>NC_140094.1:15700393-16159894 GCF_964237585.1 Gallinula chloropus | reverse complement strand
CTGGTAATGCAGTACTGAAGGTGGTGCTGCAGCACGATATACGAGGGAACCATTCCACCCAGGATTTGTAAATTCTATCCTTGTCAAATGAACTTAAGGAAAGTGTCAATTCTAGCATCAAACAATGGCTAGTGCTGGAGGAAAAAACTTGCAGTATCAAAGTAACCATTCTTAGTTCCTATTCCATCTCAATTCACGGCATTTTGCAACAAAGACCTAGGAAAATTCTTTGCGAGTGAAACCACTTGGTTTCTGTTAAAGACATTTCTGTTTGTCCCCTCTGTTCCTCTGCCTCACATTTCATTCTGGTTTTGCAGTGACTCTCTAATAGCTGCCATAGTTCCAGGAAGCCACCACTTCCACAGGGTTACTCTGGCCAGAAACGGACAGGACACCAGTTGGCTCAGCTTCATGGACACTATATCACTACAAACAAATAGCAGAAACAGGCAACAACTGTTGATAACCAGCTTCATAATTTTGTCTACTAGGTATTCTTGGTGTGCTGAACACACAGACTGGAGAATCTTTGAGTTGTCTTTTCTATGCTGGTGACACACGTTAGCTGTTCTTGCAGACATCATACCAAGCTGATTGCTTGAGAATACTGCCTGTGGTTCCTTTACATCAAACTCTGTTCCCTGTACAGCATGCGCATGCAAGGACCACGCTCCTTCAAGACCCATCTGACAGTAGCCCCAAGCTTGTTCTATTCCTGTAGAAGGTTATGATCCTCTCTAGAGTTTTCTCCTTTCTACAGTGGTGAAAAATACTCCAGAGGTACATCTTCCACAAAGATTAAAACACCTGAAAGGAGAAACATTTTCAGGACTAACTGCATTATAAATATTCAAATAGGGGAAAAAACTCAAATGGGGGGGGGGGGGAAGAAAAAAAAAGACTGTATTCTCTAGAATTACCAAACTGCTAAAAAACCACCCCCAAATGAAACAAGACCAAACCAAAAAACTCACCAAAAAAACCCCAACACACCCCACACCAAACAAAACTGTTGACTTTTTCTATATCTACTTTTTGTATTTGGAATATTAGGGTGATCTTAATCGTCACTAGAAGCTTTTGAGAAGGTTATCCAGTAAGACAGGATTTCAGAACACCTGATAAATTCTCTGGGAATCTTTAAGTGCTTTCCTTCTCTCCTGCTGTCTACACACTTGTACTGTCTGGCATAAGAATATATGTCCCTTTTCACAGAGTCACAGAATCATAGGTGTTGGAAGGGATCTCCAGAGATCATCAGGTCCAACTCCCTGCCAAAGCAGGGTCCCTAGGACAGGGCACACAGGTCAGCGTCCAGACGGGTCAGGAATATCTCCAGAGAAGGAGACTCCATGCCCCCTTGGGCAGCCTGTCCCAGGGCTCCCTCACCCTCACCGGGAAGAAGTTCTTCCACATATTGGTGTGGAACTCCCTGTGCTCCAACTTGAGGCCATCACCCCTTGCCCTGTCCCCACAGACCACTGAGAAGAGGCTGGCCATGTCCCCCTGTGTCCCACATTTCAGATATTGATAACCATTGGTCAGATCCCCTCAGTCTCTTTTCTCAAGGCTGAACAGCATTGTAGGGCGACAAGCCACGTTAATCCCCAAAACAAAGTCCTCTCCTGCAGCATTCTGTTGCAAGAGGCTAGAAATTCCATGGCAGGTTCCTCCAATACACAACAGAATACTATTACCAGTATAACTTGGGTGTTTTTATAGTCACTTCTGAGTGAGAGAACAGTTTCATCATTTCCGGGTTTGGAAGTGCCAGCTGTTCTGCACTGATAACACGCAGCTGCAACATCAAAGTTGGCAAGAGCAAGGCTGGAGGAGTACGATAGCCAAGGCTTCTGACTCCCAGGGGGGTAGCTGAAATCAATTTTGCATTGTGGTATAAATACATTTGCCGGGCATTTCTGTCCGAATTAACAAAGCAGGCATTTTAGATGCCATCTGTAGATTTCATCCTTCACACGACTTTGGACATTTTCTGCTTATTTTGGTTTCTGACTGCTTCTACATTCAGTAGGACAATGCTACATCGAAGTATCATTACCAAAGTTTTCTTTACAACTATGGATTTATGTAGATTCAGAAGAGAAGCCAGGTTAGAATTAGTAAACATGCTTACAGGTCACTGACCCCCTTAAACAGGCTCAGGTGGACACATTTACTTCTCTTCTCTACTCAAATTCAACCCTAGGATAACCTCTATTAGGCAAAGCCAAAGTAGAAGTAATTTGTCTTCCCCCATGTTAGAAGAGGCTTTATAGGAATTAGATCACTTCGACACATACAGAGAATGTTCCCAAGACCAAACATCTGATGTGATGAAGCTGGTGAGTGCCAAACACATTGCGGATAGACACGTGCTTGAGGAGCTGGTGGTGACACTGCAGAAACATACCAAGGTGCTGGCAATGAAAGTGTTAACCATGACGAAGGAAACCCGGAATGTGGGTAGTCTGACTAAGGATTTCTGGCTGCTGTTAAAACAACAGTTGCTCAGTTGCTGCAGCAACGTATGAAGTCACTAAAAATAAGTTCCAAGAGGTAACTGTATATGGCAAAGGGCAACAGCAAAGAGAAAAGCTGGATCTGAAATATTACTACTGAAAATACACTCTGTTTGAAAATGAAAGGCAATGCTTCTGGAGACGCCTACTAAACTGGACAGTGAATCAGTGTTTTACTGGAAGCAATATGTATTTTCTCAAGCTTAGCAGATAAACAAGACAATGTTAAACTGACTTTGGCTTAATAAACTAGCATGAGAAACTGCAGTGTACTGAGCACTGGCTTAGAAGCCAGCAAACTCAGGTTCTGTTCCTCAGCTTGACCGTAGCTTCAGTTTACACAGGTCTTTCTGCTTCTCAGTTCCACTGCATCTTTTCCTAACACACTTCGTCCATAAGCTCTTCACGGTGGGGACTTTTAAACTTTAACACCCCGTCCTTCAGGCAGTATATCTCAACTGTATGAACACTCAAGTACTCAGAATAATAACAAAAACCATCCCTCCAAGCAAGCAGCACTCCTCTGAAAAATAACCATGCCATCTACTTCCTGCAAATCAGATCCCAAGTGACAAGGACACCCACTGTGTTAGTACTTAGCTTAAGTGTTGCTAGAAAAATATTCCATCTGTACCTTTAACTCATGTCATTATCAGTGTAATTTAGCTAAAGGTAGCAGAGACGTGCTAGTCAGCCTGGGGTGTTTACAGAATTGTAGGGGTTGGAAGGGACCTCCAGAGATCATTGAAAACTCAAAATGTGCTCCTAATAAAACAAAACCAGGAACAGGACATATTGGATAGTACAAGGAGCAAACAGGGAATAACAAAGCAGACTGGAAAAGCTGTGGTGGGTAGCTAAGGAGGCCTTAATGCTGGGGGTGACTTCTTGAACAGAACATTTACGTGGCACCAGGATTTCGAAGTAAAATATTTTGCCCTTCAACAACAATGTATTATGGAGAGAGCAGAAAAATGACTTAACCTATGGCAGAAGCTCTGGGCAGCCTCTGCTATTTGAAAAGAAGCTTCTGATAGCTGAGGAGAAAGGCTTCACAGTAATTGTGAACCTAGGCAGATTTTCTACCTTCTTTTAAAATTCAGAAGTCTTACATGGTGATCAATTCCCCACTTCTTTCTGGAAATAACAGTCTAATTAGTTGTGGGTTTGCAGGAACATAGAACATAACTGCAAGACACTTGCTGAGAATTTACTTCAACACTGGTGCAAAAGGATTGGGAATGAAGATTCCCATGAGGCATAACTTCATGAAGGCAACATCAGACATGTATTTCACTTCCTGAGTGAGCCTCAGCTCCCAGAGCAGGAAGGGTGAACAGAAACATAGAGGAAGTACACTTGGTCCTTGGGGATGGGTGTTCTTCCAACAGCAATCTTTCTTGCCAGTCTAGGAGCAGTGTTGACTAAAGGAAAGAACTGGCTTTAAAACAGGACCTGTAGGAGTTGTAAAACAAAGAAAATACAGGATGGGACCTACAGAAAGCTCCAAGAAGACCAGATGCCACACCCTTAACCTACAATGCCAGGAGGAAAAGAGGTGCCAAGGCCCTCATGGAAACTTCTTAATGGGAAGTTCAGGATGTTGAAGTGAGCGTGAATAGATGCCATTTATTTCCAAATGCAGAAGCAAGGGTATAGGCCAGCATCCTTTGTGAAAACAAACTGAAGCTGGCTTCACACACCGTGGTTGTCACAGATAAAAAGACCTGGGAGAGGAACAGAGTTTGACCAGTCCAGCATTCCCCTACTAAGCAGTTCACTAACTGGATCCATACGGATTCCCTCCTACAGCAGTGTTGGTAAAGGCAGACAGTAGGGAAAGCACTATTGTCTTAACTGAAGGGAGAATAAGAGGAGGAATAGGCAAAACTGTGAAAATATTAAAAAAAAATAAAAATCAAAACAATCGCTTTTCAGCTTCAGATGTTTCAAAGATTTTTGTTTGCAGGTATTAGATAGTCTGTTTCCTGATCTGTACCAAGTCCCATTTCTCTCTGTTCAGCTGTAGATCTTCTTCAGTAGGTAAATGTTCATTTGTCCACTGAAGCCACCCTTGCCAAGGCCATCAGTGATGGCACAAGTTGCATTCACTACAATCAGATGAAGAAATGCTACAGGTTAAGGAGCATCTCAACTGGGCAACAAACACACGCTGCAGAATTGTTCTCCTTTCATTAATGAGGGCAGGAAATACTTAGACAAACCAGTAACGTGCAGGTAAGCAGAGATGACCACTGGAGGAATTCCAGAATGGGAAGGGCTTACAAAGTTTTACAGAGCAGAAGCACTGATGGTCCACTTCTTAATTAAGATTATGTCCAAACAACTAAATATCTGGGCATTATCATTCCAACTTCTGGATAAATTCTGAAACTCCTGTTATTGTGAAGTGCTAATCCCATTTTGCAGGTGAATAAACTGAAGGAGAAAGATTTAAGTGCTAACAGTAATAAGTCAACGTCATAGCTAGGATTGAATTTAGAAGAATCATGTTTTAGCAAAGTCAACAGAATTAACACACATGGGTAAGGATGACAATTGGCTGAGGTTTCCACAGTTTCCCTTCCACTAGTAATGCTCCAGGCACTCCTGCCCTTCCAAGGATCACAGGGATCCCACTCCACCAACAAACATGCAGGTATTGCTGCTCACAAATTGACTGCAAATTACTTGTCCCACATGCTGCTTGTCCAGAAGCCAGCCTTGGTCTTTACTCCATAGCACACACCACTCAAGGCATCTAAGCAGACTGGTTTTGCTCTGTGATGGGCTACAGACATCCTTTGCTCACTAGTCCCTAATCAAACTACTCAGGAGCTACTCTTTCAAGCTTCCCACATTTTCAGTTATGCAACTACAACTAAACTTCATCAGTGGATTGGTTTAGTCTACACATTTCACCCATAATTCAGCTGGTGCCACCTTTATCCAAATGCTTACTGGTTCATAGCAATGTTACATGCTTAGGACACAGCATCAACACTGTAGAACACAGAAGCACCTATTGCACAGCTCGTAATACCACTGCCTTTGTACACAAGTAGAATATAATGCACACAATACAGACAAGCTAATGATTGAGGCATATTCCTTAAAAAGGATACAAGAGTAAGATGACATTAAATTTTTACAAACTACTACTTTGCTCAATAAGAACTGCACTTCTTTGTGTATAAAAATTAGTATCCCAATGAAGTTTATTGAAAATATTGTGCTAGTTGTAGGAAAAAAAAGTATGACCTTTAGAATAAAATACTATCTACCTCCAGTTCATAGGTTGGGTTGGTTGGGGTTTTTCCCTTCTGAATCACTTTTATGCCATGTGCTAACTGATTCTTTAGACAAAAACTACTCTGGCTTTTCAACCCCACATCTACTAAGTGGTTAGAGAGAGATACACAGTACTGAAGATTAGTTAGCAGAGATGTTTGCTGGTATCTCATTCTTGCTCCAATCATGTTTCTGTAACGAATCAAGGATGGAGAAAGCCAAGTTTTAATCAGATTTTTGTTATCTTCCCACTATCTACAATGAAACAAGAATGGGGGGACTTGCTCCTTATACCCATGCTGCAGGTAGACAATAATCAACATATTCACATGATGAACTGTATACCGTGTAAACTGATCAATGACAACTACACTGCCTCATGATTTATAGATTGCCATTTAGGGACACTGGCTCCTCAGCTTGCAATCTAATATGGCATCAACAATTCACATCAATTTGATATCACCTCAACCAGGACTAAGGCGGCACCTTACATATCACTACATCTGCACAAAGTTCGTAGGATTACACTGGCTTCTCTACTATGTTATTCTGGGGACAGAGGAATAGAGTTTACTACCACCAGAGAGAGTTTTGCTCAAGTGATCAAATTCCTGTCACCTCTGCCCATCAGTGTTACTGATGAATGATGGTATTTTACAGCTTTCCCAGAGATCTCAGACAACTCCCCATGTATTCACATCCCTTCTGAAGGGATGTTACCTTCCGTTCAGACTGCACTGTCAGGCCCATGTCACAGAACAAGCCAACAGTGAGCTCAAAACTGACATTAGGGGTCCATTGACTCTGCTGAACAAACTGCAATATGTACAAGGAGTCTTCATCTGAGTCTCTGTAAGTCTCTCTCTCTGTTGGTATTTTAAATTCTGGCAAGAGAATGAATGGGGCTGCCATATCTATATAAAGGGATTTAAATTACCCGACAATTAGATAGCCGAGCGAGACCGCAGTGCTTACCTGTAGGTTTCAATTTCAAGGATGAGGCCAGCCTTCACCTGCAGTAGTTCTTGATAGTCCTTCAGGTAATCTGTGATTGACATGGTCAGGAACTGCTTTTCTTCTTCTAGGGCGTCGATTATCCTCTAAAGAGAAATATCGACTTTTAGTTTGAATTAACATAAAAATCTGTACACTTGAATGCCTAATAACATTTTAATTGGAAAACAGTCTGAGCAAACAATAAATGAATATGTTTCAACACTTCTAAAAGCAGATCAATCAGCTCTGTGACCTCCCCATATACAATCTGAAACGTATTGTTACTGGAGGGCAGTTTTATGCTAAGATTTCATTGTAGGGGTTACTAAGTTAAAGGTTTAAGGAAATCCGATTCAGATGCCTTGTACAAACTTATTGAGTATACACAGCAAGGGGGAAAAAAAGCACTCCTTTACAAACCTGAATTAAATGTGACTCATTTTGTCATTTTAAGAGCACAGATGCACATGCTAAAATCCCTGATGTCAAACAATCGCTTTGCCATGAGAACCTGGCCTGTTTCTTTTCATCAGTATTTTCAGTATATTCACAGACACGTGGTTCCAACCCAGTTTTTTGGATTCTAGCATCTGGAGATACTCACTAGCACCTAGAACGTGAAGGATGAACCTATAGCGGTTCCATCAAGCCAGGTTTTCTACAATATTTGGACACTTGCTTCCTAGTCCACCCATCTTTGTCCCAACTGCTATTCAGAAGTCAGGGGATTGCTCACTTTCATCTTGGTAACTAACTTCGTACCTGTACCTTCATAGGTGTGTGTATGGGACGGGTGCAGTTTATACACCTGTGAGTGACTTCAGAGCAGCAGCACTGACCAGATAGTAGGCAAGGGCTGCACACCTTCCTTTAACAAGTTTTTGAAATGGGGAAAGGGACTGATGGGCAGAAAAATACTGAAACCCAAAATGATCTAAATTTGAACACACACTGAAATACTAAATGGATGGTTAAACACCAAATAACTGTACATGACAGAAAAAGCTGCAAAGACTTACACAACAGAACATTAAGATTTGATTTAGACCAAGGTGACTGACTCTAATGCTCTTGAAATGAACATCATAGAAAGCAGGTGCTTTAATCACTGCTGCTACCTCTCTCATGAAGGGCAAATTGCCATCTTCAGGAATATACACCCTCCTTGATAATTGAGAGGAGCTTGTTCAGAACAGACTCGGAACTAGAAGTATCAGTGTTAGCTGTTGGGTGAGTTTCCTTGCTGTGGACAGAATCCACCAACCCAAGCAATCCTCTGCCAGCAGACTGATGCTAAGCAAAATACTGCAGGTGACACTTTGTTCTGGGGGCTGGGGAAAGAGAAATTACATCCCAGCCAAGGCCTCATTTGGTTTTGTTCACATCACTCTACAGGATGCAAGGACATCAAACGTTTTACAGAGCAAGGTCTCATACACATGTACAACACTGGACAGGAATTCATATTTTAGATTGTATCCTAACAAATGCTTTGCAATAAAAACTGGGAAAATGAAGATACTGCTAGTCTAGTTTTAAAAAATCCAAATGGCATGATTTATATGCAGCAAATGTTCAAGTATCCCCCCCTGAGCAATAGCATAAAAATGAAGATACAGCAAGGGGCTCCCCACATCGGTTAATGCTCGGCAGAAGCAAGGTTTAAAAACTAAGAATATGAAATGATGGCATTTCAAACATGAAGACTTTTCTTTTTTAATAAAAGAAAAAAAAGCTTTATGAAGGAAACTGCATGGGTATATCTATTTAACACACGTTAATCTGTTTCTTCATTTGCAGCTGTTGTTAAATGGTTACACTGATGTTTTCTTTGACATGACAAACCTTGCCTACAGTCTTCAGCATAACTTAAAACTCCCTTTTTATGGCAGAAGAGAAATCATATCTGCATAGCTGAGAAAGCCTCATCCAACAGCCTCATCCCGACTGCAGTGGAGGTAACATCATCCTGTATGGTCACGCACAGCAGCAAGCAGAACTGCTGACCTTTAGCGGCTCCAAGGCAACCACCCCGTTGGAGAACTGACACAATGGAAAATACCAAGATGAGAAGCGAAGAAAAGGGCCAGGCTCTGCTTTTAAAAGGAAAACGCGATCAGGAAGGAATGGACAGGGTGCTGCCAGACCCAAAGGCTTCAGCGAAAGGAGCAAAAGACCAGACTGTTACATCTCTAAGGGACCACCCCTAAAGTTGGTAAGAGCTCCAGTTACAACCCATGAAGTGGTCCAGATGCTTGTTGCCTCCCCAGTTAAACAGACACTAACATATACACGTGCATAGATAGGTTAAGAAGAGCTTCACAATGCACAGGTCTCGCTCCAGTCCCAGAAGAATCTACACAGGGAATCTGTACAGTGTGTAGCTCTCAAAGACAGTGGATATTCACCCCATCTAAAGACTCATGAACTTCATTCCCTCACACCCAAGTTGTACCATCTGAGTTTGAAAAGCCACCTAGATTCACAGAATCACAGAACTGTAGGGGTTGGAAGGGAGCTCCAGAGCTCATTGAGTCCAACCCCCCTGCCAAAGCAGGGTCCCTAGGACAGGTCACACAGGTTGGCATCAGATGGGTCTTGAATATCTCCAGAGAAGGAGACTCCACACCCCTCTAAATTCTACCCACTGGAGTTGGAAATCACTCAGGATACAAAAGTCTGAGTTAAATACAGTGTCCTAATAATTACCATAAGGGGCTACATAACTCAGCCAGCTGTGTGACACTTCCAAAGGAATTCATTCCAGCAGGAGCAGACGCTGTATAGACTGGATGGCAGACAGCCACCCGCCCACCCAGGCACTGATGCTTAAACGTAACACAGGGAATAATTGGTCTGAAGTCCTGTTTCCAGGCATGCCAGAAAGTACATAAACCACTTTGGCAAAGTTCAGGACAGCGTGAGCTGAAAAGCTTCCACTTTGCCCAAGGTAACCTGCTCTGGGGCACGGGACTTCCTTGGAAAGATTTCTCTCTCAACCACATCAAACCCACATTCCCCCCAAACCCTGGTGAAGTCCTGCTAGAACTGAGTAACTGCATAGAAGTGATCTTCTCACCCATCAGCTGTTCCTTCCCAGCCAGCAGTGGGAAATTTTAGAAGGGCAGTAGGGGGAAGAGAATTTATTTGGGTTGTCCAAGCTGCACCTACTTGTGGAATAAAGAGGTTTCCAGGCTCCTGCCCTTCCCATCTGGCACCTATTACTGATCCCATCACCTGTTTAGTGGCTCAGCAGGGGACAAGTGACACCCTGCATTTAGCTGGTGTGTGACATACAGATACTATACATTCAATTGACAAGATGTTTTCTTCTTCTCTGGAGCTCACAACACTGGCACAAAAACTGGTCCTAAGCCCACTCTCTTAATGAAAACTTTCTTCCTCCTTTCAAAGCAGCAAGATGAGCCATGGCCATTTTACATCCAAGAAATATAAACCTCTCTCAACTCACTGAGAATATTGTCACAGCACACAGCTAAAATTCTGGAAGTAGGAAACCTCCTGAGTTCACCCCTTCAGCACCCAGGACCAGTGAAAAAAATTTCCAAACATAGTATGACTTAAAGCTTGCCCAGTTCAGCAGGATTCTAACTCCAAATACATATTTCTATTTAACATTGCTCAAAGCTTCAGGGAGGATAAGGACAGTGCAGGAGGCAAAGATGGACATATAAGGCGACCGCATGATATACGGAAAGTATGAATAAATCTAATTGCCATTGCAGCTGCAACAAACAGTCATCACTTGACTTAAATCTGCACATACATATCATTTCTATGTGACACTTTACAATAAATAAGCATGGAATAGATGCTGTTTAAAGAGTAGTTGAAAAATCCATGCTGCACATACTTTCACCAAGACAAGAAACAACGAGGGAGGAAAAAAATGCTTCGATCACAAGAACAAAAATCTGGCACAGCTGCTCCTATAAATGCAATAATTTTTCTACCTACATATGAACAAAAGATACTGTCTCTCTCACCTACATTATATTGGCCACTGGAAAAGGCCGTTGTCATTGGAAACCAAACATTTATTTTATGAAGCCATTCAGAAGTGATAAACCTTATGATTTCTTTTCCACCAGCATTTAAATATCTTGAATATATTTAAATATCTTGAATACATCTAGAGATGTACTCAAAGATAAAACAACTCACATGTTTTCACATTGGCTATCAGAGCACTTTTATTCTTCTTCTATTACTGACATTTGAAGCTACTGATCATGGGAGTAAAACTGAAGTTTGTTATCTTGGTATCAAAAAGACAATCCATCAATGAGTACTGAATCAGCTCAAGGGCTATCTGAACAGAGTTCTTTAAAACTACAACCAGATAGAGACAATAGACTGATGCAAGGACACCTTGCTGAGGTGAAAGAAAGACTTGGGTTTTGAATACACTCATTCTAACTGGCTTTAGAGGAAAAACATGGGGTATACCAAATGCTCTTGTAACACCATACTTAAAGGTTTTCTGTTTGAGCAGTGGTGATTGAAGATCAATGGCATTTTCACTATAAATCCTTATTGACAAACGTAGGCAGCACGACGTATCTCAAAAATCAAAGTAACTTGAAATATTAGTAGGCTAACATACATCTATACTTACTTACACTCCTTAAAAGCAAGAAAAACATCTAAGGGGTTTTTTTCTCCTCTTTATATTTTCACCTGGTTTTGACTGATGGATAGATCTAATTAACGAGGGATTTATGTATAACATCACTTTCTAAAGCTTTGGAAATGTTTACATATGTGACTGGAAGAATGAAACATCCTGTCAAAAACAAAAATACCTTTTACTTAAAAGCCTTGCTGGTTACTTCTTCCATACCTAATCTGCCTGAGTTCACAGCATCCACTAACTATGCAACTCACAAACAATCTAGCGAGGTACAAAACCCAGACACGCAGCAACAGGTCCCAGTCCCTGCCCCACTGCCAGCACCTCCATAATCTGCCATGGACACAATGTGGTCATGAGCACAGGGGGCTCAGACAAACACCGAGCTCCAGTGGGGTGTTAATAAAGGGTCTAACAAGGAACAAAAGAAATGTTGCCCTCAGGGAATCGATTGATGGTCTGGATGATCTAATATGTGCTCCCCAATCTAAATTTGATGAACTGATATTTCACTGTTGTGGCGTTTGCTGATCTGTTCACGCGCACAGGGTGATTATACGTGGTTATGCCAAGCCCTATTCTGACAGCAAGCAAATTCTTGGCTACAGATGCTCTAACCTTCTGTTTAAGAACAGCAAACATCCTACATGTCACCTACATCGCTGTATTTCAAGGCTTTCCCGTTCTGCTCACCGCCTGCAGCACAGTAACCAGCCGTCCTGCCTCTAAGCAACCAGAAGTTTTCCTAACTACACTGAGGCCCTACAAGCTCTTCCCTGGGCTCACGGGGTGTGCGTGGGGCAGGAAGAAAATTGAGGTAATTTCTCTCATCGTGCCCCAGGCTTCGTGTCCCACCGCATGGGGACGGGGTTTATCTGCTCCCAGGGATCGCTCCCCGGCTCACGCCAAGTTGAGCGGGAGCCCTGGCAAGCCCGTGCGCCAGCTCCGCGCTCCTGGGTACTCGGCCAGGGCAGGTTGGGAAGGGAGCAGCTGCCACCAGGGTCACCCGTCTCCCTTTCGATCCCCACCCTTCGCGCTCCTCAAACCGAGCAGTGGCTCTCAAAGGGATTTCCCAGGGAAGGGCTGAGCAGCAACAAACTCCTGCTGGGCCGCCTCCTCTTCCAGACCGCCGGGTCGGGGGGGGTTTAAACCTTCCGAGGGGTCTGGTTAGCCCGGGGGCGCGGAGCGCCAGCGCCGCGGGGAATCGCCTCACGCCCCGCGACGGGCCAGAACTGAAGAGAAAAAGCCAGCGGGGCGGCGGCAGGAGGCTGAGAGGAGCACTGTAACAAGTGCCGGGGGGCGGGAAGAAAGCGGCACGGCCAGGGAGCCGGCGAAAAGGGCTGGGCGAGCCCCGGGACCCCCCTGACGCAGCGGCAGGGCACTGTCACGCACCTGGTACTCTTCCACCTCAGCGCCGTGGCGGTCCTGCAAGGCGAGCAGCTCCTGCTCCAGGCGCTCCCGGAGCCCGCACAGCTCCTGTCCCTGACGGTGGAGATCCTCCAGGTGCTGGCGGCACTGCCGGCTCTCCTCCCGCAGGAGCTCCAGGCTCTCCCGGCTCCGCTGAGCCTCCTGCTCCTGCAGCACCTGGATCTGCTCCTGGTAGCGCAACAGGGTCTCCCGGCAGCTCTGGCTGAGCAGCATCTCGTAGGTCTCCTCCAGCTCCTCCAGGCTCAGCCCGGTCAAGGGAGGAGGCAAGGCGGCCAGGTCCATCCGCAGCTCCCGCATCTCCACCGTCTCCCGCCGCTGCCGCTCCGCCAGGTGCCCGTGCTCGGCCTGCAGCTGCAGCAGCAGCTCTTCCAGGTCGAAACACTCGACCCGCAGCCGCTCCAGCAGCTGCTGCTGCCCGACCAGCTCGGGTTCCAGGCGGCGCCGCATCGCCAGCACCTCGGCGCCCAGCAGCTGCAACTGCTCCAGCTCCCGCCGCAGCCCGTCCCGCTCCATCTCCGCTTCCAGCTTCGCCCGGCTCAGCTCCTCCAGCTGCATCCGCAGCCAGGCCAGCTCCTGCTCGGGCACCCGGAGCCCGATCAGCTCCTGCTCCCGCAGCTCCGCCAACTCCCGCGCCAGAAAGCGGTTCTCCTCCTCCAACTCCCGCACGCGGGCCACGAAGACCCGCAGCCGGGAGTTGAGCTCCTGCAGCTCCCTCTTCTCGTCCCATCCTGCTTCCCACCGCCGCCACATCTCGCCTGGACTCAAGCTCGGGGCCGCGGCGGCCCCAACCCTACCGGAGCTGCGTAGCTGCCGCCTCGCAGCGGGACTCTGCGCACCCCTCCCGCCGCCGGCTCGGCCCGGTCCCGGACAGGCCCCGCCCCGCCGCGCCAGGCCCCGCCCCGCCCCCGCGCGCGCGCCGCTACCCTGCGGCGCCCCCTGCCGGGGGCTCGGCGCCTGCCACCATGTTGCTCTCCGGGAGAAGCCAAAGCTGGGTTTAGGGAGCAAACCTGGGCTTAGGGAGCAAAACTCGGTTCAGGGAGCAAAGCTGGACTTAGGGAGGAAAACTCGGCTTAGGGAGAAAAACTCGGTTTTGGGGCCAAAACTCAGTTCAGGGAGGAAAACTCGGCTTAGGGAGAAAAGCTCGGTTTTGGGGCCAAAACTCGGTTCAGGGAGCAAAAGTCCGTTCAGGGAGCAAAGCTCTGCTTAGCCAGCATAATACGGTTTAGGGAGAAAAACTCAGTTTATGTAGAAAAGTTTGGCTTAGGGAGAAAAGCTCAGTTTAGGGAGCAAAAGTCCGTTCAGGGAGCAAAGCTCAGCTTAGGGAGCAAAACGTGGTTTAGGGAGCAAAACTTGGTTTAGGGAGCAAAGCTCAGCTAAGGGAGCGCCCTGCACACCCATCCTTCCCTCCCCTGGTGTAGGGCCGCGCCGGGTAAGGCTCAGCCAGCCTTCCTGCCACTGTGCCCTGGGAGCTCAGTTCCTGAGGAGGTACTGATTCGGTTTGTGGCGTCAAAATAAACTGTCAAACACTGTTTTAGAACATCACTGAGGAAGCCACTGAGATACCCCAATTTTGAGCTCGTGTCACAGCTCGCAAAACCTTCACACTACAGAAAAGCACCCCAGCTCCCAGGCCTAACGCAGGGCAGAAGCACCTGCAGCCAGTGTGTCCTCCGCCTTCTTCTGCACCATGTATGGGCCGGATCCAGAGAAGTCCTTTCCTTGACTGCTCTGGAGCCGGCGCTGCACAAGCTGCTCAGTGAGGAGAGAGTGAAGCATCACACCCTGTATTATCTACTGAATTAGACAAAAAGGCAAAGAATGACTCATTTCACCCTTTTCTATCTCCCCAGATGTTCTTTCATTCTCTTTCAGACACGAACATGTGCATTTAAATTTCACCCAGTGCTGCAGCACTGGGAGTTTTGCAGAGATTTGCTACTTCCCCTAAAGCCACCAGCTCTGCACAGCTCCTACCTCTGCATTTACTCCTCACGACCGCCCCCAATTAAAGCTCACAGAAGGAAAGGGCCGGAATTTGGCACAAGGCCTGCAAAGCTGGGATCAGGGCACTGACACACTGCACCAAGCTGCTCTGGGCACTGCACCCCCATCTCTGCTCCATCCTACCCTCCCCAAAAGCTTTCTGCCTCTGCACCACATCTCCCTGCTGCCAGAGAGACTGAATTTTGGCGGCTCCTTTGCTCTCTGCTGAGTAAGTTTCCTCCTAATCTCAATAAAGCCGCCAGGATTCGAGCCCAACCAACACAGATAAATCATTGGCTTTGGCCTTCAAGTCAGCCAACTTACCCTTGGCAGATCTGCTCCATCAGAGGTCACTGAGAGGCTGAGACTGACCGAAGACACTTGCTTTTTCTTGTCTTTGTGGTCAAAACCAAGTCCCTCGGTGACACTCTAACACCTGCTGTTCTTTTATGAGGGAAACCACTATGCTTCTGGGAAGAGGTAAGTTCCTGTGGTTTCTGAGGCTTTTTCTACCTCTGATGTCACTGTTATCCTAAAAACCCCAAGTAAAGAGCACACTGACGACCGGTGCACTGCACAGCACAGCGCTGCTGCGTTGGCAGGAGCGGGGTGATGGGTTTAAATGGGCTTTCTGGGGTCACTGGGAATGTCCTGGCCAAATCTTATGAGGAGCGGCTGAGGGAGCTGGGGGTGTTCAGCCTGGAGAAGAGGAGGCTGAGGGGTGACCTTATCACCACCTACACCTGACAGGAGGGTCAGAGAGGTGGGCAGGGGGACAGGAGATGGGACAAGGGGAAATGGCCTCAAGCTGCTCCAGGGCAGGGTCAGATCAGATGTGAGGGAAAAGTTCTTCCCTGAAAGAGTTGTGGGGATGTGGCACAGGCTGCCCAGGGAGAGGCTGAGTCACCGACCCTGGGTGTGTTTGACAGACTGGTAGATGAGGTACTCGGAGATATGGTTTAGTAGAGGACAGGTGTGGTTGGATTCGATGATCTTAGAGGTCTTTTCCAACTTTGTGATTCTGTGATTCCTGCCAGATGTCAAGGGAGCAGCTGCCTGTCTTTTCGTACTGACAATTTGACTCATTTTTCTTCCACAACTGTATTCATAATTTTTTATCATTTCATTGTCAAAAACCAAGTAAATGCTGGAGCTCTGCTTTTGAGAAAAAAACTCACAAAACTCCTTCTAGATGTTGGACAGCTTTCCAGGCTGTGGGATCTACTTCTCCATCAAAGTTGTTGCATATATTGATGTCTGCTAAACAGGTTGGAGCTTGTTCCTGGGCCTGGACCCGTGAGACTGTCAGCAGCTGGCCAAGGGGTTTGTGGTATAGGACAGGGAGTGCCTGAAACAGGCAGCATTTGGGAAAGCCAGCTCTGAAGCAGAACTGGGTCCCAGCACTCCATAGCCCATTGAGAATCCCTTGACTGGTGCAGGGATGTGGAGAGCTGAAATGCAAATAGCTCAATAGAATCCTTCTTCCTGAGGACATCAGTGAATTCGTTTGCACCTGCAGAAAAAGGGAAAGGTACTTGATGCACTCTGCCAACAACAGGCAAAGGAAAACCACCCAGAGACAACCTCTGCCACGGTTATTTCTCTTTCTTTGTGGGAAGAAGTGTAGCAGAGCCACAACTTGGTGCTGTCAGTGATGTTGAAGACAGTTGCAGCAGAGCCTGATAGGAGACAAAACAAAGCAGCAGACCTCTGGCACAACCAAAACAAGCGATGGATTTGGAGCATCCCTCTTCCCAAGGTAAATCCCCGGTGCCAGGGACCACTTCCCGCCCCAGGGAAGTCATCGGTGGTGTGCAGGCAATAGCAGCAAAGATACCAAGCAAAGTAGCAAAGGAATTTATAGTCTTTACTGCCACTACAGTGGTAGCAGAGGCAAATTGGGTCTCTGTGGCCTCTCCAGGTGCGGTGAAGGTCTTGTGCTTTTGAGAGGCTCCTTGTCAGCATCCAACAAACTACGGAGTGTCACCCTGGTAACTCTTAATCCTGCTTCAGCACAGATTGTTTTGCATGCTCTCTCATCTGCAGAGTTTAAAGGATAAAGCTGTCACTGGGGAAATGTTCTGATTCCAACGTTCTTGAGATAGATTGACACAAAGAAGAAAACATAGTTTATTAAAATGGTGCAAGATGTTTTGATTCCCATTTGTACAGGAGTTTCAAACCACATGTTTGTTTACAGACAGTTCCTGCAATTAGATCAATGGAGGAATATTCCCCCAGGGATGGTGGGGAAGGAGTGTGAAGGGCAGTATTTCTGCTTTCCTGGCTACCCTGCATTCGTAACAGAGGTATTAAAGCAAACACCAGCCATTTAGTGCTTTAATGACTATCACATATACTCCAGACCTCATCTCTCTGCATCCCCTTTGCTGGTCTCTACAAAGCTTGGGAAACCTCAAAACCTGGTTAAAATGTCACCAGGGGAGGGAATGTTTCTCCAGGGGCTGGAAATGACCAGGGGATGCTTTGCTGCTCCCACATCCCTGCAACGTCTCCGCTGCCCTTGCTGACTTCAGCCAGGAGTTTCACAGTTTGTGGATTTCACAGTTTCTGGATTCTCTTGGTGAGATGTAACTCAGAAGATGTTAAAAATGGATGTTAAAAGCATGCATTGTAACCTGGATTTCTTTCCAAAACAGGACCCTTATCTGACTCGCTACACAAGTGCCTTTTTTAGAAGCTCCCTCATAAATATTTATTTCCATGAATGTGAAGGTTCTGATGAAGGTATTTTATTGCCTCTGTAGAGGTCGATTTTCTTCTGTTCTGTGAGTGGTTCAGCACTGGGACAGGCTGCCCAGGGGGTGTGGAGTCTCCTTCTCTGGAGATATTCCAGACCCGTCTGGACACCAACCTGTGTGCCCTGCCCTAGGGACCCTGATTTGGCAGGGGGTTGGACCCAATGATCTCTGGAGGTCCCTTCCAACCCCTACAAAAAAAAAGTTGATATAAAAAGGTAAAGTTAACAATGGTGATTTTGAAGAGCGGCTGCAGAAGTGGTGACCACCTCTAGATGGTGTGTTTTACTCAGAAGAACCTCACTCCTGGGCCTTTACATAACTCCTGCTCTCTGGTCTGAGGCTGCAAACACTCCCCAACCAAACCACTCAGCCTTTAGTATTTCCTTGTTTTCTTAACATGAGAATCTGTCCACACTGTAATGCAAAAATGGCTAAAATATATTACAGAGTGCTTCAAAAAGGAGTATTAGATAGCACATTTGGTTGGACATGTGAGGTATCTACTACATGACAGTATTGCATGTCTCCTGGGCTCATGCCTGTCCTAACTACATTAAAACTGAATTTTTCTATTTTTTTTTAATTTTTTTTTTTAAATACAATGCCTCTGCTCTTGCATCTGAATGTAAAGAAAGAGAGAAGGAACAAAGACGGGTAATACCATGAGGCTAAAACAGTGCTGGTGGTGATGTTATGATAACTCCATCCATAATATTTATACTTCTCTGGACAGTATACAACCGAGCAATGAAGCTTGGGGGGGGGGGGGGGGGAGGGGAAATAATTATTTTAGCAAGTGTGTAACATTCCCACAAACTTCTGAAGCTCTTGGAGAGCAGTAGGCAGATGATTCCTGTCTGGTTTAAGATGGTTTCTGTGAGGCATGCTGCCCAAAAAGCTAAAGAACTCTTTCCAAATCGTAATTAATTGAGATTTAAAACCTTTCTGTGAGGCAGATTAAGTGATCCTGACATGGTCTTCATGTCCCAGGCCTCTTTCAGGACATCACAGCTGCTCTAAATACGTAGCACGACAGTTCAGGACAGACAATAAAGATGATGGCTATCAGTTCTATGCTATGGAGGACAATCACAACTCCCCAAAGTCTGACTTTGTATCTTAGCAGGCACAACTCTTACTGTGATGGCAAGAGGATGGCAGGCAGAGATTTGCTTTGCCGTGGGATGTGCGATAACCAGGGAGTTACACATTACATGTGTGTAGGGCTGTGCTGTACTACAGCCTTTGTAGAATTAATTGCTCCATGGAAATGTCTTGGAAGAATCAAAATCTGATCTACTGTGGGACTCGTGATTTGATTTTTTAAGCTGTTTTTGATAGTCTGGAGGATAAGTGTGCAGAAGTATGTCTGAGAAGAACAATCACAGTCTAAGTTATTCTGGTTTAATTCTCTAATGTTTCATCCCCTACTACCCTTCAATCCCCAGGAGTGTAAGTGATAGACAGACCCTGGTTAACCAAATAGCCAAGATACAGTTTGTGACTTACTTGAACTAGAGAACGGGTTCCTTCTGAATATCAGCGTCTCCCAGCTTGAAGGAACAACACAAGATAATTCAACTCCCCAGCTTTGGCCACTTCAGAAAAGCAATTATTTAGAACAGCAATATATTAGAGAATTAATATCACTAGTTTGGGGCTAGCAATAAGGCTGTTTGGTTTTGCTGCTTTTTGCTTTATGGGGGTTTTTTGGTTTGATTTTTGAAAGGGATTGTAGGAATGTGTAGGAGCAGAAGAGACACCTACCTGCTTGCACTGTCCAGCTGAACTGCACCAAAAGCAATCAAACAGAATAAATGATAAAAAAGAAATTAGATCGAAAACTCTGCTGGGCCTTCATAAGCTGAAATGTTCTTCATAATACAGGTGAGGAAATTGCTTGTGTCGACTTCAATGGGTCCAAGATTCTCTCCATGATTTCTAACCAAGAAATTGCTGCTTTTACAAGTTTGCTTTTTTTTTTTTTAAAAGCCCTTGTAGGGATTCAACTTTTCCAGTGCATTATGAGTAATATCTGCTGCTTTTATTTTACATCTCAGCATAGCGATAGAACTTTCTTGTAAATAAGGTTATTTCCACTAAAAGGCTATTATGAAGTTATCTTTGATGCTGAGGCTACAGTCTCAGTTCCCAAGCGTAAAAGAACACTTGAAGATATAAACAACTTTGTTATGTCTGCTTAAATACCTTGTTTTCCCCAGGAGCAGCCTAGGGAGGAGTGAGGGGGCAACCTGGGCTGCTTCGCCACAGCCTGCGACATTTCACGCTCCATGGTGGGTCCCTGACAAAAGACCACCACAGAGGAATTAAGCTTTCATGTGGCTGTGGCAGGGTGTTGCTAGAGGGTTTCATTTAGCTTTTTACTAGGAGATTTTTCCTCCCTGTTGCCAAGAGGCCCATAAATACCATCAGAAGTACCTCTCCCGCCGAGCTCCTCTCGCTTTTTGCTTGTTGTGACCGGGGCTGAGCAGCCACATGGTTGTTGCTGGGTCCTGGTTTAAAGCCATGGTCTTCTTCATTGGCTTCAGATGCCAGAGGTAGGTGTGGAGATTCTTTCTTACATCATTTGGGTTTCTTTTTTTGTTTCCAATTGCTGTCCCCCAGTTTTAGTGCAGATGACAGACATGCTTTGCCACAGCACAGGAGCTGTCGGGAACAGACAACACTGAGACCTTCTCAGAGGACACCTCTGTTCCCCTCCCACTTCTTGTTAGCCTCCTGATCTTCTTCCACTTCCCACCCACTGCTGGCTTCTCACTCCCTTCTAGCCTCTCCCACTTTTGAACATTCCATTCACCCTCTTTGAGACCACAACCCCTCCTGGCCTGAGACTGCTTTTTGGTCTCCTGCCTCTTTTTAGAACCACAGAATCACTTGGGTTGGAAGAGACCCTTTAGATTGAGTCCAACCACAGCCTAACCCACCTGTAGATCATGTCGTTAAACACTTCACCCACATGCCTTTTAAATCCTTCCAGGGATAGTGGCTTCACTGCCTCCCTGGGCAGCCTGTTCCAGTGCCTGACAGCCCTTTCAGTACAGAAATTCTTCTTGATATTTGACCTGAATCTCCCCTGGTGCAATTTTAAGGCACTCCCTCTCATCCTATTGTTTATCACCGGAGAGAAGAGACTGACCCCAACATCTCTGCAACCACCTTGCAGGTAGTGATAAGCTCTCCCCTCAGCCTCTTTTTCTCCAGGCTAAAAAGCCCCAGCTCCCCCAGCTGTTCCTCACAGGAATTGTGCTCCAGACCCTTCCCCAGCTTTGTCACCCTCCCCTGTAGTGAGGGCCCCAAAAGTTTTAGCCTCCTGGCTGCCCACCCTCCCTTTCTGGCCTCGCACCCACCAACAGCCTCCCATCCTTTTTCTGCCTCCCAACTCCTCCTAAACCCTGACCCCCTCTTCCAGCTGGCCACCCCTTTCCCAGCTTCTCATCACCTTTTCAGCCTCCCTTCCCTTTTTGAACCTCCCATCCTTTTTGACCTCCCTCCCTTTCTGGATCTGCAATTCTCTTTTCAGTCTGCCATCCTTTTTTCCTGCCTGTGACCCTGTTTTTGGCCTGGCATCTCTATTTCAGCCCTTTTTCATCCTCTCACCCCATTTTAGATTCCTACATTTTTTGGCCTCAAACTCTTCCTGCCTCCCAGCCATGTTTTGGGTGCCCCAGTCTGGGTTTTCGTGAAGGGCAGCACCGCAGCTGCACTATTTTAGATCCTGGAAAACACACCTGAGAGGCCGTTGATCACATTTTTTTAACAGCAGGTTGTTTGCAGGGAGACTGCTGAGAGCATTTGCACTCAGAATTTAATCAGGCCCGAAATATTCAGAGAAAACCTCAGCAACAGTGTTCCTCTCCTCGTCTGTCAGCAGCGCGTCTGTGCAGGCGAACGTGGGGAGAAGTGGTAGATCTGCTCACACAGATGCATCGCCTCTGATATTAGCCTTGTCATCTCGCTTTCCTGTGTCTACACAATCCTTTGGCCATGGCCTAGCACCAGCTGTAATTGTTATTTAAGATTAAAAGCCCCCGTGCTCTCGGCAGAGAATGGCATCACCCATGTTGCTGGTCCTACCTCACTTGGAGCGGTGGCCCAGGGCAAGGAGACCCCAAAAAGGGCAGCTTGCAGGAACCAGGCTGGTCTCTCATCTCCTCCTAGCCACGGTCCCTTGGGTTGAACCTCCAGAATGGATGTTTTCAGCCCACATGTTGCTGTAACAGCTTGTCCCCCGAGTTCTCCATACCCCGTCCAGCCTTTGTAATGTTCTGGCTGTTTGCACATGGAAGATATCTTAAGTTTCTTCCTGCACAATGAAACGCATTTTCCAAGCCATGCAGTTTCTAAAAAACAATATTGGGATGGACCAACTCAGGTCCATCTCAGGTTTATCTCAGACTTGTATAAAATTCAAGCAATTAGATTTGCAGGGCAAACACTTTAACGTTCTTCTTCCCATGCCTTTCCCTACTTTGATGGGCAGCTAAGGGAAGTGAGTTTAATTTGTTATTCCAGCAGTACTGACCACTCGCCTTGGGTCCTAATTTAGGACAATATTTAATCACAAGCTTAAAAAGCCTTGAAAGGAGTAATTTTTATAGATGATAATCTGAGTCATTTGTCCTACTCAAGGCCTTGAGAGTTAACAACAGGAACATCTGCAAGACAGTTATTGTGGCAATCAATCCCAAACACAAATAACGCAATAATTTCTATCAGACCCCCACCATTAAATTGTACTGTGCTATTTTTATTGATCTCAGTGCTTATTATGTGTGTTACACTCATTTATAATAATCTAGCTGACCTTTTCATTTACTTACTGGTGTTCATCAGATTTAGCTCTGATTGGAACTGGAAAGCCAGTGGAGCAGGCTAGACCTACCCTTTTAGTTGTTGCAGTTCACAGGATGAAACAGACCTGAATTGGGAACTCCCATGCAGCCACATCAGGGTGATGAATTCGTGTCCTTCTGAGGAATCTATGCACACAATTGCTTTGTCTCTGAAGGTTCCAGAGTCCCAGCAGGAATTTAACGATTCACCCTAGAACCCTTTTGTCCCCTGTTAAGTCACGGAGAGGAGACTCCCTGGGCCCCTGCCTCACCTTCACCTTAACGTAACTGTTACATTAAGAACCAAAACTGTGGCGACCCTGTTCCTGCTCTGGGATCTTTTGCAAGCCCAGAGCTTCCATCGTGCCTCTCCACCAGACACCAGCCAGAGCCTTGCTGCAGCACTGCGGTCGAAGGGTGCAGAACTGGAAACCCAGAAACTCAGCCCTGCTTGGAGCGGACGTGAGCACAAGCAGAGCAGTTGGCTCCGGACAGACGCCTGGAAAGGGAAGAGGCAGGGAGATATTGCGATTTTTGGGTGTAGGTACAGTTGCTCCTCCAGCCCGAGGGCATCTGCATCCTTAGTCATGCAGCAGAGGGGACTTGAGCAGGGAGTGTGGTTCCTGTATTTCCCTGTGGTAAATCTCCTGTCAGGTTTTCCTCGCCAGACAATGTTGGAGTGAGACAGGCGTGGGGTGAAAGTCCTCCAAGAAGCAGCATGTGAGGTGGTGCCAGAGGTTTCGCAGGTGACACTGTTGTTATTTCTGAGCTGAGAGCGGAGGTGGTGTGGGGAAGGGTGTTGCGTTGTGCTGCCTTGGGTGAGCTGAGAAAACAAGGTCATTAGGGATGGCTTGGTGCTAGAGCAGGGCTCAGTGTGGTGCAGCAGGAGGCAGGTCTTAAAGCTAAGCTGCACGCGCCGCTCCTCAGCCTCGCCTGCACTTTCTTCTCACAAATGAAGAAGCCTCATGCAAACCATCATTTCTCAGCAGAATCAGATCAGGCACTCACTCAGGAGGATTTGATGCTTTGGTGTTTAGAGGTCTCTGGCCAGAAAGAGAGAGTTAAACAAATACATCCCTCAGCAGAAAGGTCTTTCTGCAGCCAGACCTCCCTGGTTTCCATCTCCCCATCAGGCAAGTGCTGTGCTCCCGCTCCCTTGGAGTTTGGGAGGGGTGGGCTGATCCCCACTGCTGTTAGCAGAGAGGGCTGTGCTTCAGTCCCCATGGAAACAATTTGGAGAGTTTTTGAGCTTGTGTAGCATCGCTGTGCTGTGTTTTGCCTTCCTTTTTGCTTCCATCAGGAGGGCTGCAAAGCTCTAACACATTCATGTTTGAGAAGCACTTTGTGGTCCTCAAAGAAGGTGCTATGGAGGAGCAAAGCGTTATTACCTCAGGTTTGCCCCGGCGTCACTGCTGTGAGCATTCACTGTGCTTGGTGTGGAAGCCAGAATAAGGGAGTGAGGTCTTCTCATAAGGGTGGCCTCCTGGAGACCTCTTCACCCAGCACATCCATACTGCAGAAAGTCACCTCGATACCAGTCTGAGCAAAACTTCTGCAGCCACAGTTAGACAGGGAATTTGTTCTGGGAAGCTCAATAGCTTGATTTACAGTGGGGAAATGGAGGGAAGCCCTAAGAAATGGTCCCCACACAGTTCGTCCTCCGATGCACACCCAGAGCCAGCAGCCAGCAGGACAGAGAGGGTGGGAGCTCACAGCACTTGGGAACTGTGGGTCCGCTGCTGCCTTGGATGTGAGGATCACCCCCAAAAGCTCTCTAAGAAGACGCTATTTACTACTACTAAAACACTCACTCACTTCAGGGGTGTAGATCCCCTTCAGGCAGTTGCAATGAGAAGGCCAGGTTCCGCTCCTGACTCCAGCGGTGTGAATGCAGAGCTCTCCTCCGGTGTAGCTGGGAGCAGATTGCACCCCAGTGCTGCTGTGGCAGAGCAATGCCGCATACTTGTCTGTAATTCAGGAATGTAACGCGCTACAGCCTAAGGGATTTTACATTTCTTTTCCCTACCAAGCAGTCTCAGCGCCTCTCAGATATCTGCTGCTCTCCAAGCTCCACCTTAACTCCTGCTAAACCCGTTTGCACTTGGGTATCACTGCACAGCTCTGCATACTTCTGCGACTCTGGATTTGGCTCCAGTTTCCCCATCCCTCAACTCTGTCTGCTCCCACATGGGACACCCCTTAGGCTGGGTCCCTATAAAACCTTCTCCAGCGTCCAGATTTGGTGGTGTTCCCCAACTCTGGAAGAGGAGCCCACAGCTGGTGACTGGTTTTTCAGAGGAGCCTGCCAATGGGTATTTTATCCAGGCTGTCCCTTTCCTTCCCTCCTTCAATTCTGTGGGTTTTTTCAGGTGGTGTTTTTTTTAAACTGTTTTTCTTTTTTTCTTAATGAATTGTGTTTTTTTCAGGAAGTAACAAGTAATTGGTTTAGCATAGGATGGGAACGGTTGGACTTGATGATCTTAAAGGTCTTTTCCAACCTTTTAATTCTGTGATTCTGTGTGATTCTGTGATAAGCACAAGGTAAAGCTGCACTGCCTGCCTTGTTATAGGTACAGGGAGCTGGGACCACAATGCTTCATCTCTGGTCCAGCACCAATTACAAGAGCCAGTCTGAAACTTATTTTTAACATTTAAAACAAACCTTTTCGCTCCTGCTCTTTCTCCAGTAGGTGGGATCAGCTGGAAACCAACCATACACAAAATGAAGGGATTGATTTCCATCTCAGTCAGGTCCTCACCTGCAAGGCTCCCCCAAGTCCAGGCAAAGGGGAGGCGATGGGGCACAAGCAGGGTGAGGGGCACCAGGAAGGGCCAGTTCCATCACAGAAGCCTTAGGTCAGCTCCAGCCAGCCTTGAGTACATCCTCACTTCACAGAATCATAGAATGTGTAAGGTTGGAAGGTACCTTTAAAGGCCATCTAGTCTAACCCCCTGCAGTGAGCAGGGACATCTCCACTAGATCAGGTCACTCAGAGCCCCATCAAGCCTGACCTTGAGTATTTCCAGGGATGGGGCCTCCACTACGTCTCTCAGAAATCTGTTCCAGTGATCCACCACCCTCATGTTAAAGAGCTTTTTCCTAATATCCAAGCTAAATCTTCCCTTTTGGAGTTTAAAACCATTACCCCTTGTTCTACTGCTAAATGTCCTACTGCTTCATCCTCCTTTTCCCTGGAGATACCCCATCCCCTCCCAGCTTCCCTCCTTGCTCACATGGGGCTGTACTCTGCCCATCCTGTCTCAGGTTCCCCTTCCCCCTTCTGTGCATCCTCTCGCTGCCGTTGCTGTGATTCATTAAATGCTTCAGAGATACCAGTGAATGGAAAAAACCTAACCAAACATCGGGCTGTGCTGCTCTGTACATTTTCTATAGTGACTCACAAGTCTGACCAGATAACTCCCCTCTCACTTAGTCACTCTCTCCCTCCCAGATAGGCTGGTCTGACTCCTCACTTCACTCCTGGCTTATTATTACTCGGAGGTTTTTTTGCCGTTCGCTTTCCAGCCCCTGCTCTACGGCTGAGCTTTGGGATGCAAAGTTCTCCCTCGCTGACCTGTCGCACACAATGAAGAGCAAAGGAAAACACTGACTGCAGCAACTTTGCCTATGGAGGAACCATAAAGCAGAACTGCACCCTCACCCCCCCCTCCCCTTTCCTACGCTCGGGCTATGCACAAATTACTTTGTCATTATGGCGAAACAAATAAGGCTTCATTATCATTGCCATCCTGATGGGAGTAAACAAGTTTATTTACACTTGAGCACTGCTGAAGAATAAAGTCATAGAGAGAAGTTCATGGTAGGTGGCCTGTCTTTGTCATTAGGGACAGCTTTTACAAAATCACTGCCCGCTCGGCCAGACAGGCTGCTATTCAGGCAGGCCCGGGTTAATGAAAGTACGGTGTGTGCTTGTTAAAAGGAGGACTACAACACTTGTAATCATGGGTGGTCACATTTTTATTTAATGATACGTATCTTTCCTTCCTCCAGCGTTTGCTCTTAACCCTTCGCCTTCCACTCCACAATCCTTATGCAATGACTAATCATGACTTGCCAAGGAATATCTGATACCGGGGCCACCACGAGCTAAACCCACTTAAGAAGTGATTTTTATTTTTAAATAACCTTTTCACTAACAGCCCTGAGACTCTGATGAAGCACAAAGGCCTCAAAGCCTAAAAAGGGCCCCACGTGTGTAATCACTGGAGCTAAAATAATAATAAAAGGACAACTGCAAACAAACTTGTGGGAAGAAAGGGCTGCAAAACAGAACTGCTTCCTTTCTTTCAAGGCCTTCCCGTGGCCCCAGTGATAAATCTGTTGGGACAAGAATACTTCAAAGCCAGAGGTCGAACTCTGCTCTCTCGTGCGATTCTTGCAACTCATGTCAACGGAGTTACACCCGGGCGGGAGGCTCAGACCCACGCTTCTGCTCTCACAGATGCAATGAAAGCCAGAGCCTGCCATGACAGGGAAAAGTATCTCTTTATCTGAGACACAACCTTGCCTGGGTACAATCACGCTATGCTAAAAAGCATCCCAGCATCTCCCAACTTTCCTGTTACTTCTCATGACTAACCAGCCTGAAGCGCTCACACCTGGATCACAGGGAGGTTCGAGCTCAGATTTATTTGTTTTCTTGCATCTATTTGGTGCATTAAAGAGAAGAACCTGCATGCTCAGAGGCAGAGCTCACCATCTGCACCTGCCCATTGCAGGCTGTCACTTCTATCTGTGGTCACGCACAGGAAGTTTGCCCATCTGCCGGCACCCCTCTCCCCACACTCGTTTTTGAACACCATGATCACTTTGACAGGGAAACGGAGATGTGAAGACAATAAATTTCTCCAAGTGTCAGAAAACTCACAGCTGCGTGAATTATTGCTTGTCACCAAGGTACCTTATTCATAAACATGTTCCAGTGGTACTTCGGAATGTAAAAACCCAAATTACAAGTGGTTTTGGGAATGGGGTAGATTCCCTCCTCCGTTAGACTTTGCATCTGGTGGCCACCCCATCGGTTTAGGACAAGGAGAGCAAAACGCTTAAGGCAAAGCTTTAAGTGATGTTTCTCAGGCACAAGCCCCCATCTCTTTGGTTTTCTCACTGGGTCAGGGAAGATCTTGCTGTGGCTCCTGCCCTGCTATCACCTCCAGCTCCCCTCACCCAGGAGGGACACAGCTGTCTGTCCCCACATGCCCACCCGAGGCCTGGGGCAGCACTCGAGCAGAAAGGGTTGCTGCTGGTATGGAGAGAGAAGGAGCAACACTAGCATGTCACTGCCTGCCCTGTGCTCCCAGCACTCTCTGGCCCTATTTTCACCTCTGATTCAAGGTATATTCATTATTCTGGAGGAAACAGCCCTTTGGCTCTGTGAATTATGATAAGAGGGTGAGTGATGGACTTTCAAACTCTGGGCAGCCTGAGCCTCCACATATTTCAGGTTCAGCAAGGAAACCTCAGGTGGCTAAAGGTGTTCTTCAGTTCTGTTGTACTGAAGTTGTTGTCCCACGCATCTGTGGGAATTAACTCCAGCAAATCTCCCATAGCTCCTGGGGGAAGGCTGAGCAGGAGCAAAGCCAGGAGGCTGCCAGGGAGCTGGGCAATAGCTATGGGACAAGCTCCTCATGAGAAAAGTGACCAACAGCCCCCTTCCTTCTCTTTTGCCATGCCAAGCAACAGATGGAAATGGCTTTTGTGTTTAATTCAAAGCTAAATACATTCTGAAAAGCACAGGCACATTAGTGGCAATTAGCATCACGGAGGGGTTTGGTTGGGTGATGAGAGAGCACCTTTGGCCCTGGAGCTGCTGGACAAGGAGGTGCAGAAACATGCCCTGGGTGCCTGAACCAGCTGCTCTCCTCACTCCTCAGCCTTGATTTGCATGTAGGACCCGGGGTGTGAAGGCATGCAGGTTAGGCAGGGGAAAGTTTGCATAAATAAGGAGAGCTGGGAAGCACAGGGTGGGAGGGTGAACAAAACCATTGCTGGGGCTGCAGGTAAACAAACGGGGCAAAGTCGCCTCTGAAGGAGAGGATACAGGTGTATTTATTAAATGAATATGCTAAGATAATAGACAATGATGAAACAGTGTGCATAACTAATGCTCCTTACTGGAAAATCATTAACCTCTCCGAGTGCATTGCACATATTAGTCAGCAACCTGTGGAGCCCTCCTGCTCTCCCCCATGGGAGGCAAACCCAAGGCACAGAGAGCAAAGGAGCCCAGTTCCAGGCAATGTCCCTGGCTTTAGGAGCCCAATACAAGCCTGTCTGCACCAAAGAGAATGCTTTGAAAACAAGGAGATGACAAGGAGGGGTCCTTACCTCAAGGTGATGGAAGCTGTGCCTCTGCGTACCCGGCAGGGATTAATTCAGGTGAAGAAAATTCAAAGTGAATACGTGAACCTCTCATCTTATTGACTGCTCTGTGCTTGGAGGCAGAAACAAACCCAAGTAGGCAACTAGGAGTGTCTTAGGTCTCCCCCGGGCCCAGCAGTTACTAAAGGCATCCCTGGGTGTTTTCCTTCACCTTGGCCTCTTTCTTTTCTGTCCTTTTCCCTATCTATTACAGAAAGCGAAGGGGAGGCCCTGGCCAGGCGAGGGTTAATGAGTGAAAACTTGCACCTTGCTTATAGCTAAGCAAAGAACTTCTGAGTCCTCACGTTGTCACGAAGGTGTTGCTGAGCTTACGCTGCATGAAATATCCCAGAACTCCTGCAAACTGTGGGATTTAAATTCACAGGCTATAATTACAGAGTCTCCGGCACCCTCCCACACTGTGCAATGCCTCCACAAGCGAGAGTAGCAGAAACACCTGTCCCGGGCTCCTGTGGGCTTGTAGGCCCTTGCCCGCAGTCAGGCAGGGCTGGTTCCTTGGCAGGCCGCCGGGGCCCGTGCGGGCTGACCGCTCCCAGCAAAGCCTCCTGCCCGACAAGGGCTGCGGGGTGGGAGACTGAATTCTCCCCGGTGCACTTAGGAAATCAACCCCGGAGCAGAGTCAGAGCACTCACGCTTACAAACAGGTGCTTGCTGCCAGGTTAATGCGATGCCATCTTACAGCCAGCATGGTGGGAGGCTCGAATGCAAAGCTGGAGTAGGGGGGGCTTGGGACAGCACAAGCACAGATGCAGCTTTCCTAGAATTGCTTCTGGCTGACTGAGTGTAGGCAACATCACAGCTGTGAGCTCCCAGCAAGGGTCCTGAGGCTCTCTGGGACTCCCCCAGGTCAATATCAGCTCAGCATACTTAACACTGTCCTGTTCCTCAGGGTGGGGGGCAGCTGTCTCCTCCGTTGCTGCTGTGTAAATCAGCTGCAAGCAATAGGGGCAGTTTCATTGGGTGGAGGGGGTGGGGGGTTGGAGGTGTGGGGGGTGGAGGCAGTGGTTAAGCCACTATAAAATGCCCAACTACCAGGAGTGAAGTCCCAGGGTGCTTTGAGCTTGTTAGGCCAATACTGCCTAGAGGCAAGCCCACTTCTGTGCACAGGAGTATCACCTGGACCCCTGGCAGGGATTTGGGTGAAGGGCAAGGTCCCAGAGGATGTGGAGGTTGAGCAGAGACTCTGTCTGAGCTTCACTGGGGCCAGGCTGTCTCTGGTTTGTAGCATGCCTCCACCACCGCTGGGAGCAGGTTCCCTTGGTGGCGTGCGGCAGGGTCTCCTCAGGCGTGTTGTTGTGAAGCCAGTTGCAAGCTGATGTCATGAGAGGCTCTGCCTGGACCGGCATGGGCAGGTTTCTGCACAGAGGTGGTTCTCTCTGCCTCCAAGGCACTTTTTGGAGAGTCCTTCCACAGCATCCTCCCTGCCCCCACACCTGAGCAGAGGCGAGGAGATCTTCTTTCTTCCTCCTGCTCTTCCAGTTATGGCAGTGCTAATGCCAGAGCCAGCAGAGCCGGCTGGCAGGAAAGAAACTCCCTAGGACCTTGCTGGGCAGCACCCACATTGCCTAGGGGTAGGGAGAGCCCAGAGCCCACACCCTGGGCCACCTTGGGAACGCAGCTACAGAGCTTACCCAACAAATCACCATGCCAAGTGGTGTAAATGTGGAGGCTGGACCTGCCAAGGGTGCCCACCACCAGCAGCTAACATGCAGCAGCACCAGGAAGCGGTGTGGGGACAGTGAAACCCACATCATCTGTGGTAAGTGCTGAGAAAGCCCCTCAGTTCCTTCTGTCTCTATCCTTATGTGCTTAATCTTTTTTTTTTTTAAATCTTGTGCTGATGTTTATGTCCCCATGGTGATATGGGAGAGTATTTCTCATCACAGTGAGTTTGAGAGTTGATACCGGGTCCTCTGGTTTGTGGTAGAAGGTGTGTTTAGCTCAGCCAGGCAGCTATGCCTGTTTCTGAATGTGCATGTTTGCCTTTTCCCCCTACAGCCCCTTTTCCCTTGCTGCAGCTCATCCTACCAGACGCCCCTACAGTTATCCTGCTTACTCCTCAACCTTCAGCCCAAACTGCTCCTGGCTGCAGCCATCTCTTGGCTGCTTTGGGCACAAGTCCTGGAGCTGCAGGAAGGACCTGGGACAATGCCCCATCATTGCTCTGCACAAACATCCTCTGCATTCCAGAGGAACAGAGGTAGTTCTGACCCTCCATGGTCTCTTCTCTGGGCAAGACACATGCTGGCCAACTACAACCCCCGAGCAGCTCCTGCTTGCTCCGTGAGGAGCTTTCCCCATCTTGTCTGTACGACGCCATTCTGCCCAGATTTGGGCTGACATCAAACACCCCAAACATGACTCTCATTTACTGCTGCCTATTATCATTGAGGCTGTGACTTTATCAGCCCTTAACGGTTGGTCCACTGCAGTTTCACTCAGAGGTGACTAACGCTGAGTCAGATAAAGCTCACCTGATACTGCTCTCAATAGCTGATGTACACCTAGTGGACAGTCGTATGACATGTCATGTGGGCAAATTAATAGACAACCCCAACACCCACTCCACAGTAATTTCAGCATGTGTCCTATAATCCCACTTCAAGGACATCTCTTATGTCAACTTCACGAAGTCAGCTACTGTGCTCACCTGCGAACACAGAACCAGAGCTTTTTGGGGTAGAGGGATTTCCCTTCTTGCTGTCGTGACTGTGGGGCAGCAGCTCCAACCATGGCAAAATGCTCCTGCTGAAGATAAGAGGTGTGTTTAGCTCTTAAGAGGGTTTCCACTCCCCAACTACTAGATTAGCACAAATTGTTCCTTAGTCACTTCTCATGCTTTAACTCTTCTTTGTGTCAGCTGAATTGAAACTGAGTTTTGGGGCTTAAAGCAAAAGGTATTCTCTGCGGGGTGTGCAGAAAGCAGACTCCCCTGAGAGGAAGCATCTCTCACCTTGTTGCTGCTCTTGGGCTCTCCATGGCACTGCAGGGGCCAGATTTGTGCCAGAAGATTTGGCAACTCAGTGACAGACCCAGCCCAAGAGCCTGGTTCTCGCAGCATTAAGTGCTCTGCGTTCCTGGGCTGGGACCCCAGCAGCATGTGGGACACTCCACCTACCAATGGGGTGCTTGGGGAGGGGGATGGCACGGTTAGGACCAGCACTTCTACAGGTCACCCATCCTTCAGCTTCACAGCTCCTGTGCCGTGTTGGGGCAGCACAGACTCTTGGTGACTACAAGTGCTCCGGGATGTTTTTCCAGCCGGAGCCTGTGCGCTGCATGGGGTGGGGGCTGTAGGGCTGCTGCAAGAGGGTGGTCCCAAGCCTCACTGCACTGCACAGGGTCTTACCTGAGTACCCTGTTTCTTAGCTGTGCTCTTCTGTGGAAATAGCATCCCATCCAGTGTGTGCTGGAGCAATGGGCAGCATCCCTCCCACACCTCTTAAAAGTGGCTTGTTTCGCCTGCATTCCCACTGGGATCAGCACACTATAGCTCCTCAAATGATCTGTTTCAATGATTATTTTGACCTTGCCCAAACAAGAAAAGAAACAAAGGGATATGAAAAAGGCAGAGATAGAGAGTGTTTTGGTTTTCAGAGACCGAAAATCATCTGACTGAGGAACCAAAGCATTTACAGCAGGATTCAAGCCCCTTTGTTTTGCTCTGCATTTCTTGCGGGACTGAGACAGCCTTTCTCAGGCTGCTCCAAATCGCCGTTACATCAACCAACGGCTTTCCCGGAGATGAGCACGACGCGGCGTCCGGGCAGCCGAGGGCCACCCACCGAGCCTCTGCCTGCGTCACGCTCGCTCTGGAGGGCTGAGTCCAGCCGTGGGTGTCCCAGCTGAGGTCCTTCAGGGGCAGCTCTGAGATCCACAGAGCAAGGCAAAGCACTGCCGGGGTCCCCAGCTCAGCCCTTGCATCTTCCCCTCCCTGCTCCCAAGATCACCTCATGTTTCTGTTTGCTCTCTGGGACCTCCCTCTGTTATCACACGAACCCCTTGTAATCCTTCCGTGTACACTCCATTTGCTCCTTTGCATCGTTCCCCCAGCGGATATCTATTTGAAGGGTTTCATTAAATTATCACACCAACATCAGTTGGTACACAACTACAAATTAATTGAGTTGGTTTGCATTTTGGCTGACCTAATATTCATTATATTCCAGTCAGGTGGATGTGTGTTCTATCTGATGGCTTGTTTCATGATAAGATACGTGGTCCAAAGTACCATACTTGGAAATGGAGGTAATATTTACAGACACTCCATGGAAATACTGCAATTACCTGATTAATTATGGCCCTTATATTTGGTTCTGCCGATTACACTCTTATCCATCCTTCCCCCTGCCCTCTTTCCCCATTGCCATATTTGTGTATAGTAGATGGGAATAGTTTCTAGATCTATATAAGCAAAGCAAACCTGGCTGGTTTTAAAGCCTAAACACTATGTGGTCACTCAGAGCATCCCCCCCCTCCCAGTGCTGTGCTTGCCTGCAGTGGTTTGTTATGGCTGGGATGCATGGAGCATTACCCGTGCTGCATTTTAATAACAATCTCAGTCCCGGAGATTGGAAATTGGAGTCTAAACATAGCCCTGAAGAAGGATGAAAAAGGAAGTCAAGAGGGACTTTGAAATAGTGTTAAACATGCAGGAGTGCTGTAGCTGCGGTTCTCCTTAACCGCAGAAAATAAGCAAGCAGCAGACCGTGCTCTGGGGATTGACAGACCGACAGCTCCACCAGGGCACGCTACATTTTTACAGCACTTTTCATCCTGGGGTCAAAAAAAGCACTTTAAAAAAGCCTCTGTGGAACTGAGCAAGATGCAGCCCTGGAAGCCTGCAGCCCCTGAAGCCCACCGCCCCTAGGGCAAGATGCAGCCCTGGCTGTAGCAGCCCAGCGCACAGTGCCAGCCCGCTCTGCTGCCCGCTTTAAAATAGGGGGGTTAAAATTTAAGTTGAATTAGAGGGAAGGATCCAGGCATGAACATTTGGCTTCCTTCTTGTCTGACACCATGTTTGGCCTTCCTGATGTCAGCAAAGTAATTCCTGATTTACATCAGTTCGGGAGGGTCTGCAGATGGTTTTTCTGGCATCCCAATGATGGCTGGGCTGTGGCCCTGGCACAGGGTGGAGGACAGCATTGCCACACTGGTCTTGGCACAGCAGGGCAGAGGTGACCCTCCTGGCAGCAAGAGCCTGATGCCCAGGGAGGAAACCAAAGCAGGGTGGTAGGACAGAGGTCTGCTCTGAGCGGGTGGAATCTGGGTGGCATTTGTGCTGTCACCACTCCAGCAGAACCATGTGTGCCTCATGAGTCCTCACTGCTCCAGTTTGGCAGCGCTCCCCACCCGCTTCTCCCCCGTGTGAGGTACCATGCGGGGGCAAGGTGCAGGGGAGCTGTGCCCCCGGTTTGGCCACATCTCAAAGGCTGTGGAGGGTAGAGCTGTGGCACCTCCGCCCGCTTAATGAGCAGGATGTGTACAGTGGGAAGAGAAGTTGGAGGACTGGAAACTGGTCCCAGCTTGGTGGCAATGGTGCAAGAGTGGGATTTGCTTAGGACACTTCAACATGAAAAAGGAAGCAATGGTACAGAGCCTGCACTGTCCCCATCACCCAGCTCATGCATTTTGCCTTCCCTGTGTAGGATTGCTCCATCCTCCCTCCACCATTCCACCCTTCCCTTGCCCAGCTGGGGTCTGTGCATCTTCAGCCTCAGCTGTTTCTCACCTGCTTGCGGGTACAACTATTTCTTGCTACCTCTTCCCACAATCTCTGCCAAGTGCCTGTGCCTCCTGCCCCCTGCCAGGAGGTTTCCTAGGGGCTTCCTTTTGTGCTTAAGCACCTTGCAGTCAGAGAACCTACAGCAATGCGGTCCCATTATCTGCATGCCAAATCCATCAGTGAGCAGATCTCCAAGGTGAAATAAAAACATGCATTACAAATGAAATGCCCTATTGCTCTCCTTTGCCTCATGCCATCACCGGAGATCTTTGTGGTTAGTGTGCAAGACAGCTCTTCCCTACTAATTAACATTTAAAAGTCTTCCTCTCTCACCCTGCCACCATGACACAGGGGCTGTTATAGCCCAGGTTGGTCCTTGAAATAATTAATCGCTTGAGAAACATCAGAGGGCTCATTGTAACCCCACAGACCTGTCCTGAAACTAAATCTATCCTCCTGTGGCTGATGCAGTAGTCTCTGCGAAAACTGGCTGAGGACTCTATCTAGGTTTAATTCTGAGAAAACGTCTGTCCAACGCAAAAGCATCTGCCTGATTTTATAAACTGGATTTGGGTTTTCATATCAGTAAGTAGCCTGAGCTAAAAAACCCGCTGTGTTGCATGTTTCACCTGTGAAAGATGACCTATTACACCTATGGGCCACTTTCTTGTTGAAATCCCACCCTGTCTTTGCACAGATCCTAAGCTGCTGGAGATATTCTCTGTGACTTTGCACATTTGGGGTGCGTAGTACAAAGTCCTCATTTCTCACAGCTTTTCTCTTGTCCTGCAGAACTCATAAAATATAATCCATCTACATCCATAGCTTCCCATGTTGTAGATCGGTTGGTGGCCCTGCCTGTGGCAGGGGGTTGAAAAACTATGATCCTTGGGGTCCCTTCCAACCCAGACCATTCTGTGAGTTGGGACAGAGTAACTTGGGGGACTTGCAGAGTCCCTGTCTGCACGGGCAGCTGCAGCTGTCACCTCATGGCGTGCGTTGCAAAAGTGGCCTTGTGTCCCCCTGGGCATCGACATCAGGGGGCCTTCCCCCGGTCCCCATCCTGGCATCATACCCCAAAATCAGGGAAATCCCATTTGCTCCAACTCACCCTCCTTATTCCTCAGGATCTCAAACCGCAATGACTTCGTTCGTGGACCCTGCAGCAGCAATGAACTCTGGAGGTCTCGACAGATTTGGTCCTGCCTCTTTTTCTTGAAGTGATATTTCTGCTGCCAGGTGGAAAAACACTTGGTTTTCAGCATAACCCAACTATTACCCACCAAGGGCTCCTGGTTGTGCCCAGGCTTTCTGCAAACATTTCTTAGGCTTTACTTAACAGTCACCAGTAGATTTTGTACTCAGCCCTGTGGTCCATTTAGGGGAAAAAGTGAAAGAGTGCATCTACTCAGCAATGGCTCAACCTTGGAAGGTGCAGGAAGAGTATTAAATCAATGCCTGTTAACCTCTCTGGTCTGAAGCAGCAGTTCCCAAACTCATTTTGCCCAGGGACTATTGATGTGACAGCAGGAGTGCTCTGGGGCTCGCTACAACCATGCATCTCAGTTGATTTGCCAGAGGACATGACGTGGGGCTTTGCAGGCAGGACCACGTACCGCTCTGACAGACTGTCTGAGCCCCAGCATGTGCCAGAGGCAGGGGACTGTCACCTCAGAAACAGGGCTGGGAAGCAAGCCTCTTGCTCTAGGCTTTGATTTTTTTTTTTGGTCTGGTTGTTGGTTTTTCAGCTCTGACCTACAGCAAGCTTCCCCCCTGAAGACTGTTGGAAATAGTCTCATAAATAGAGTGTGACCCTCTGGGAACGTCCATCCATCTCTGCTCGGGTGCAGCAAGTCCCACAGCCACTTTTATGGGATGTGTTGCTTGGACCAACAGCCCTCCCTGGGAAGTGGGATGAATTACCCACAGCAAAGCATCGCACAAGCCTGCCTAGAGCTGGTCCTAATGTCTCAGTGCAACACCAAACTGTGCTTTGGAAACGGTCAGGCTTTTTTTGTTATTCCTCACACACCTGACAGCAGCAGGCTGCCACCCTGCAAGCACCTACCAATCCCATGTGAAACCCCGCTGGGATTATCACAACCCTCTTGCATCCCTCTCCCTTTGCTTCTTCCCTCTGTCTTTCACATGCCAGTTTGTGTTTGCAGATCGTGGGCCCAGCTCTGGGGAACCCTGCCCTGTTTGGTACCTGCAGACAGGGACAATGGCAAGGATGAAGCTGCCCAGGCCCAAGGATGGAGGGCAGCGTGTGCTCGTTCTGCTGAGGGGATGTCCCCCGGTAAGGACCAGGAAGCCAGTGGGTGGGTCACTACAGGGCTGCTCTAAAACCTCTTCTCTGCTTCCCTGTTGCCAGGTGTGTGGTGATACAGGAGTGGGAAGCGTGGTGTCCTGAGCCAAGACCTGGTTCCAAAACCCCCACAAGCAGCAAACACCAGGTCGCTTTGCAACACAAAGTCTGAGGAGACACCAGGGATGAGCATCAGCACTGTCTGCTCTGTTAGACTGAGGAGCAGATGTGTGACCCAAGAGCTCCCTTAGCAGGAGGGTGTCTTTGGTGGATTATAATTTCCAAACTGCTAATGTGTGTGTGTGTGTGGGGGGGGGGTTAACACAGCCCATGTCCTCAAGCTATAAAACGTGGTGAGTTTGGCTCAGAGGAGCCCACGGCTGTTTCTGAATGGTTCTTGCTTCTCCAGGGTGTCTTTGTCAACATGTAACACCAGTGAGCTTTCCTCCCCAGCTTCACTAGCTGGCCCTCGTGTTTGTTAGTCGGCAGTCATGGCTTGTCTCTAGACCCTGAACATTTAATCTAATGAAATTAACACTTAGATGTTCTTTAGTGTGTTCTTAATTCAAGCCACTCTACATACTCTCTGTCAGCCCAAAATTTGGATGTGTAGTGTAGCATTTACTCTCTGCATACTATGTCCCTTTGTACTGAAGTATTTCTTCCACCTCAAATCCCTTTCTTATTTTACCTGCTGTACACAGCCCTCGGGGGACACCCACCGATAAGAAAGAATCTGGGTTATAATCCAAGCCACTTTGTCCCCTGTTCCTCTATCCAGCTTGCCTGTCTATTCATTCCTTGAGTGCCCACCACTTCCATGTCTACATGTGCTGTACAAGAGGAAAAATCCAGAATATCCCACCTGAGCTGCCTCTGGCTGCCCTTGAGCACACCGGAGAGTCAGGTTTAATCCAAGCTGGCCGCATCTGTAAAGGTCCTGTTCATGATCGAAGATGCAAAGGGCCAGGTCTTGATCATTACTTGCATTTCTGGGAATGTAAACCTTGGAGGAAGAGTCACAGTTTTGGGAGCTGATGATGACAGGACGGTAAATTACATAATCTCCCGTAAACGGGCCCGTTTGTAGCCCAATTACTCGTCCCAGCAGCCCCATGCAGTTGATTGCTGGATTATATAAAGGGCTTTTCATTAGTCAGAGAGCCACAAAGGGAGCTCTTTCCAAGTCCTCCTTAGGATTACTTAACCATCACTCTGGACAAGACCAGCAGAGCATTATTTGGATGTCCCAGAACAATATCCACCATCCTTTCCCCAAACACATCCACTCCACTCCAGCACCTCCACACAGAGGGGAACGGGGAGATGGGTGATGTGTTTCCTGCATGAAACACGGCTGCCCACACACAGTGTCCTGGGATGGAGAGAGGTCTACTGTGCCTCTGGCCCGGCAAGATGTCTCCAGGTTGGAGCACCCAGCTACCAGCACCCTGAGATGCTCCTGTGGGCTGAGTGAGGTCAGTGGAAACCCACCCTGCACCCCAAAAAAGTGAGCTGGTAGAGCACCTGTAGTGTCACAGCTAGATGAGGGAAGCTGCAGCACACAGCAGATATCCTTCTCTTTCGCCCATGAGCCAGGGATGGACGGGCTTTTCCAATTCCCCCTGACCTGGTATGTATAATAAAGACGCAGAGCACTTGTGACAGCAGCACTGTAATCGCAGTGTTGCCACCACACCAGCGAAATGTGGTCAAGGAAGCAGGTCCTAATCATGTCTTTATCACTGCCTGGTGACGTGACCTTAGAGAAGTTACCTAATATAGCTCCTTCACGTTTCCCTTCTCCACAGCAGAGATAATAACAGTTCATGGGTGTCGCAGAACTTCATTCATTCACATTTGTTTCTGGTATCTCAGCTTATCAAAGAGCAGTCAGAAGGAAGAGCGGCAAAGAACAAGCTCCTATTCACTCGTCAGTTAGCAGCAGTAACCTATTTTAGATTTAAAAAAGGAAAAAAAAAAAAAAAAGATCCTGAGAGTGGTTGTTTCTTGGGTTTTACTGCTGCTCCTTTTAAAACCTCCCCCCTCAGCCTCCTCCCCACCATCGCCTGGATGAAATGTTGACCATTTCACAGAGCACCAAATTGGTGTCTTCCCTCCCCTGGCAGGAATGACAATGCAAACAAAAATAGATAATGCATTTAAAAAATCTACAGTGGATCGTCATGGCAATAAATAATTGTAGCATGTTGCCATAGTAACTCTAGCTGTAATAAAGAGAGGCCTATCTGCAGCTTAGCTAAATTTAGTTGTTCCAAACTATTAAAAATATTTTCAAATACTCTGCTAACTCTTTTTTAACATTTTCTAGGGTTGGAAAAAAGAGTTAATCTTCATTCATGCTTTTGTGTTGTCTCCATGTTCCCAGTACGCTTTGTCACTGCAATAATCAATGCCACCCAGTTAAAGAGTTGTTAAGATGGGGAAATTGCTGAGGAATTTTCTGCTCCCCACCTGGGGTGTAAAATCTGCCCACAGCAGATTCCCATTCTGCCAGGACTGGAGGGAACCTGCCCCGGAGCCCAGGATACAGCCCCCACCACTGATGGGCACTGGGGAGGTGAGATGGGCTGGCTGGGGGAAAGGGCTTTGTGTATGGGGAGGGGGGTGGTTTTTGAAGAGGAGGGATTTTGGGGGGCTGAACCCAGCGTGAGGGTACTGTGCAAGACAAATGGGCTATCTCCAGCCCAAACCAGGCTGCATTCAACTTTCCCAGTTACCTGTCTGCTTTAAACAAAACCACATCTAATGAGATTTAAACGCAGCTTAAGTGTCAAAAATCCCTGCCTGCCTCCTTCAGCTTGCTGCTTGTTTAAATGGGCAGCTACATCCCCCCTGGAAACCTTCTCTCTGCCAAATGGGCTTTATTTTTCTGGAAGGAAGCCTCCAGCCTTGCAATTCCTGATTTTTTTTTTCAGGTTTTGACATAAGATGGTCTCTTTTAGCTCCATCCCCCTGCAAGGGGGAAGGACAGCACACCGTGGGGGATATTAATTTTATTAAATTCCCTGGCAGTGCTGAAAAATCCCAAGTTACCCCTCAGCTCGTGCCCTTAGCTAAGCACCAACCCGTTGCTTCTGATCCTCCTGAGTGGAAAGGAGCTTTGCTGTTTGTCTCTGGAGACAGAGCTTCCAGATTGCGAGCTCTTGAGAAGCACTTACTGGCTATCTGGGTTTGAAACCTTGGCTTCACGGTTCTGAGCTTCTCTAGCTCAACGACAACAAAACTTCCAGCACTGGAGATTTTCATGGGAACATTTGATAAACAGCTCTGAGGTTTTCTGGAAGGCAGTTGTCAGGAACATGCATCCCCAGAGTGATGGCTTGAGGGATGGTGCCTCCTCCCCACCTGGAGTTTTTTGCAGGGTTGGGATGCTGGACTTACCTGAGATTTCCTCACTCCTGTGAGGGAAAGGTGGTTTCCATTTGCACTGATTAGGTTTTTCCTGTAAAGCATAAGTTTAAGCCTTGTGCCTGAGCCATCTGTGGAGTAACAAGTGAGTCTGTGTCATGGCCTGGGCTCCATCCTACAGGTGAGTTGGCAGAGCAGATATCATCATCATGGTGGGACCTGCTGGCAAGCCCAGGACATCATTCTGTTCACCCCAGGAAGAGCAGAATCAGCCCCTGCTGACTTGCCTAAATTTTCTAAGGCAGACAGGCAAAAGACACACTTTTAATGAACCCAAGTAGCAAAATAATTTTACTAAGTGTTTCTTCATAGCTAATTATTTCACTATCAACCTGGGACACCATCTTAATGGCACAATGAATTATAGTTGCTGGAGGATGGGGTAACATGTTAATAGCCCTCTTCCTTGAGCAAAGCTGTTTCTAAATGGCACCTTTTTGGGTTTTTTTTTTTCTTTACTATAATGTTCTATGTCTGAAAAGAAATGAAAGCAAGTAATTTTATTGTGTTCTTACTGAAAAGAGACTGCAGCCTGTGGCTCACCACCAGCATGGCATAAAAACAGAAGGTAGAGCTCTGCTGGCACAAATACCTGAACTCCACGTAACCATGTGACTTAGGGAAGTAGAAACTATTCCTTCTTGCTCCAATGCAAAACTAGAGAAAAGCATTTGGAGTGCTCTTTAACACACCACTGCCTGTAATTATGGAAGTTTTACTCTCTGCATGCCCTAAAAATCTATGGAAGTCAAGGAGAGGGCAGGAAGCGCAACCACAAGCTCAACGTAGGGAGAAGAGCCAGGTGATTACAGTGCTGAACGCAGCCTCCAAGGTCTGCTCAGCCTTTCTCTTGGACTTTTAGTAGGACCTTGGGGAAAATCACCTGCAAATGTTCTGCTGCTGCTGTTTCCAAACTGCAAAACAAGACTAATGCATTTACCTCTTGTCCTTTGATCTGACTGGGAAGCTCTTCGCAGCAAGGGACCGCCTGTTGCCGGTGCGTTTGCTCATCACCCAGCACATCACAGCTCAAGCTTCAGCTGAGCCTTGAACACACCGACAAGGTACGTTTTGTGATAAATCTTTAGTCCTGCTCTTTTTGCTCTAGACAGCAGCACTGCTCTCCCTGTTAGGTTCCTGCTTGCCTACAGCTCTGAATAGCCAGGTTTTGGTGTCATCAGTGGGGGTATGTTCTGAGCGCTTGCTCAAAGGTTCCCAATGGCAAATAGCAAAATCTACTGCTGCACTAGCCAGGGATGGGTTTGGAGCCTCCACTCCTCAGCAAATGTTGCCCATTCCCATGTATGTGCAGCCCTGGGTGGGCTCCCTGGCAGCTGAGGCTGCATCCCTCCCAACATGAGCTTAGTTATCTCTTTCCTCTGTTCTCCTTTCCACACTGCCCAATTGTGTTCATGTGTGCCAGCCACATCCCAGAGAGTGATGTCCCACCCTTCCTGTGGCACTGGCAGGAGCTACCCAGGAGCTGGACCACAAACTCCTAAGCAACTGCAAGGGAGAAGGAAGAGATGAGGTGCTTTTTCCTTGGGGCAATTTCAAGTTTTTATGGAGAAACCAGAATGTGGCACAAGGATGTAAAGGCTCTGCCCTGGACAGTGCAGGAAAACTGGTTGTTGGGAGAATCGTTGGGGATCATACAGTGAAAACCTCCAGCAGTGTGGGGCAAGACAGGGGCTTGTGGCTGCCTCTCACTCAGCCTCTGCACAGCAGCATTCCTGACGTGCTGATTTACATTTAAAACTGCAAAGAAGAGAGCATAATCCTGTCTCATTCATGGTCTGTTGTGTACTGGTATTTTGGATACCGGGTCTAAATTAGGTTTTAAAAATAGACCAGTGGTCTCTCTCCTTTCTTTTTTCTTTTTTTTTTCTTTTTCTTATTATAAACAGAAATTATTATCTCATGGAAACATTTAACCTCAAATGGAACCTCATCTTATTTTTTGCTGTGTTTATTATAGCCTGTGAAATATGAATGAGCATCACTGATATAACTATATGATTACTGAGCTGTGATGGGCCAGCTGGAAAAAACTCAGCTGTTTGGATAAAGAAGCAAAAGTTCTGCTAACATGCTGATCTTTATTTGAATGATCCCAACCTCTGAAGCAGATAATATTGGCTCAGAAAGCTCTGGGAATTGTCCTTTCTCATTGAATTTTATTGTTTCTGACCTTGGTTGTGGCTACGATCAGGAGGAAACACAGGATCCAAGGAGGGAAATGAGTATCCAATTGAAAAGTTACTAATTTACTTGGGGAAAAAAAAAGTGAGTTAAAAAACATTAGGTTTTAACTTTTATTTGTATTTTTGCAGATTATTTAAAATATCTGTAACACAAAGTGTTAGTATTCATGTGTCCCATTTTGATGCAAGCCTAAATAATTATATTACATATAATAAATATGTTTACGTATAAGAAATATATTACATAGAATACATATATAAAAACATGTATAATAAAACTATGATGGAAAAATTTTAACTGATTCTACAGAAAGGTATAATTTTGTTTTAATTTAATTCAAGCCAGCAGTTTGCCATCACAAATTAGAAATCAAGACAATAGTTCAAGCAAATATTAGGAATCCTGCACACAGTTCTCAAAAAAACCATTGTGATTTATTTAGGTTGGGGAATTCAAGGATTATCTTTTTGGCTCTGAGTCTGTGCAGCTTCTGGGACACCAGCATCACGTTTCATCACTGGGTTTGTATGGACATTATTCTAATAATCCTAATGATGGCTGTTAATGCCCTGTGGGGACCGTACCCAGGGGTCAGAAGGGAAGTTTTTAAGGGTCCTCACTTAGGTGTACAACTCAATTTATGCTAATAAAGCTATCCTGACTCAGTCTGCCACATCTTCCTTTGTTTCCTGAGGTGGAACGGGCCATAGGATTTGAAGAGGATTTGCCACGGGATGGGGCAGACGCCCGCTGCCCTGAGAGCCACGACAGCGTTTAACAACTGGTATGTTGGTTATTCCTTGTAACACGTGTTCAAAATTACTCAGATTTTTTTCACTGTGGCCCTGGTTACTGGTTACCCATGTGATGGATAGAGGGACAGAATTTATTCTCTTTAAAAACTGCCCATGGGCACTGAATTGACCGGCATCTGGTCTCTTTAAAAGCAAGTAACCTGGATACTGTTATTTGTGAATGAAAACTGGGGTGCACAATCAGAATGACAAGTCCAGGGAAATATTTCACATGTACTGAAATCTGAACACGCTCCCAAAACAGAGCTTTATGCTGTGTTAACCCCATCCTCCTCCCTCCCACCTCCAACAGCCCTGGCAGCGTCAGGATAAACATTAACAACGTGCCCCCCCCCTGCAGCTGCAGAGGATGGAAATGCACCAGGAGCTGGGAGGCTGGTTGGAAATTTGGAGGCTGAGCACAGGGGGAAGCTCTGGGCTTTACAAATAACAGGGGATGAAAGATTTCCAGAGAAACTCAGTTTTCCAAGTTGGATTCCTCTTTAGAAGACAGTGATATTTCTCAAGCGCCCACCCTTTCATTTCCCAGATTTCACACAGATGCAACTCCACTGGGTGCAGCAGAGTTACACCTGGTTTACTCCTGTAGTACCGAAGAGGAAATCAGATCTTTCCCAAAGCAGAGTCTAATGACCATTTTCAGATAAATTTCAAAAACATACTTTGCCCCAGTATGGGATCATTTTCCACAAAGATTCTGCAGAAATCTATCAGAAAAATTAGTACATTTATTTCCACTTACAGGCTGTTCCCTTAAAAATTCTGAAATGGGAAAAAAACACCCCAACATTCTTTTTCTAGCAGAAACAAAGAAACCACCAAAATATTTTGTTACTCTGAAGAAAAAGAATCATCTGTACAGTCCTTTGGACTTTTGATTGGCATAGCATTTGTGAAGTGCTCTAACTGTCACAAGTGATGGAGGTCTAGATAAGTTTCACATTAAATCTGTCCTTAAAAAGAATTCAATTAAAAAAAGAAAATATTAAAATTGTTGCTGAGGAACTGGCTGCTTTTTGGTTCTCCATGAAATGGACAGCCAAATATTTCTATTGAAAACAGTAAAAAACTCTTCTGAGGAATAAATCAAATACAGCAAATGGAAGGACAATTCTACCAATCTCTTTCCATTAGGGTTTTCCTACATTTACCTTATATATTTTGGGGTAGAATTAAGTGTTACTTAATTTCAGTAATGCAATCAAAAAAGTTTAATTTTGTATGTGGGCAAAGTTTTTTAATATGGAAATAAACTGAATAGAATTCTGGATTTCTTTTTTTTTTTCCCCAAACAAGAAAATAGAATAGATGAATAATCAAAAGTGCATCTAAGAGGCACATATGATGGAAGCAGAGATAATTCAGTGGGACATCCTTATTAATGATTATGTTATTTAATAACTGTATTACTTTTTAGGAGCACTGCATTTAATTTTTGAGTGATATATCCTTTGCTTAGCTAAACTGAGTCTAATTTTTGTTCTGCCATAAAATGTTATCTAGAATCTTGGGGGGGTTTATTATCTATTCCAAACCACCCAGAAATCATTCAGTGCCTTTTGTTCCTTTATTTAAAAAAAAACACATGTGATTTAAAATATATTCAAGGGCTGAATTCTCTTTGTAGGTTTCCACATATCCAACACTGGTGCCCACCTTGAAATAATAACTTTTTAAAAGGCATTAATCCATTGAGATGCCAGCATCTCCATATGAGGGAGATAATTTAAGTGCCTGTGGGACATCACAGGGATGGGAGCAGCCTGTTGAGGTGACACCCACCCCAAGTTTCTTGGGCCTCTCTTCCTGGCATCATGAAACTTTGTTGTCGTAGTCCCATATCACCATGTATGAGGTGCAGGTTTGGTATTGGAGGGTTAAAAAAAGCCTCTTAAGAAATAGGGCTGATGATCCATGAGTGGAGCAGATGATACATCACTGATCCATGTTCTGTAAGAGTGAAATAGCCATGCTTACTGGGAGAAAATAGGTGAAAATCAGGTGGTCCCAGAGTCCCAGAGACCATGCTGGGAAGGACAAACTGCTCTCAGGGCTGTTCAGCTCCACTTCTTGAAAAGCCGGGACATGGGATCCCGCAGGGAAGGGTGAAGCTGGGCAAAGCCGTGCCCTACGTGTTCTGGGCACTCAGGGATGAGCTACTGTTGTATGTTGGGGATGTGCCCGGAGTTTCTGTCATGCGTCCTCTGGACCACTGCCTGCAGTGCTGTTTTCAAGTTACTGTTGCTTCTGCAGTGAGTAGGAAAGAGTGTTACAGTTTTCACCAGGGATAAACCAGAAGATGGTCGAGGATGAGAAATATGTGCTTGACTCTTCATGTTCTCAGAGCTGTTGTGGTCAACAGGTTGATGTCCAAGTGGACATCAGAGATGAGTGGTGCTCCTTGGGGGGTTGTATTGGGACTGGCACTGTTTAACAGAAGTGCCTGATTTGCACCCTCAGTGAGTCTGCTGATGACACCAGGCTGTGTGGTGCAGTTGAGATGAGCAAGGGATGCCATCCCGTGTTCATCCTGGAGAAGAGAAAGCTCCAAGAGGACTTTACAGCACCTTACAGTCCCTAAAGAGGCCTAAAAGAAAGCTGGAGAGGGACTGGTGACATGGGTGTGGAGTGACAGGACAAGGGGGAGTGGCCTTCATCTGATGGAGAGGAGATTAGATTAGATATAAGGAAGAAATCCTTCCCTGTGCTGGTGGGAAGCCCCTGGCACAAGGTACCCAGAGAAGCTGGGGCTGCCCCTGGATCCCTGGCAGGGTTCAAGGCCAGGTTGAATGGGGCTTGGGCCACCCTGGGCTGATGGGGGATGTCCCTGCCCATAGCAGGGGGGTCTCTGAGGTTCCTTCCAATCCATTCTCTGTTTCTATATTCTATGTTAGAGGACAGAGCATTTGGTGCTCAGGAAAACCCCTGTCCACGCCAAGTAACTTCCATCAGAAGGCAGCCAGAGCTGCTTTTAACATGCACTGCACTTACCAGGCTCCTGGCCTGTTGCCAGCATTTGTCTTGATGTCAAAAAGCGTGAGTGCTTCATCATAAAAATAATGTAGGAAGAGATCCAGCCAAAGCAAAACACAGAAAGACAGGATGGGGGTTTTTTTAAGTTTCTGGTATTTTTTTAAAAAGTCAGACTAACACCGAAAACCGCAATAAGCAACCAAAGCCCACACCCTCCTGAGACAGGGCTCCAGATGAAAGAGCAGATCTGTGCTGTGACGAAGTGTAAGTTCTAGCTGATGGTGTTGCATGAAAGAGGTGAGGAGGAGTCCAGGGAGTGAGCTGCAGGAAGGGAAAGTGAGTGCATTGCTGCTCCACAGCTTTAATTTGGGAGGATGCTTGTCAGTCTCCGATGCAAAGGGAACCCGCTTTCCAGTAGTGGCAATACAATTATTCATAACATCGTGCTGATTGCCCAGCATTCAAACATTTCATTGCTGGTCTTCTAAAGTAACCACGAGAAGGTGGCTGGAGCCCAGCGTGGAGGCTGGGCTGCCCCAGGCTTCGAGTGCTGGGCTCTTCCCTTGGTCTGAGGAGCACGTAAGCATTTGCTGACACGGGGCTAAGAAAGGTGGAGGCACCGAAAGAGCCTTATTGACTCATGATATTTTCCAGCCTGGCTTGTTTGTTTTCATTGTGCACACAAGTCCTGTTTACCTCGATCAAAGATGGCAAAATCAACAACACCACCACGCAGACAGGGGCTTGCAAAATTCTTACCGAAGGCATGACTGTGCCCAGACCTGTAGCTCCTGCTCTTCCCCCGTGCTCCTTCGTTCTGCCATTGCACATCGTGTGTCTGCCTTACCCAACCAGTACTGCACCCTGCCTGCCAGGAAGCACCCCCGGCCTCCAGCTGCTTTTCTCAAGAGTGACAACAATGAAATCCAAGTTTCCCTAGCAGGACTGGTGGAAGGAGATGGGAGGAAGGAGGCGCATGGGATCCACCAGCTCCTCTCGCGCAGTGTGGCTGCTGCGCTCGCTCTCGTGCCTCCCTCTGGGCACACCATCCGACCCTCAGCCTTGTGCTAATGTCTCCCTGTCGTGATTCCTGGGAAGACCTGAGTCTGTTCATTCCTCGTGGGCTTCCCCAGCAGAGAAGAGACTGTGGGGCCTGCATTTCCCCCTCTATTAGGGTCTGCTTGGCTGTCAAGGGTTAGAGAGAAGCAGGAAAAACAATGAGGATGGTCCTGACACTCTCAGCGCTTACAGCAGGCCCCGAACGAGTTTCTGCACAGCCCCAGAGCACAACCCCTTCTGTCCGAGCGGGAACAGAACGGCATCACCAAGATTAAGATCTCCTGCCTGCTCCAGCCTCTGGAAAGCTTCTGAACTTGCACTCCTTGGAGAGGCCGTTGCAGACACCCAGAATTAAAACCGGAGAGTTATGCAAAATCCATCAGCAGTTTATGGGCATGATGCAACGGTCCAGCCGCAAGCGGCTCTTGCACAGGTTTCTGGTAGCGGTTGCAATACCAAGGACCCAACCTTGAGCAACGTAAGGGGGCCTCAAGCAGCCCTGCCAGCCCTCAGAAATGAGACAAAAGGCATTAGAAATGCCATTTTATTGTAGAATTTCTTTGCTCCCTAGGTCTGATTTTTAACTGTTTAAATTTAAAAGGCCGACTGGTTCTCTAGTTAAGGTTTCTTCTGTCCAGCTGAACCCTGCGTCAGCTTCTCTGCCTGATCACAGGGGCAGTTTTGCCTGGGGAAGGCCCTGAACAAAATTTTGCTCACGCTAAGGCAGACACTGTCAGCAGGATGCCCACCTGTGGTCTTGTCTCAGTCCTCCCCAGCTCCGAATATTTGTGAAGCAGCCGATCTTTCTGAGTGATCCCCATTGACAGACTACACCTTTCCTTTCCTCCATCCTCAGCATCCCAGCTTGGAAGATTTTATCCAGCAATAATTCCACATATCAAAGCAAAACAAAGGAAGGAAGGTGAAGCCCACTGGCATCAGCATAGGTAGCCAAGGTGGAGATAGCCACCCAGAGAAATCTGCTCCCCAGTTCAGTGGTAGGGTGCAGTAAATGGGTGTAAAATAAACAGCATCTATTTATAGCGGAGCAGAGCCTGCCTGCAGGCATTGCAGCTGGTTTTTTTTTTTTTTTTTTTCCCTCTCTTTGCTCTGGATGAATGAGGGTGTTTTTTTTCAATGAGGATCCAGGTTTCCCGAAGCAGAATCCACCCCACTTCTTGGCACGAACCCCCCCAGACAGTCCATATGTCATGAGGAAAATATGTGGCGCCCTAAAAACCGGAGTGGAGTCTTATTCGGGTGGGATCAGGACCTAGAGGGAGACCCAGGTTTGCAGGGCACCGAGGACAGCCCTAGGGCAAGGAGGTGGGGAAGCCACCTAGGCAGTTCCCACCACCAACCCCTTGGCACCCTATAGGGGTGGGCAGCACTGGGCACGTCTCAGCAGCCCCCTGAAGCCACCCCTGACTGAGGACCAGCCACAGGTCGGTGGCTTGGCCTTGGCTTTTAGTGCCCCAAAACCGAGCCCTGCTCTCCTAGTTACACACTCACACACACACACACAGACAGACACACACGCAAGCAAAATGATTTCCATGCCTCCACGGCTCCCATCGGATGTGGGTGGTCCCGGCGTGAGGAATGCGAGCGATCGGATTCACGTATCATCTCGCTGCCGCCCAGCGCAGCGCCCCAGACCTCTGGGGATTTTTCAGTAGGCGACTGACCTGGGGAGCATCTGAGCTCTGGCGTGTTTTCCACTCACCCCCGATCACGACCGCACAGAACAAATTGATTTCTCCTAACGTAAACATCCTTTAAATAACAAAGAGGGTTTTTTTTTTTTTCCTCCCCCCCACCCAACAGCAAAAAAGGTGGAAAGACTAAAGTGCCGCTAAACCCCCGGTGCCTCACCACCACACAGATTTACATCTCTGAGTCAGATCTTTGCAGCTCCCTGCATATGGTCCGCATGATATGCAGTTCCTGGCTAGTGACTCACTCGACACCAATATAAAGAAATCGTTTCAGACCGAACAAGCAAACAACCCGAATTTTGCCATCTCAGGCTCCAAGGGATGGGAGATGCAGCCTGACTCGGCTCTTGCCGGGATGAATCAGGAGTGACTCCACCAGAGTCCTGTCATTATTTTTTTAAAAGCTGCTTAAAATTACCTTTCTGTCTGTTTTTTCTGCTGTGGCCAGAAATAACATCTAAGATTATGAAAATTGAAAGCAATAAGAAGAATGGCTTTATCTCTTTCTTTCCAGGTTGTTTACTTGGTTCATTCGATACCACTTCGTGGACAGGGTATTTGGTTTCAGTGTTTCCACTGAGCCATCACTTAGGTAGTTTCCTTTTGTTCTTCATGTGGTTTGGGTTTTTGTTTTTTCATAACGATGCAAAGAGAACAAGAGGAAATAAAAAAAAACAAACCCTTTTAAAATACGATGGTCCAAGCCACAAAAACGGGCAGGTGGACTCATACATGTCAATCCACAGAAACAAAATCCAATCAGCTACTCATTAATGAAAGAAGACTTTATTGTGGAATTGATTAAATTTCCAACAGACATTATGCCAGATGAGGTCATGGTCAGATCTGCGGTGTCAAGTTTGTGTAACATTTACTTTGCAATTCTTTTTAGGGTAGTTTAAAATGATTTTAATCACTTTAAATAAGTTGAGCAACAACTCAGCTGCCTTTATAGAGGAAACAAATTCATGGTAGGGAAAGCCGCTGGAATTACATCATCTAGAATTTTTCACAAGAGATGGTTATCAGAAGCCCCACAGGATCACTGCTCTTGGTTTTGTGGGCTGAGCTGGTTCCCAGCACTTTTTCCTCTGCACACTGAGAATTCAGAACCTGGAAATACTTCTCCTCTGTAACTGAGCAAACAGACTTGAGAAAAAAAAAAATCTCAGGAATCCTAGGAATTACTGATGTAGCTAGCTTTATTTAAAATAGCAATATGAAATCCAAAGCCATTTAATTAATTGTAAATTGTTACACTTAAGCATGTACAAAAGAATGATCAAAAGGGATGCTACAGCCATTAAATAATCAAATAGCAATACCATTAAGCAAGTAATTAGTATGTGCAATAAATGGCTAGACTGTGTTAATGAGATCTCTCATATATCCTAAGTCGGGTCTGATCCTTTGCACAGGGAAGATCACCTAGTGCTGTTGATTCTCTGGTGAGGGATGAGAGCACTTCCTTTCCTTTCCAAGAATATCTCTGATGTGCACGACATCTATCCAGGTTTGAGCACCAGTTGTCAGCATTCCTTCATCTAGGAAAGACTTCCAGAAAGTTACTGAGAATCCTGATGTAGAGGAAATTTAAGATCTCCTTTTCCTTTAGTGTATTCAAGGCTGAAGTGCTACCCTATTCCCTGGTAGCGCAGCTGGTGGGGATGTGAATTTTGCGTTCAAGTCCGAAGAGCTTGAGTAGGACTGAAGAAGGATGGCTTCCCCATAGCTGTATGTAGAGGAACCTGGAGGAACGATGGGTGCTGACATAAGCAAGAGTGATAGATCAGGTGAATAAAAAAAAAAAAACCAACCCAGGGAAAAAGAGCCAAAAAGCCTAAGGATGCTTCAAATGGCACCCAGACCACACGGTCCTGAAGTGTCCTTAGATGTGTTACCACATCCTTGCATTACACTGAGCTGCAGCAGCGCTCAGCATGTGCTGGCCCCTGTACAGGTACATACACCTGTAGAGGCTCTGGGCCAGGGAAATAAAATTTAGAGAGTATGAGCAAGGGCAGAAGAAATGTCTTGCTAAGGTTGCCAAACAGGTCAAAAGGCAGCTTAGCAGTAAAACCCAGGACTTTGAGATACTCCTCCGGAGATGATCCCTTGGACCATGCTGCTCTCCATGTGAGCAACCCCACAGACAGCAGATAAATGGCAAATTTTCTTATTAAAGAACCTGGACCCCTCAATTACACAGGCACAGCGGCCATAGTATCAGGAGAAACAACATACTTTCTGCTCCCCAGTAAAAAAGCCCCCAGGAAAAGGGATTGGAAAGCGATGCAACTCCTCTCGTAAAGGATTTCCTGATCTTGACTGCTTGCAGTCTACCACCCTGGCTCTGGAAACATTAATCCAGGCTATGCACATTGCTGGGAGTGGATCCCACCAGACAATGTAACACTCTAATTAGGTAGTACCAAGGCAACTGTTTACAAGTCTCTTCCAAATGCCTCCCTTGCGTTTGCACCCTCCTACTACAACGGCAATATTTAGTAAAAACGTCCTAGGTATAATTCTCCTGGGGTTTATTCAAATGTCAGTCAGCTCAACAGAAGTACACTGTGAAAATGGATGAAAACAAAGGAGATGAGTTTCTGTCTTTCTTGGGAAGCAGTGTCTTTGTGAGAAGGTTTCGGATGCATTCATGGATCTTCTCCAGTATGGGTTGCCAGACATAAAACACAAGCCCACTGTGCAAGGGTTGCCCTGAAGCCCCTAGTTCATTGCCCAGGACATATTCACAGTGAAAATTCATCAGTGGCTCTGTCGGGACAGATGTCCCACATCCCTGTGCCACCAGTCCCTTCCAAGATCAACAGCAGCTCCCCAAGCCACCCTCATTAATGTTTCCCCTGCAGCCATAGCGTAGCGGCGTTCCTTGCTCTTGGAGGGGAAACGAGTTTTGCTGAGCTGGGGTTAAAATGAAGCAGATCTGATGGCTGGGCAGCTTGGGAGATGCTGTGAGTGCTCCTGTCACCATGCACCCCGGAAAGGAGGGCTCAGCTAGTGATGGAGAGACATAAAAATTGTGCTACGGGAAGTTCAGAATATGATGGATGAGGCTCTGCTGTGGCCGTCTGCAATATTGTCCTTTTTATCCACCTCACACCATATGCTCTTGGCAAAATAGCTACAATATTGTAAGGGAGTCGCTTCGCTCCCATTGAAATGCAGCTGTGTTAGACTACTCAGCTGTAATCAATGAAAGAAAAATACTTGGTGCTTTTTAAGCCATAAGGGGAATTTACAGAGGCATAATGAAATTATTCAGCGTGAGCTCAGCTGGGCTGTGAGAAGGGGTGAAACCTTCCCCTTCAAAACAGCCAAGCAGAACTTCACCCAGAAAGTTACTTTTGTTTTCTGTGATTGCCAGGAGAAAAGGAACACCAAAAGGTCATGGATATTTCTCAGCTGATATGAGTAGGTCTGACTCAGAGCAGTGGAAATTACAGGATATTGTCTCGGAGGGCTCTTGTGAGTTAATAAAAAGTTTCCTGGAATGATTTACAAATCTGGATTGCACCAAGGAGTACAATGAAGGGAAACGGGGGAACTCAGGTTACACAAAGCGCTGCGGAGCATTTGTGAAAGTCATTTTCTAACAGTCATGAGCAAAGACTCAGGTCTATGAGTTTCTGGGGATTCTGTATGCTGCTAAGTACTTATTTGCCTGAATACCCAACGTTCTAGTTACACAAATAAATAGTTTCACCTTTCCACTGTTTGTTTTCCTAAAAAAAAGCTCTTTAAAGTATGTTTTCTACTGAACCAGCTTGTGCTCCATCCTCAGGCTGATGCATCCTGAGGGTTGAATTAAAAGTGCTCGCCTGGGAAAGAGGTTCACCCTTCAGACACTTGTGTGGGGAATTTCATGGAGGACCTGAGGAGGTGGTGGAGGACTGGAAGAAAAGAATAGTTGGTACAGTCTCCAAGGAGCAACAGAGCAATGATTCTAACATCTGGCCAATGCTAACAGCATAACAATAAAACATGCTATTAAATTTTTACAATAGAGTATCTAGGAAGACCATCAGACAGGTGGCTTCAATGGGTGGCTGATTGTTTATGCCAGCTGGGGATCTCCTCTTATTTGCAGCGTAGGATGGAGGTTGAAAAGATGATGTGCAGGTGTGGGTGATGTGGAGAAGATTTTATTAGAGGGACAAGCAGTGTGTAAGTGGTAAAGGAAAGAGTGAGTTGGTGTTGCTCTTAAGGACCAAGATATGAGAAGGAGAGAGGACAGTCCTCCAAGGTAAGGATTTCTGGTGTGTAGTAAGTAGCAGCTGGGAGTCTAGAGAAGATTGAGGTTGATAGGAGTTTAGCTTCAGGTAATGATGATATAGTTTAGGTAGTCCTGTAAGGAGCAGGGAGTTGATGATCTTTGTGGGTCTCTTCCAATTTGGGATATCCTGTAAGGATAGGCTAGGACATGACTACTGGGACAGAGTTGGTATGGGATGTAAAGCAGAAGGATGTCCTTTCTCTCCTGGCATTTTGTTTCTAGGTGGGGCTCTGTGTCTCAGGAAAAAGTGCTGTAATGCTGCTACCAGTAAGGTTTCATGGAGGGGAAAATGGAGCACTGGAACAGGCTGCCCAGGGTGTTGTGGAGTCTCCTTCTCTGGAGATATTCAACACCTGTCTGAATGCCAACCTGTGTGACCTGTCCTAAGGAACCTGCTTTGGCAGGGGGGTTGTACTTGATGATGTCTGGAGGTCCCTTCTAACCCCTAGAGTCCCGTGATTCTGTGAACTGGGCTTGTTAAGTTACCTGTGGCTGAAAAGGGTTTGAGAGCTCTAACTGCAGACCCCTGGTGTTGGAAATTGTATGCCAGCCATGCACCAAATCTCTACCGAAGATCTGTATGTATTTTCTCCTTTTCTAAGCGTTCAAATGTTCAGATAATAGCTGTAAAAATATTAATCCATTATACAAGGTGTGCTGTGGAAGTAAGTCTTGGTATGAAGGTAATTTCTTCAGTGCTACATACTGGTGAGAAAAGGCAGGCTTAAAATGAAGAGGAAAAAAGCCTGAAAGAATCGAGTGATACAGCTGGATATTCTCCATTTTATTGAGAAGCAGGCAGCGACTGTTGGGCTATTCAGGATCCTGGCATTGCTATAGAAAAGCCCTAATCAATATGCATGAAAGATTTTTCATGGGTTTGTGGTGACAAATTTATATAAGTTTATCTGGAAGATTTCTAAAACTAACAGCATTTGTCGTATGAATATTATACAATTAATGTGGAGCTGAAATACCAGCAGTCTACTATTAATTTTAACATAAGAATGGCAACATTAATATTATCTGGATTGCAATTACTGTGGGAAGGAGCAAAATACCACTAATGGGGGGGGGGGGGGGGAGGGGGAAGGGGAAGCTGTCCTTCGCTATCCCGTTCCATCCTGTGCCTGTTGTTCAGGTGCTGGGATGTGTCTGCTGTAGGAAACTTGTTTTAAAGCATTGGAAACCCCAAATGAAAGAGGTTTACTGGGCAAGATGCTCTCAGTTTGAAAATGCAATGACATTTGGTGCAGCACAGACTCAATTGGTGTCAGCCTTGTGTATGCAACGACTTATTACCGGCGCCCAACACTTCTGGAGCGGCAGCACATTGTACAAACGCTGCTGCTGCCATTTCCCACTGCCGTTGTGCAGCTGATGGCAGATAAGGGATGTGCTGCAGTCACAATGCTGCTGCTTGCTCCTTCCAAAAAAAAAAAAAGAGTCATTTTAAGCCCACTTTTCATTGAGTACAGCGGTGTCCTACGGACCTGAGGGTTTAATTCAAGCTGAGCTTAGTCCTGCCCTCCAATAGTCATTCTGGAAACCTTCTCCAGCAGGTTGGGTTGGTTTATTTGGGGGGCTGGGTTGGTTTTGGGTGTTTCTTAGTTGGGTTGTGAGGGGTTTTTTTGTTTGTTTGTGGGGTTTTTTTGTTTTTTTTTTCTGGTGACTCCTCCTATGGTCATCTTCATTTGAAATCTCAGGGCACCCAAACCCATGATCTGCTTCTCAGGGTCATGTAGTACCAGGGGATTGCACTAGGCAGGGAGGCTCCTGTGACTCCTACGGAGAGACAGGGAAAGTAATGGCCAAAGGCAGGGCAGTTTTAAACCTTAATTTCCAGCTGTTCTCAGGGAGCAGGTGGGGAGATAGAGATGTGTTCTGCTATTTGGATCCTCACAAAAATCCAGAGGCTGCAGAAGTGCTGAGTGCCAGAGCTGAATGGAGCATCAGCCACATCTCTGCTGGGCATGGCTGCTGGGCAATACATCTCAAATCTTGGTTATCTCCTGGGTGAACATGGACAAGCCAGCCTCCAGGACCTCCATCTCATCAGGGCAGAAGGGAAAGAAGCTGTAAAAAAATGCTGATTCTGTCTGGGGGTTTGGTACAATGCCCAGAGCCTTGCTCGTGCTGCAGGGACATGTCAGGTCACACGGTGCAACTCTGGGGATGCTTTGTGTCCTGACTCGGGGTTGTAGTGGGGAGGAGAGACAGTTCTTAGAAGAAGTAGTCCTGGAGGAGCAAAGAGAAGCTATTCTGCAATTGAAACCACCTCTTGTACTGTGATTTAGGTAATTCCTAGGCAGCAAAAAGCCAAATTCCCACCTTTGGTTACACCAGTGTCAGCATGGAAAACTCTCCTTGGATCATGACAACACCGCTGCAGCCCCCAAGCAGCATCACCCAGCGTAGGCACAGCAGAGAGGGTAACGTTTTTGCTAGGGACTGGGAGTGCTGGAAATCACCCTGTGGTGTGCCAGAACCCAGCAGCAGCAGCGCTGCTCATTATACGATATTAATAGCGTGATTTGGAGAGGCTGCTGCTGCATTTGGGCTCTGAAGTTATACAGCGCCATAAGCTACTAAACACATAAAAACATATTACCCTTTCAGATCTTGATTGTCTCCGGTTTACTATGCCTACTCAAGAGTGTTAGGCTTTACAAGGGACAATATTACAGTGCATGTGATAAAACTGCTGTATCGTTACTACAGCCGGAGTGTTCGTTCTGTGCTCTGAGGGGACACGGGCACGTGGGGAAGCTGGGAGGCTTCAGTGTTCAAGTGCCAGGATTAATGCACAGGATCCAGTGGGGAAAAAAAAGTGATGGTGAGGTCCACTCTTCTTGTTCTTCAAGAGCAATGACACCCTCCAGAAAGCTGGTACTTTGCAGCCATGGTAAAATCAGATCACCTACTTTTCTCCCCCTGACAGGCTCTGCACTAATGTTTCCAGTGAGGAACAGCTTTGGCATGGGCTGATGCAGAATGATGTTTAGGGCCACCAGCATAATAACTTAGAAGAGGAAAAGGCTCCTTTACAGACCACATCTTCCAGCATTGCCTGCTCCATCTCTTCACTCAGAAATTTACAAATTTTTTTCCCCCTGGGCATTGTGTCCCTGTTTCTTCTAGCTTTGTCTGAGAAGTTGATAGTCCTTGAATACCTTTTATATCAGTTAAATGGTATATTTAAAGTGCACGGTGCACCAAGTGGCACTGCTGAACAACACAGTCCTAACATCTGGGTCCTCATAGGACAGCAGTTTGTAGAATTCCTCTTTCCTGCTCAACACAACCAGTCCTCAAAACTGGTTCCCCTCAAAACACCACACAGGGGTGCATCTTCCCCCTGATGCACAGGGGGAAATAGCCAACCTCTATTCAATTGTCTGTGGGGACAGGACAAGGGGCGATGGCCTCAAGTTGGAGCACAGGAAGTTCTGCACCAATATGCAGAAGAACTTCTTCACAGTGAGGGTGACAGAGCCCTGGGACAGGCTGCCCAGGGGGGTGTGGAGTCTCCTTCTCTGGAGATATTCCAGCCCCATCTGGACGCCAACCTGTGTGACCTGTCCTAGGGAGCTGCTTTGGCAGGGGGTTGGACTGGATTAAAAGCAATTTAAAAGATCCCACAATTATGGTGCAGTGTTCTTTGATTTGTGTGTAATAGCTGCTACTACAAGTGTCCGGACTGGAGTGAAGGAAAAGCTGACCCCCAGGAAAGACAGGGAGAGAAGTGCTTGGCTCTCCCCTGCACTCCTGCCATGTGGCTTGCTTTCCCATTGGGATGGGTTGCTTGGATGGAGCTGCCCCTGCCACCTCCTCAGGAAAATTCCCACAATTTTGAGAGTTAGACCAATGAAAATAACTTTTCACAAACGTCCACAAGCAGATTTATCCTGCGAGAGGGTATTTCCAAGGCATATCTGACAGTGAATACAGTATGACTGAATGATTCGGCAGAACATCTTGAGAACTTGACTGGAGCAGGTAACAACGTGGCCTTGTCCCTGTTATTTAGTTATTTGTTTATTTTATCTGGATCAGGAAGGTGGAGAAAGTAGCCAGACATCCTCCTATCTCACTTAGCAGTTCATCTTGAATTTGCATAGGCGATCCTATGCCAAACTCCTGTGGGAACGGCCTTCTCTGATAAGATCCTGCCTCTGCGATGATGGACATCCCCCTGAACAATCTGCTCTCACCAGATTTCGCTGACGAATGGGAATCTCTGCCTTAACCCACACGTAATTTTGCCTGGAGATTATAATACTATTTTAATCTATCTACACTTACTGTAGCAAATACTACGAAATGCAAATCCTCTCGTATGAAGATGCAGTTATGTAAGCCCTAATTCTGAAGTGTCTTATTTAAGGCACTTATTTAAGTCTTATTTAAGAATGCACTTAAGCATATGTTCAGTTTTAGTGACACATCCTAAAGAGTGAGGGTCTTAAGAATGTACCTGGGAGTTTTCCTTCCCCTCTGAGGGATTTAAGTATTATCTAAAGCAACCGGGCGTTTCACTCTATAAGATGACTTAGCAGAAAGAGCATTTCTTCAGACAAAACCATGTTCTTTTTTGAGGGTTTTTCTTAAATAATTTGCATTAGAAGCTTGTTTCCAGTGGTTTAAAAATCACTGCATAACAAATACTGTGCCATAAAAAAAGATGAAATGAATTCTTCCTTTTATGCCTAGGAAAAAAAAAAAAGAAAAAAAAAGGTGGGGGGGAGGGTGACCTTGGACAGACAGTCTTTAAACCAGGGGAAGTGTGAGTTCATGAGAACTTTTCAGATATTCACACTGGGGTACAATGGCAAAAGCAGTTTTGCAAGACTAGCAGGTATTCTTTTTTTTTTTTTTTTTGTGTTTCCCCACAACCTCTTGAAAAGGCAGACTGATTCCTTTCCTAGAGACAGCAGAGAAAGTGTATTAAGCATTGGTTCATTCCCTGCATTCAGTGAAGAGTGTTTTTGGGAAAGATGCCCAGATACTATGGACTAAGTTCAGCTCCAGCGTAAGCAGACAGAATTCCCACTGAAATCAATGGGAGTTGCACCTGCTGACTCTGGAGTTGAATATGGCCCAATATGTGGATACTATAAAGGTTCTGTTTCCAAAGTTTCTTCTGGCTTGTTTTATGGGAATGCAGACCTGGCGCCAGGAACGTCAGAAGACCAATAAATTCACTATGGGAACTTCCAGGCAAATGACATCTCGCTCACACAAAACCAATCCAGAAGCTCACACGATGCTGAAGGACAAATTCTCAGTGTTCCCCTGGTTCATTTGCATGAATACCGGTTTCGGAAATGCTCCGAGAGGAGAAAACGGGGAGTCTGTGGCTGGGAGAGATACTAGAGGAAATGCTTGGATTAGTTTGTCCAAATTATGTGGATAACTACATTAATTATCCCAGATGTTTGTCAGCTTCCAGGGATAGTGGTCTGAAGCCACTGAGGAAGGTATGCTGGATGTATATGAGGTATTTGATGGCTGGTCTCCACAGCCACGGTGCTACGTCTTCCCAACTTGGACTCAGTTTTAGCTGTGGCTGTCTCCAGGGGCAGAATAAAAGTACAGACAGGGTAGAGGAGCCCATCCAGAAAAAAGCAGTAGCTTGAATGCATCCACGTGGCGTTGAATACAGAGGAGTTAACAAAAGCATTATGTAAAGGAGACAGTTTGTCTCTGTTGGGGCATAATTGGCTGGTAACTGGGATTTAAACAACTGAGATTCAAAGTCCATTTTTTTGAGTAATTTCTCTATTATGGAACCAGTCTCCTCACGCAGCGCATGTATTCTTGGCGAGTTGTTTGTAGGCAGTGGAAGTACAGAAAGAGAAAATTAAGACTGCAATACAAGAAATAATCCTGGGGCTCCTGCATTAATGAAAAAAGAAAAAAAAAAAAGACAGTTTTAGTTCTTTTTGAATTCTACACAAAACCAGCGTTAGATCTGCAACCTGTATTCTTGTTTAACCAAAGTAAAAAAAGAAAAGGAATTAAAGTACTTGAAGTTGGTATTTTTGGTTCAAGTTCGTGTCACTAAAACACAAAACAAGAGCCTTCTTATTCGTTTAAATGCAGTAGTTCTCCAAACAACATCTTGAGAAGGATGTGCTTGCTTCATGTCACGAGCATCTTGCCTGCTCTGAGCACCTGTGTGGTATGAAGAATAAAGGTGGAGGAGCGGGGTGAAGGCAGTGAGTACCTGGGTGCTGATGGAAAGTCCTTTTTCAAAAGAGTATTGTAATTTCTTGTTATTTGGCATGTCCTGCAAAAGGCTGTTTGGAAATTCCTTTCCCAAGCTGCTTATGATCAACAACCTTTTTTCCACATCCTCCATCTTTAGACCAGAATTCCTTCTGCTGCCATGGAACCTGAGTCGTCACTTTAAAATACGTGGTGGTCATACGGTACACCAACGTGTGCACACACAGAGTAAATTAGGGGGAAACGGATGTTAAAACCTATAGAGTATGAAGGGCCTTTTAAAGCCAACCTTCAGAATGTGCTAATATTTACACATTCCCAAAACACCTGGAAATCTGTTCTAACTGCTTTAAGGCATTTTTCAATATCTTTTAAATGTATGTGGAGCCATCCGCAGATGTACGTTAATTTACTCTAAAATCTGATGATAATTTGATCGCTTTGAAAAAACACCTGGCCCACTCCTGGCTTTTATAGAAACTTAAAATTTCCTATTTCAGTCAAGAAAGAGTAGTTTGCTTATTTTTTCTTTAAAAATTTTTTGGAAACTTTTCTTGCTCTTTATGCTGGAGATCCAATTTATTAGTTTTTAAGGCTGTGCATTTCCATAGTCATCCTGAAGAAACATTTTTCTTTCTCCTTGCAAATGTATGATAGTTTGGGTTTCATTAGGTTTGAAGAAGTTTTGATTCTAGCAATGGAAATCCGAATCAATGAAAACTTAAATATTTTGTTTGCATTGTGCTCATGTAAAGTTTGGGTCCTTTAATTCTCTATAGAATTCTAACAAAGATTCGATAGAAATGCATAGTTCCAGCCCATCGTAATCCTCTACTGACTATATTTTGGGTTCTATTTTTATGTTCTGCTGAACTAGAACCAATAATCTAGATTTTCATGCACATGGCTCCACCTGGACTCAAGGGCAAATACACAGAGAAGCAAGAAATTTATTTTGAAATCTATTTAAAGTTGATGTTTGGGGTTTTCTTTTTTAAAAAAGGAAATGTACCAAAAAACCTAGAGGTATTCATGGTTCTTAATTGTCCTGCAGAAAAAAGGGGTGAACTTAAAGTCACTAGAGTCAATCTCCACCTGTAGCAATAAATACCCTCCTTATGAACAAATGGTGACATTAAATTGCCTATAAACACATTTTAAGATCTGGGGATGGATGTTGTTATTCAGTTGGAAAGAGCAGCAGGTTTCTTCCAAGTATGGGTCAGATGAGAGCACATTCCTCTGTCTGCTGAGGGGCAGCACCACGTCGCCGGGTGTGCCCAGCTAATGTTTGATAGGATTCACCTGCTTCCAAAGCTTAGAGGTGAAAGCACAAAGTGCTCAATGCAAAAATCCTCTACTACGGTAGGGACAGGCCCTTTCTGTCTGCAACATGGGATAAATCCTGAGCCTTCTCCCAGTTAGGTTGGTGGAGTTCTTGCTGGTAATGTTACATGCTGATGTTACAATATATAGAGGTGTTCAAGGCTGGGTTGGATGTGGCCCTGGGAAGCCTTGCGTAGATCCAGGCCTGGAGGTTGGTGGCCCTGCCTGTAGCTGGGGAGTTGGAACTCTGTGATCCTTGGGGTCCCTTCTAACCCAGACCACTCTATGATTCTATGTTGCTTCAGAAGAGTTAATACTACAAGATTAATGGCTGTTACAACACACGATGCAGACGTCGGGAGGTTGTGTTATAAAATGTAATAAGCACATCAACAGATGGTCTGGTAGATGCTCGTAAGCCACGGTTCCAAGCACGCGATTGACCTGTTGGACTCTGCAACAGTCTCCACAACCAACTAGCCGTGTATCCAAACACCTCGCAGTCACTCATTAACTCTTCGTAAACTATTTACGTGCAACACCGTTGACACACAGCGCCAGCACGTTGCTGCCATCTGCAACGGGAGCAGGATGGAGCCCTAATTACTTGCAGCAGTTTATTAATTCAATACATTAAGGGTAGGCACGTTTTGACAGCCGCGGTGCCGGAGCGGGGAAGCCGACAGACGCTGGAAGCGAGCGGCAGCTGTTCCCCTGCACCTACCCCTCAGTCGCGCCACCGCGCTCACCTGCGAGGTGTCTTTTTGGACTGGTTTGCCACAGTCAGAAACACCAAAAGGGGGAGGGGAAACGTGAGGACGTGGAGGGTGTGGTGGGGAAGTGCGGTTGCTGTTGCTGTGCCCCGCCGCACCGGCTGGGTGTGATTGCAGAGGGCACCGCAGCCTTTTGAAACCCTGTCGAGAAGGCACAAACATCAGCATAATTTATCGGCGGCTATTTTAGGCAGGTGCACGGGAACTCTAAATATACGGCGTTCGCCACTCGCCGCAGTTGCTATGGATATGATATCTCAGGCCTGTAACTAGGGTTATAAATGCTGTTGTGTGCTTGTTATTGTTGTTGTTATTAAAACATGAATTTTTATAGTTATTCCTGCTCAGCTGCTGCCCTTAAATCGTCCATGTAACTGCATGCTGCTTTCTTTGAAGAAGGGACGCGCGTGGGAAAGAAGTAATAAACAATATCCTTTCTTCCCTTCTGCTTCTGATTTGCTCCAGAAGGGACCAATCTCAAGCCACTGTTTGCTGTAGCATTAGGGCCAGGAGAATTAGAAATCACTCAGAGACAAAGAAGGGTACTTCGTTTGGCTCTATCATCTGATTAGTATTCTGGTATTTCAGTCTCACACCCATCAAACATGTCCTTTATTTTTTTCCTTTCCTTTTTGTTAACCTCTGTTTGTCTAAAGACTGCAGGGACTCTGCTCAGCGCTCTTGCTGTGATGGTGTGGTGGTTGCTTCTACCCAAATCCTGCCCGATTTCCTAAGATCTGGAAAAGAGAAGATGGCTGGTGTATGGAGAAGCTCTATGGACACCTCGACCACTGTAGGGGGGTTAAATGGCAACCTGCCCACCCCAGTGTGTGCTGTGTGCTCTTCCCCTTGCCAAGAGTGGGCTGATAATCGCTCTGCAGTGGGGAGCCAGTTAAGGTCATCGGTATGTGATGCAAATCACAGCAGGGCAAAAAGTGGCAAATGTGGTAAAAACGAGTGACCCATGTTTTGCCTAACATTGAAGGGTTTGTTATGAGTCTCTAAGTGGAGATTCTTGGGGCAAAGGAGCGATGTTCAAGGATTTGTATGTGTCCTTCAGATGTACAAATCACATTCACCTGAACTGTGTAAAAGATGCATCACTCGCCCAGGTGTAATTCCTACTCAGCACACTTCAGCTGCCTGCACCTACCTACACCAAAAATGTTCAGCCTGAGAGGGAACCTGAACAAGGCGAGCTGGCAACATTAGGAGCCCTTGGTGAAAAGCAGGTGGTGACGGTGGGTGCTCTCTGCTGCTGGGAAGGTGGCAATGGCCATCATGGAATCATAGAACAGTCTGGGTTGGAAGGGACCCCAAGGATCATAGAGTTCCAACCCCCTGCCACAGGCAGGGCCACCAACCAACCTCCAAGCCTGGATCTATAGAAGGTTGCCCAGGACCCCATCCAACCTGGCCTTGAACACCTTGGCCATGCAAGGAGCTGCCGAGACCTTTGAAGAAGGGTAACCTCAAGCAGACACAGGCACGTGGACAACGCTCCGTGACGGCTGACCTTCGTCCTGGGGACCTGACACAGTTGGAGACGGCAGGAGAATAAATTTCAACTTCTCCCTTTATGCCGGTAATACAAAATGTTCAGATGCTTAAAGGTTGTGACAAGCTAGCGTCTGGTAAAGAGGTCAGTCTGCCCTGAAAGCACTGCAGAAGCCAAAATAAAGTCTAGTCAAGGAGCGTGAGCACCGAGGCAGGGAAAATAGTGAGGCCTCTTTCTCCCCAGTGATGGCCCCGGCAAGCAGTGGTAAGGCTGCTGTTAAAATTAAAATATGGCTGAGTATTAGGATATTTGCCTTGGGCAGATAGATGTTTTGAGAGACCGGGGTCAGTGGCTGTTTTAACCGCGTTGTTTCATCCCTCCTGCCCCACTTCCTGCATTTTCCACTTCAGTGGTGTTTTAAACAGGACGCAGGTATGCTGGTGGCATTCGGCATCACACTCTAGAGGGTAAAATGTGTGTGTGTGTATTCATGTGTTTCTTTCTGTCCATCTGTCTATCTCAAGGACCATAAACCAGCAGTGGAAAAAGGGAAGGCAAACGGAGAGGAGAAACGACTGTAGAAGCAATGGGACAAAGAAAGCAATTCCTACTGCCATCAGGGAACGTTGAGTCATGACAAAATGATTTCTTACACTAATTAAAATCATCGTTTGGGCTTTATGTGCAAAAACAGAGGGGGAAACTGCGCAAATCTATACCCACAATGTGCATTGAACAGTATATGCAATGTTTTATTTACTACTGGTGGCCTCTCCTGTGGGAGATGGGGACCCCAGTGAAGAGGCAGCAATGCCAAACAAACAGCGATGGCTGTGGTTCCTCGCTCAGCTGCTGGGCAAGATGCAGCAGGCAGAAAAAGGGAAATCAAGTCTAGGTTGGGAGAATGACTGACAAAACTAACAGGTTAGGAAAAATCAGAGGAATGGTTTCACCAAATCTCAGCAAAGACTGGAAGTGGCCACAACTTGGGAGTCTGTTGGGATTCTGCATTGTAAGCCACTGGCTGAAACGTTTCCCTTTCGGGCTGGGTACTTTTTTTATCCAGTTTTTTCTTGTGATGAAGTTCCAACAAAGCATATTTAATCACTTCTTGATCCAAATAAAGGCTATTCAAGCTGCTTTTAGGATACGAGTATTGTTCAGCCTGGAATAGGACACCAGATCTGGGTTCCTGGGAAATAAAAACTTCTCACCATCCCTACCAACCTCCTTTGCACAGGTCTGCAGGTAAAAGCAGAGGCACGTGGTGTTGACATGGAAATAGATTGCATCAGGAAGCACACCTTTGCACATTACCATGAAAATTAATTTGTCCAAATTGCTCCTCTTTAATTTTACACACAGTGCGTGTAGCATGGTTTTGAGGTTTTCACAGGCGAAGATACGACCATGCTGTGGCTGTACACTGAAAAACCCCAACTCAGTTATTCCCACTGAAAAGAACAGGACTGCTTTTGGAGAAAGATGACAACATACAGGAGCTGAAGCTGATTAAAAACATGCTCTGAAGCTGAGCATGTGTATGTGCATGGCTGGCACCGAAAACTGCCAAGCACGTGAGAGGGTAAGGAAAGCTGGACCCTGGGCACAGGTCTCCTGCTAACCTCTTCAGAGCACAGAGCTACCAGCATCTCAGCCTTCACAGAAAAAGGGCTTCTTCCCAGGTACCTCCATAACATGAAAGGTGAAGATGTCCTGACAGAATCCAGCCAAATAATTCTGCACTATGAATTTCACACTGGCAGCTCGGGAGGATGGAGAACACTGCGACGCCCCCAGTTCAACACTCTGCTGTTGTTATAGTTTGTTTTTTCCTTTTAGAAGAGTGACTGATTCCAGAAACAAACCATATCACAACACCTTTAGGACTGTGTTTATGTGAGACCGTCAGGTCTTTGCAGGCACAGTGCATCTTTTTGTCCTGTGCTCGTACAGTGTCGGGTACAACGTGCTTGTCCACGACTTACCCTATTTGCCAAAGTAATGAAAGAAAGGCTATTTTTCAGTAATAAAAGTTCTTTATGACAGCAGAATGATAAATGATAGACACCCAGTTCCCACGACAGCTCTGTCTTTACACAACAATACATTTATTTGTAAATAACACATAACAATTTATGCTGCATCACTACCATAACACACACAGAAAGGACACTTGTTCTGCTTGGTATCCGGCACTAGTAGTAGGCACAGCTGTGCAGAGCAATAGTAAAAATTTACTGGGTGCAAAAATCTTTCTGGTCCAGTTTCACTGAAGCCTTGAAAGGCTGCGTGTGGTTGATAAAGTTTGTGGTAAGACACGTGCAGGGCAGTCCTGGGCAGTTTCACATGGAAATAATACCTGATTCTCCTGCACTGACTCTTGAGGGGGCTCTGCTACCCACCCAGATGGACGTGTGTCTGTGCTTTCATTTATTATTGGCACAGTCCTGGATATGTGTCCGTGTGTGGTAACTGATGGATTTCCCCCCCTAATGCCTGTGATGCAGAATAAAGGCCTTTCCTGAGGGGCATGAGAGGAGATGTGGATCTAAGACACTGAGATTCTGACAAGGCAAAGGGTATAAAAAAGGATGGGGAAGCTCCAAGGAGAGAAACATGCACAAGGCTGTGGAAGATGATGCAGTAACGTAACTGAAGGCTACCACAATACAAGGCGTTCAGAAGAGTTTAGGTTTAAATGCGAATACTTAACTTTGACATTTGCATTTTTCCCTTAACGTAGCCTTTAAGAAAAGCACAGAGCTAGAGTGTAGCTAACGCTCACGCTGTCTGCTTCCTTACACGTCCGCGTCATTTTGGTATCTTCCCCCATGCCAAAGTATCGCAGCAAAGCTGTGATTACTCAGGACATCCACATGCCGTGCAGCATGGCTACTACGAGCTTCGGTGAAACAGTGGGCACACGGCCCATGTTCCCCCATTCCGAAAAGCCCAAACCTTTTCTGCTTCATCTAACCCCATCTCTACCCGTTTCGGGCCTGGGCGTACGATGCCATTGTGGGGGACCATAGAACAGTGGAGAAGTGCAGATGGATGAGACAGTACCGGAGCGTTCGCTGGGCATCCCCAGCGTGGAAGGGGATGTGTTGTTTGCTCCCACAGGTGAGCAAGGCATTCCCTGCCCTCACCCCTGCCTAAACCGCATCCCTACAGCGAGGGAGTTGAGTCACCATCCCTGGATGCATTTAGAAGACGGGCAGACAGGGTGCTCAGGGGTATGGTTTGGTAGAAGATGGGTACGGTTGGACTCGGTGATCCCAAAGGTCTTTTCCAACCCAGTGATGCTGTTAACCTATGAGCAGCGCGCTTGGTGCTCGGCCCTTCGGCTGCGCTCTCCGGCGTTCAACCCCGGGAAGCATCTGCACTTTAACGCGGCAAACAAACAGCAAAATCAAAGCTCGGTGCTTCTCTTCTCGCCGAACTCGGCCCCTTCCCTTGCATACGGCTTGGGGGAAGGAGGGGAGGGCGTTATTTCCGTTGCCGAGGTACGCAGGGGTGTTCCCACTAGCAGGAGGCCGCTCGCTGGGCTCTCCCGCCGCGCTCTCCTCCGGCGCCCCGCAGGATGCTCGGGGCAGCCATGGGGGCTGCCCGGCCGCCTGCTTTCCCCCCTCTCTCCCCGGCAGCGCGGAGCCGCGGCGGGAGCGGGCCCCGGGGTGCGGCCGCCCCGCGCTCCGCTCCGCGCGCCGCCGCTCCGGCTTTTGCCTCGTGCCCGCTCGCGCCCCGACGCCGCCGCCTCCGCGCGCGCCGCTGCCGCCGCCGCCGCCACCGCCTGGGCGAGGGGAGCCCGCGAGGGGAGGGCGGGCGGCAGCGGAGGGGAGGGGGGGAGCGTGCGCGCGCCTGTGCGAGAGAGCGAGGGCGCGTGCGCGCGCAAGGGAGGGCGGCGGGCTCGAGCCCCGTCCCCGCGCGGCCGCGGAGGGAAGCGGCGGCGGCGTCAGGCGCGGCGGAGCGACGCCGGGGCTCTTGTTTACCAGCGCTCGCTCTCCGTCGTGCAAAGGCAGCCAGCGCGGAGGAGGAGGAGGAGGAGGATAAAGGGGGGAGACGCGGCGATCGCCGAGCGCTGCGAGCCTTGCTGCGAGCGAGCGGCGAATTAACTGGGAGGAGCAGCAGACCCTTCCTCCCCACCCCTCCCTCCTTTCCCCTCCCCGGAGGAATTACAGACCCTTCGCAACAAGCTCCTGGGCTTTGACCTTCAGCAAACCGGATCGCCTTCCTCGTCCCCCCGCCGCGCCCCCCCCCCCCCCCCCCCCCCGCTCCGGCTTACACACACACACACACACACACACACACACACACCTCTCTTCCCGGCTCCCCCTCCCCCTTCCTTGGGCTGGGCAGCGCGAGGGGAAGGTTTGCAGCGCGCGCACACCCAGAGGAGGAGGAGGAGGAGGAGGAGGGAAAGGGAGGGAGAGAGAGAGAGAGAGGGGAGAGAGAAAAAAAAAAAAAGGAAAAGGATTTACAAATTCGCTGGGTGGTTTTTGTTGTTGTTGTCGTCGTCGTCCTTCCTCCCCCCCCACCCCCCCCGCCCCACACACACACACCGCCCCCCCCCGCCCGCCCCCGGCGCGATGGCAAGGCGGCTCGGAGGGATGCGAGGAGGAGAGCTGCGGGGGGAGGAGGCGGGGTGCTGAGCTGCTCTGCTCGCCCTGCTGCTGCTGCTTTGTGTGTGTGTCCTGGATTTTTCTTTTTTTTTTTTTTTCTTCCCTTTTTTTTTTTTTTTTTTTTGGGAGAAGGAGCCTGTGGCAGCGGCGCCGAGGAGAGGAAGAGGAGGAGTAGAGGGGGAAGCCTTTTTTAATTCATTTTCGTTCCAAATTCCGCATTTCGAGCCTCTCTGCAGCCAGCCGGACTTGCGGTGGTGGTGTGGGTGGTGGTTGTGCGTGGGGTGTTTGTTGGGGTTTTTGGTTTTTTTTTTTTTTGGGGGGGGGGAGGCGGTGTGTGTGTTTCCGTGGGGGGGGTTTTTTGGTTTTTTTTTGGGTTGTGTCCCCCCCCACCCCCGCGCTGAGCGGGGCGAGGAGCCGGGGGGATCCCGCCAGGGCAGCCCTGTCCCCGCGCGGAGGGACGGAGAAGCTGTTGTTGTTTTGTAATAAGATTGTCTGGGTCGCGCCACCCCTTCCCCCTCAACCCCCCCCCGCCCTCCGCAGCCCTCCCGGTTTTTTGTGTCTCTGTCTGTGTGTGCGCGCTGCCTCTGTGTGCGGTGTTTGAAAATGGAGGTTGAAGATGCAGACTGCCAGCCCCGATGTGCCTCATGTTTGCGACTCCTGTGCACGATGTACCACTGCAGCCAGCGCTGAGGGGAGACGGCGGCGCCCCCCGCCCCGCCGCCCCGGAGGCAAGCGTCGCCCCGGGGCTTTCATGCCTTGTTGTTGCTGCCGTTAATACATCTTGAATATCTTGTGTATTTTTGGTGTGGTTGCTCCGGAAGATCAACACCCAGGGACCTCAAAAACCCTCCGGTTTGCCAGTCCGAAGGGTCTTGTTTTGGTTCTTTTTTTTTATTTTTTTTTTTTTTAATTTCTCGAGGCAACGTGGATTTATTTATCCAGCCGCGCTTCTCGTCCGCCTTTTGCCTCCTTCGTTATTTTTAGAGGACGAGGAGAGGGAAAAAAAGGACAACAATTTGGGACTTTTTTTTTTTTTCTTTTTCGGAAAGGGGGATTTTGTCCAATTAAAAAAAGAGGAATGAAGTCTGGCGCTGGAGGAGGGTCCCTCGCCGTCGTCTGGGGGTTTCTGCTCGTCTTCGCCGCACTTTGTCTGTGGCCAACAAATGGGGAAAGTGAGTACGGTGCGTGTTGGCGGGGGTGGGGGGGCGGGGGGGGCTGTCGGCGAGGGGCCCCCGGGGCGTGTGGGGGAGCCGCGGAGGGGTTCCCGGTGTAGGCGTGAGGGGCTGCCGGAGAGGGGTGTGAGGGCGTCGGCTGCCTGTGTGTGTTTTGGGGGGGCGTGTGTGTATCTCGATGTAGGGGGCTGCCTGTGTGTGTGAGGGGTTGCCGGTGTGTGTGTTGTGTGAGGGGACTCCGTTGTGTGTGCGTGAGGGGTCCCCGAAGGGCTCTCGGTGTGTGTGTGAGGGGACTCGGGGTGCCTGTGAGGGGCTCCCAAGGGGTCCCCCGGTGTGTGAGGGGACTCGGGGTGCGTGTGAGGGCTCCCCAGGCGTCCCCCGGGGCGTGTGTGCGGGGGGTCCCCGCGGTGTATGTGAGGGGACTCACGGTGCGTGTGTGAGGGGCTCCCGAGAGGTCCCCCCGTGCGTGTGTGAGGGGCTCCCGAGGGGTCCCCGCTGTGCGTGCCTGCGTGGTGAGGGGGCTCCCTGTGTGCGTGAGAGGGGCTCGCGCCGTTTCCCGCCGCCGCGAGCGGGTTTCGCCCCTGCCCGCGGGGATGTGCGTGTTTTCCTCCTGTTACGTGTCTGCTCCTCGAGCACGTTTATCAACCCGGGGCTGCGCATCTCCCTACCTCCCATCCCTTCCTTCCCCGGGGGGTGGCCGACCGCTTTCGCACATGCTTTTACCCCGGGGGAGGGAGCCGCGATGCCCATCCGTCCCCCTCCTTTTGTGTTTCCCCCACCTGACCCGCGTCCTGCTGCTCCTAACCCCCCTCCGGAGCCCGGTGCAGTGTTTAGAGCTCCGCAGCCAGGGCTGCGAGCTGCGTAGTAAACACTTTGCAGGCTGGGAAGCGCTGTGCTTGCTTTCCCCGCATGGAAGGAGCTTGATCTTTGTCAATATTTAGAGGCTGTGTGCAGTGACCTGCCGTAAGCGAGTGAAGAATTCCTGGAAATAAGCGCCTTGCCTTTTATTGCGCTGTACTGCCGGGGAAAGGGTTTCACTCGCTCTGCTCGGGGCGCACAATTCCGGGGGGTATCCCGCAATTTGGAGGTCGTAGCCTGCCGCGTTTGTTGGCTTTTTATTTATTAAAAAAAAAAAAAAAAAGGGTTTCTAGGTTGATGCTTCACGTTTGCGCATAAAGGGGAACGTTCGGTGGCCGGGTGGGCTGCGCTCTTAGAGGTGGGGTGGGGTCTTGGGTTGTTTTGCGTGTGTGTTTTGTTTCCGTAGGCAGCCGCGCTGCATCCCGCGTTCATCCCGCCTTGGGCTGCGCGTCGTGCGAGCCGCTTCCTCCGCGTGTGCGGGCGCTGCCGCACCGGGGGGAACGCGGCTCGCTGTGCGTGACCGCGCGGGGAGCAGCCTGGAGCTGCCCTCCTCGCCCGCCGCGTCCCTCCGTCCGTCCGCCTTCTTGGGGAGTTGCAAAAGCCCCGACTCTTGTTGTTGCGCGTTTCAAACCTGGGATTGTATTGCAGGGCCCGCCCCCTCCGGGGGAGATGGGGCGGGGGGAGGCAGGGATGGCTGGCGCTGCGATTGATTAGACTGCAATCATCACCATATTAATCCCTGCGCTGATCGGTTTTCTTCTGGTATGTCGGGTTTACGCTGGATCGAGGATCTCTTGCATGAAATTAGCCTTCCCGTGTTTTCTGGAGTGTCCCCGTAGACAGGGAGATGGTGAATGTGCCTTGGAGCCCATCCATTTTACAAACGGCTCCTTCGGCGTCTGCAGAAACAGGGATGTTTCTTGACTGCATCTTGATGCTTTAATTTCTTCCGCTCTCTGGTTTGTTTTGGGTTGTGTTTTTTTTTTTCCCGACCTGCTCCTTGAGCTGGTTTTACGCAGCTCTTGCTTTCAAACAGATGCGTGTTGTTGGGGGGGAGGAACAGGGCAGATGGATGCTAGAAGGGCTTTTCTGAAGTTCAGCTTGAAAATAAGGGGTGCACGGGCAGTGAGGCGAGCTGCACCAAGAAAAAAGCGAGCAAGAAGCATATAGATGGACTCTGTAATGCATGTTGAGTAATACTGTGTTTCATTAGCTGCTGAATGCCAATTAACTCCTTGCAAATTAAGGCCCAAGTTAGGCTTTTGCCTTTCAGTGGCAGGGGTGGGTAGGGCTGGAGAGCCACAGCCCTGCTTCCACCAGATGAACTTTTTGTTTGGCTGGAGCTGTTTTCGAGAGGGAAGATTGGAGTCGCATGGAGAAGCAGAACAGGAGAAGAGGAGGAGGAGTTCTGGTGTGTCCTTAAGCCTTTGGGATACACGTGTATGGTTCTTTTTTCCCCCCTTGTCTTACCTGGTACAGAACACCTTCAAATAAAAACGCTCGCCCAGCTCTGGCAATAAAATAACACTGGGAACAGAATGTTAGGATTTTAGGTTCCATCCCTCTGAAGTGTTTGTGGTTGCCACTTAGCTAAAATGACCCAATTAAGAACCTCCCAAATGAAATATCTTCTGAAGAAGACGACCTAGGCATTTAAATAGGGGAAGATATGCTGAAAAACTTGCCTCTAATCGATCGTCTTTGTAGTTTACAGTTTAATAGCCTTTGTTTTCACGAGTTATTGCTGAAAGAATTTTGCTGTTAGGGGGAAAAATGATCTCCCGAGCAGATGTTTTGCATCTCTTCATATTCTTCTCTGTCCCCACAATAGTGGAAGGAAGATTAATCTTAATTTTTATTTGTTTTTCATATATACTGTGTCATAGCTAAAAGGCACTTCCATTTTCGGTCAAACAAGCAAGACATTCCTAAATAGGAATACAAAGGAGTTACAACTGGAGGGGAGAGACCCATCCCTTTAATGCTAAATTATATAAAATCTGTTTGAGGGCGCGCGATGGAAACCTCTTCAGAATGCAGGTAGCTTCAGTGGAAAGCTGCTTCTTCCAAAACCAGTCATTTAAAAGCTTTGAGGATTTCCTGGGATTTTTGTTAGGGTGGTTCAAAACCAGCGAGACCCTTCATTGCAATAAAGCACATGCTGGTGTAACGATGTGTTTGTGTAAAGCTACTACTGCTGGAGAGTGTTTTTCATCCCAGAGGTGGGTTTCAGATGAAGCATGAACACGGTGCTTTGCTCCCTTTCTACCCTGAGTGTAGCAGGGTTTTTGATTTCCACCTTCCTGTACCTTTACAAACGGAAAGTCTAGAAGGGAACAGGTTAAAAATCAAGGATGAGAAGAATGGTTTTTAGGCCTGGTAATACTTGAGCCTGATGGGTATCTCGATGAATCTGCTCATGTTGGCTCTGAGCTTTTGTTTGTCTATTCAGGCTGTATTTTATGTTTCTGATGTTAATAAACAGTAGCTCATGTTGTATGTTTAATCTCTCTCCCAGGTTGCTTAGTAAAAACCCTCATGACCTGCTGAGTGTCAGCACTGCACACGCCTAGCTTCTGCATCAGCGTTTTCCTGCGCGCCCGGTGGTTTAGCGAGTTGTTAAATGGGAGCTGGGTAATTTCTCCCTTAATTGAGGTTGCAAATAGAAAACGCCCGAGTGTTTTAAGGTATTGGTGTCAGTCGGGCTCTCTGGGAGGAGGAGAGGAGGAAAGTGTTGGGGGAGCGGTGGTGGTTGGAGTCCATGGGCAGAGGCAGTGAGCCTGGCAGTGTGCTTCGACGTTTTTGATTGTGTTAGATGGCACTTTCCAAAGCGTTTCCGTACCAGAACTGGAGCAAAGGCTTGTGTGACTCAGAAGCTGAAAGGGTTAGGAAATGGTAGTGACTTAGCCAGTGTCGGGCAAAATGTGTTGAGAGCATAAGGAAGCGGAGGAATGGGAGTGGAAGGAAAGAAGATGAGTGTTAGAAGAGTTTCAGTGCCCAACCAGTGTTTGAGAGAGAGAGAGATACTCCCTGTAAAGCAGAGGAAGTTTCACTTAGTTGTTGAGTAAGTTGTGTGAAGGGAGGGGAGGAAGGGGCTGCAGAAGGGAGAGAGAAGACGGATCGCTTGGAGTACAACAGAAAGTGTGATTTATTTGCTTTAATAGGGAAATTGTTCAGACATGATAAAAATTAACACAGTAGATCATCAGCTTTCCCCTGACCTTCAACCTTGGTCCTTCAGCCTAATTCTAGAGGACAGTTGAAGCCCAAATCCAGTGACACTGAAAATACTGCCGCCTTGAAATGTATACACAAAATCTAGTGCTGAGGAATTTCCAAGAGATGATTTTCTGAATGTCTTCACTGGTAAATAATTAATTTCTGTTGGTATACGTTACCTTGGGAGAAGTTCTTGCAAATCCTGTTTAATTTTTTTGCGAAACTGGCATTCACTAAGGAAATCTTGGAGGGGAATGTTCTCAGTGAGGAGAATTTTGTTAGTGTCTAACATTTATAATTAAACTACTTTCCAGAGCTGCCACTATTACCTTTAGAGGACAGGTTTTTTTTTCAATTTCTTTTTTCTGTTCCCCAATAACTGTTTTTTTTATTTTCCTTTTGGGCAGAGGTCACTGTTACCAGTGATCACTGAAACTGAAGTATCAGTGAGATCTGAAAAGGCAGTTCGGTTAAATGATTAATTCCATTGCGTGTAAATTCCATCTGCATGAATTGTGAGCTCCTGCAAACTTTAAGAAGCTTGTGTAGGGTCCTGAACTTTGAGAGAGAGAGAGGAAATAATATATGCTGGAAACCTGTTTTTCTCACACTGGATATTAACTTTATGTTTATGAACCCACACAGAAAGCAGCTTACCCAGCTCATCACCTGTAGTGGCATTAAAGTTCATAATGTAGAAAATTTACTGAATTGACTTTTAAAAAAATATATATATATAAAAGTATTCCTCTAGATTAAGTCTATATTAATTTAACTACAAATAATGAGCATCATTTTAGTTTCTTGCAAAGGTTATGACTGAAGAGCAATGGCAAATTCCTGAAAAAGTTCTTAAAACTTTAGTTTATGAAATTAAGTGCGTTCTTACTTGGATGTTAGCGTAAAGCTTTCCCATTTGGAACTGCTTTGTGATGTTATCAAGTAGCAGCTGGTTTTTATTTATATGAGTGAGCAGCGCACATAGGAATGGGTAAACTGCAGTTTATTATTGCAACCTATTGTGTATGTTACTAAATTTTTAAAAAAGCTGCAGTTTGAGTAATTGTCTCAAGAGTTTCGCTGTTTTAAGTTGTTGGATATCTGTAGTTTTAGTTTATTTCAGATCTTTCTGACCAAGTTGAGCTTTTAGGGTTTCTGGGCTTAGGTGGTAATGGAACATGCTGCTTTTAAGAGTTCTGTGATCAGAAAGACTTCAGGAATGCAATGATGTGTTTGAAAGGTAGAAATACTGTTTTAGTATTTTGATATATTTGACATGTGTAATTTTTCTATCACTGTAAATTGTATAGACAGCTGCTTTGTGTAGGTTAGTTGGATTAGTTTTTATGATTTATGAAAGCCACTTTAAAAATGTTTCAAATATTTTTTACTTTATTGTACAAAAGCAGAACTCAACAAGCAGTAGTTGATGAAGGCACGTTTGTGATGGTTAGCCAGCCAGTCAGTGTGTGGTGTTAGTGTTTGTTTTTCCCTCTTAGCCAAGTCACTGCAGTTACAGTCTGGATTGATTCCTGTAGTACTACGTTTGTGTCTTGCCCATCCACAACTGGCTGAGACAAGCTTTGAAGACCAGCAAATGATGAGCACCATACGGTGTTCATTCATACGCTTCTGTGCCCTGCAAACAGAGCTGTACCAAGTCCTCAAGCTCAAAAATAGGCTCTAGTTCCTTCCAGCAGAACTTGTTGCTTTTGCTGAATAAGTTTGATAATAGTTTGGCTTATTCATTAATGCCTGAGATGTGTTCTGGTAAAACTGGTGTTAATATGGTGGTGTACTGCGAAGGTTTAACTTGCATTTATCACCGAAAGCTTTGCTTTTTAGCCTTCGCATTTAACAGGAGCAGTTCCCTTAGGATACCTTTCAAGACACCAATTAAATTCTTCAGTGTTGATAACCTTATGCTGCCACAGCAGATGTGCTGAAAAGCAAAGCTATTGTTTATTTATTTGCTGATTGATTTGCATAGGACTTGTGAGCTTTAGTGTGATGTATTTGTTAATTTTGAAATACCCAGATGTTGTACGCTTCCTATTACTTTGTTCCTTCCCTGGTAGAATGGGTATGAGAAGAAATAAGCTTCTGTTATGTTTCAGTGACTTGCCCAGTAATTTTTCAAGGAGACTGTTCTCTTTGGCCCACTCAGTGAGAAGGGACCTCACACCCCAGTAAAGTGCTAAGATTATTCCTCTTAGAGGAACACTTAGAAAATATTTTGGTATAGCAGCAAACGTATGCCCTTGTAGCAACACAGAGTGGTCGTACGAGTAACTTGGAGCAGGCTTTCACGTTAAGATTATCACTGAAGAGAAGCACTGGCCGGGTTGTGCTTGAAGGATTTACATGCTTTAAATCAACAGCACAGCAGTGTTACACAAATCAGAAACTTCTGAAGCAGGAAGCAGGTGACCTGCACACGTGTGTGCTTTACTGCAGTAATTTACGTGTCCTGCTTTTGTGAGTACTTAGTTTGTGAAGATGTGTGTTTTGGGCAGGGCCAGTGACTTAATGAGTTCGTTTGCTGTGCCTCGCCAGCAAGGCGCGTATTGCTGGAATAGTTCTGTGACCAGTCAGGGTGAGTGTTATCTGAAAGCCTCTTATTGGTGCCATTACATGCTGTAAAGATAGCTCTGTTTACTTGGAAGTGTGAGCATCAACTGATCAAAACACTTTCTCTTAACAACTGGGCTTTTTTTGGGAGTGCTTTGCTGAGCATCGCTTCTCCCTGCGGAGGGGAGCAACGTCAGACAAATGTGTGGAGAATACCAAGAGTTCTTAATGATAGAGGCAAACTTCACATCTGTGGGTTTTTTTTTTTCCCTTGCTGTTGAATGGATGGTGGGTCATTTTTACTGACTGTTTCCAGAAGCTTTATAGTGTTTTCCTTCAGGATGAACAGTATTACAAATAAGTATGCCACTTGTTTGTAAATTTAAGTCAGCTACTTGCACAATACTGTTGGAACAGTGGAGGGTTTGATTGGAGGCAGGAAAGAAGGATTTTTTGAAGTTCAGAATGCATGAAATGAATACATGCTGAAGTAGTCAAAGATCCCTTGTACTTTATCAGAGAGCAGTCTGCTTGAATGAAAGGTACTGTACCTGCTGTTAAGTTTATAAACTTGGTTTATACAGATTACTTCTTAAATTATTCATGATGCTACATTACAAGTATATCTGACAGGTTTAAAATAAATGGCTTGATGGTAAGAGGGAGCATGCATAAATTAGAGCTGGGATAATGTGCTCTTTGAAGTATCTCTTCCATTTGTTACTACTGGAATACAGTAGGTAGCTGCAGCTGAATGTGTGATTCTCAAGTACGGAGCACATCATTATCTTCAAACTGTGTTATAGTGGCAGCTCTTATGTAAGACAGATGAGATGAAGTGGCAAGGCAGAATAAGGTGCTCAGTTTGTATTTAGCTACAGGCACATGTGGAGAGTATTTACGGGACAAAACTTCTGTAAGCACAGCAGTTGAAAGGGTCTTGCTAGTAGTTGTGCCTTGATTAGGTTAGGATAGCATTTTGTTTACTCTCCGTTAGTGTTGCTGTGGATTTGAGAGGTTTCTGAGCAAGGTGGTAGGAGGTTTTCCCTTGTACTTAGTGGGATGCTCTGTCTGGTTTGCTTATGGATCATGGTAATCTGCCTGAGGAGTCTTCCTGATCTGTATGCACGGGAAAACTTTGCAGGAGCTGAACTGTTGTGTTTGGAAAATGTTATTGGTGGGGAAAGAGAAATCCAGAACTCCTGGATGGAAAACCAGCTTCACCAAAACTGACACAGTGCTGATTTTCCTCATTCTGTAGACAGGCAGATGGTTACATTTGAGAAGCAAGACTCCCAAAGTAGTTTATGGTGTAGAAAAATCTCCTAAAGTTATGTTAGCTAGAGCAGCCCTCAAAAATTGTCAGAAGGTTTCTTGAAAGAAGAAAGTTTTCTTACAGAGATGGATAGTTCAAATCTTAAGTCTTAATCAAATGGGTACAGCATTTCTAGTCCTGGAAAGAGTCTATAACCAACCCTTAAAAAGGGAATTGGCTCGGACCTTGGAGGGTCATTCTTCCTGCATCTCACTGGGGTGGTTTCCTTATTTTTATTTTTTTTTTTTTTTTGTTTGCATTGAGCTCAGTTTAGAGTTGTCTCCACGCTTTGTCCTTCTACAGATAGTGCACTTTGCTTCCCTGCCACTAGTGTCACCTCCCCCTGGGTCCTTCTGTGCAGGAGTAGTATGTACCTTGAAAGGCTTAAAAAGCACGTTGGGGGCACCTCTCGGGAGGGGTGCGGGCGCTGCGCCGCAGGAACAAACGCGTATTTGTGCTGCTCAGCTGCTCTTAGAGTAACATTTGTCTGTAGCCTTAAGAGTTGAAATCGCAATGGAAATACCTTGTTCCTGTTGTCCCCGTGCGCTCTTTGCCAGTGCAGAAATTACTTCAGTTGTGGTGGTTTTATTGCTTTCTCCTGGGGGTTTTGATGTGTAGTTAAATTGTTACTGTTGTCTTTCCCTAGTCAAATTTCATGTATCCCACTGGGGGTTTGGTTTGTTCTCCGAAACAGAGGTGGGAGTTAAATAGTGTGGGTTGTTCTTGAGAAGTTTTCAGGTGGCTCTGCTTGTCTTTTTGCTAAGAACCAAATTGAGAGATGCTTCACCTGATGGTGGCACAAACTGTGTTAGGAGTTCACAGACTCACTGGGATGGGGCAGGGAGCCTGCTGGAATTGTGATGGTGCCTGTCTGGCGCAACAGGATTTTTAGCTGCTGCTTCTCTTTGGTTGTTCTGTATCCCCAGCAGGTGGAAGCAGCTTGTGGTTCTGTATTGATTGTAGTTAACATCATCTTTTGGGTTATTGTGGATGAAGCTTTATTTTATTTTTTTTTTCCTTTTGAGATGGGTGTATGTTTTATTGGTCCCTTGCAAATGCCATGTTTCCCAGGAAGTAGTGAGGGAATGAACATCCACTTGTGGTATGAGATGTGTATGAGGTGCTGTTATTGTGTGTGCTCTGTGTTTCCTCGGACCTGGGAGGTACTGAGACTGGAGGAAGGAAAGTTGCACCCCAGTAGGATGTGTGGTCACTTGTCTGTGTTGGAGGATGCCAGAAGTTGAAGGGTCTGTTAGTCCTGTTTCTCGTGCAGCATGGATATGGAGATACTACACTGTTTTGATAAGTTACATCAATACTCCCTTGCAGTAGGTCTAAGGAGGTGGTTGTGCTGCTGTACTTGGTCTTAAAGGTCTTTTCCAACCTAGTCATTCTGTGATTCTGTGTTTCTTCCAGTGGCTGCACCCATGACGGAGGTTGAGCCTTTGCGGTTGTTGTAACTCTATGGAAGAGCAAAAATGGCCTTTAAGAAAAGAACGTTTGTTGTTCCAAACTTGAGACGTGGTTTGGTTTGAGCCTGTGACTTGAGCCTGCCTGGGAGCGACTGAATGTTTTGATTGATTGTTTCAGGTTTTTTTTGTGTGTGTGTGCTAGTAAACATTTGTATTTTGGTCACACTGAGGAGGCTGACTATGGGGACAAATTTTTTCATTGATGCTGTGCCTCATCAGGAGGCATATAGTATGTATTTATACCTTAAACTAGGTTGTGAGAGTCCCTTTTGAAGTTGGAGCTTGTATATGCTGTGATGGGTTGCAGTTCTGAAGCGTGACCAGCGTTACCAGTGAATGAACAAAGGTCTTTCCGAGTTGGTTCAGTTGGTACCCTACAGAAATCAGGCTCGGAAAGAGAAATACATCTCATGTGTGTATGTAGCAGTGATTCTGGACTTCAGCAGAAACACACGTGAGAGAGACATCTGTTTTTACATGGTTTGTGTATCTCTTGTGGTAGTTCATTGTTTAAATAAACATGTTGCTTTAGCTGCAAGGCTTTAGTGCCAAATGCCCACTGATGAGAGATGTGTTAGGGTTTTGTTGTTCCCAAGCCATACTCCAAAACAACAGCTTTTCAATTCAGTACATTTGAGGAAGATTACAAAAAGAATTTGGGGTGGATTTCAATCAGTAGTTCAAATGCAATAGCTTTGGACTAACTCCTCTATAGCACAGAACAGCCCATGGAAAAACACTGTCATCTTAACAGATGCAGTGTTATTTTGGAGATTCCACTGTATAAATACATGGACTGTGGTTAAATTGTGATGGCAACAGATGTGATCTCAGTTCTTGATTCTTTCATCTCTTTAATACTTAAAAAACACCTCGTGAAGTGAAAGGAAAAAGCCAACATCAAGGCTGAAAGTGGGCCTTGTGTGAATTGTTGGGGCTGTACCTTTAGGGCCTCGTTACATTTCAGATACGTCACTGCAGATTAGTCTTGGGCAGCGTAAATGCTCGTCTCTGTGAGGGAGTCTCTGCAAGTGCTGCTACTCACGGCTTATTGTATGATTTGCATATGAATGGAATTATTCAGCTATATTTAAAAAATGTCAGCAAGATTGAAGTCAGGGATGGTTAACCTGGCAAAAAGATATTCCCAGTACTTTTCATGAAAGAAAGTGACAGTATGGAGAATTACACATTCCACTGGTGATGCCAACATTGAGGGTTTCCTTGGTGTTTTTGTAGCTGATATCAGTGCCTTTATTTTTAAATTTGTCCATGATACGTTTGAGAGGGAGAGAATCTTAATGCAGGAATCAGATGTGATATTGTAATGCCGCACAGTTGTGTTCACACTTGTTTTTCTTTCCAGATTTGGTTTTGTTTAAATACTGATTTGACAAGTATAAATTGAGACAGAGGGTATTTCCCCACCACCCCTTTTTTTTTTTCCCTTTTATGAAGAGCCGATAAAGCACACCAGGAGGTTATCAGTGTGTCCACCTCTACCCATCCACTGTTGGGCTGAGAATCCTGAAGTTAAATCCTGTAACAGGATTTTGAAAAGGGACCGGGTAATTTTTGTGAGCAACAACATTGGTAGTCATGCGTGCTAAAATAGGGAGTGATCACATCTCGTGCTTCAGAATCTGACAGAATGCAAGGGTTGGGAAGGAATTGTATTCCTCCTCCGGGTGTTTGTGCTTCCCTCCCCATTTGTAAAATAGAGAGAAACACTATCCTTGAGGGGTTGTTACAGGACCTCATTTTTAGAACGCTGACATGACTTCAGATGCTCGTGTGACTCTGTCATCCAGGTGAACACGCGTTCGCTGGGAAGCTGTGTGTTGTCAGGCGTTTGGAGACTGTACTCTTAGCAGAAGTATGAGGGTGGGAGGTGTTGGAATCAGCTGGCTTTTGAGGAGATATTACACAAAAAATACACCTCAGATCTTCACAGGTGACTTCAGGTTGCCTGGTGTCACACGCAGTGAGAACGAAATGAAAGTTGAGGTGGTTTGGCCTCCCTACAGGGATGGGCTCTGGTGCTGTCTGTTCATTCCATAGCACTTCATCCTTCATGGGCAGTTGCTCACAGGAGTGTGTGGCTATCCAGGGTTTCTTGCTGGTTGCATGTGTGGCTGCGGGCCCTGTTTACTGTGGTATCAAAATACTGTTCTGACCTCAGGATGAGTGTCAGTGCTCAGCGTGTCTCATGCCTTGAGTTCATCGTTAATACCCTCACAGGACCTGGTGAGCTAAGATGATTGAATAATTCCTGTTTAATGGGGGGAATTGGTTGGGGAGAAGTAAAGAGCAGAGGGGTTGAGGATGTGATTGTCATGCCCGCTGAATTTTGCAGGGGGTAAGGAGGAATTCTCCATTTAAGATGTCTATGTACCCTTCTGCTCTCTATCAATACTCAACCTTTCAGTGGTGTCACGTGCTCACTACGTGGCTCCTTGATGTCTTGGTTGATGAAGAGTGTGATGGCAAAGCTGGCTTTGTTGGTCTTGAGCCTGGTGTCCAGAAAGTGATGATGAATATTGTTGGGGGCTTTGGCTCCATGGGATGCTGTGCACGGTCTGAACAACTGCTGAGATGTTCAGAGGGTGGAAGAGTTCATTTTTCTCTCAGCTGACTTAACCAGAGAGTTGGCACTGGCTCCCAAAAGGCTGTGGTGAGAACCTGAGGGGATGGGATTGTGGGGCTGAGAACCGGGTGAGGGAGAAGCTAAACAAGGGGTTGCTTTAGTACAGTTCTCCAGTGACTGGTACTCTGGTGGGTTTCAGTGACATCTCAACAGGACTCAACCATTGGAAGGGGAAATACTTCCTCCAGGTCAGGGAGTGTTTGGTACCTGGATGCAAGTCTCTGCATCCGCTCTGAGGTGCAGCATTGCAGCCCACCCCTTGCAGGGAAGGGCAGGGGCTGAGTCTGAACACGAGGATGTGTGTTACCATCCACATGACGCTGCAGACCGAGTGCTTGATGAATGGGGTGGTTTTGCAGAAATAAAACCAATTCTGATTCTTCTGCTGGGCGCTACATCTCCATGTAGATTTGTAACCTTTTGGTGGAAACGTCACAAAGTTCAGTCCAAGTTGTCCTTGAAGTTTATTTCTTGCTCAGTGTGAAGAAGGCCTCAGAGCACCACTAGCATGTTACCATTATTTTTATTGAGGTGGAGTGTCAGTGATGTTCATAGTGACTTAAAACAGCACGCAGGAAGAGCTTGCTTTAAATGTGCAATTCTAATATAACTTCTATGTGTTTTTACCTGGATTTTTCTAAATGGCTGACAGCTGTTAAAACACCTTGATTTACAAATACAACCTTTTGGAAAATATAGCCCTTTTGTCAAGGAATAGCATTTCCTGTTCTTGCTGTTCATGTGAATAGATGCCTTGGATACGTTTACTCAGGTCCTTAATATGCATTTTTAAGTGACAAAATGGCAAATGATGTATTTTCTGGTAGATTACTTCTCATTTGTGGGATTTTTTGGGTTTTGATTTTTTTTTTATTTAGATGGAACGTGGAATTTTAATTGCAGTGCAGACTATGTGAATTTTTGAGACTTAAATCTTCAAGTGTGATGAACTGGCATGATTTTTAAAAAAAAGGGGGAAAAAAGAATTTGTCATTGTTTCTTAGAAGTTTAGGGCCGATAGGTCTTCCCCACTGACTGTTTCGAAGGCTTTTATATGGGAGTCCTTTTTAATTTGGAATTGATTACTTGTTGAACTGAACCATTTGAGTAAACTGAGATGAGGCACGCACAGAAGTAGCTGTTGAATGTAAAAGCTATCTTAGCATTTCAACAAGGGGTGGCTCCAAGAGAGCACTGAATGGTAAATTCACCAGTCCAAACTCTTTTTTTTTTTTGGTGTAAATTATATGCTTACTATTTTTATTCTATTTAAATTACAGTAGGCATTTGCCCTAATATATGCTGTTGTAATTTCATGTTAGATTTGTAATTAAGTTTATTTTTAGAAGAATGCATTTAAGTGGTTTACATGAAATGATTTTCTATTTTTGTAAATGAAATAATTGGGTTTTATTGACTTTTTAATTTCATGCAGTTTTTGTTTTCTTGGAGGTTATGTAAGCAGAAAAATCCTAATGATTTGAGAGTGTTCTCCTAATAGAAAGAATAGAAGATTCCTTGTCACAGGCTAGGGGCACTGGCAGGCAGAGTTAACTCCTGTTTAGGCATATTCAAATCGGATGATGGATGTTACGGAATGCGGTGCGATGGGCTTATATAATAAATTTTATTTATTGATCGCTCTTCCTGGTTAAGCTAAGAAAGCTGAACTGTGACTGTGCTTGGAGTCTGACAGTGTGATGGGAAAGATGGTTGTAACATGGTGATTTCTCAAGACGCCTGGATATGTCACAATCCGTGGCAGATCTGATGGACGAGCGAGCGTTAATTGTGTGCAAGCCAGATCTGCTATTTTTAATTTGGCCTCGCTAGCGTGTCTCTTCGCAGATGAATTTGAAGGCTAAGGGGAGTTGAGTGATGAGTCATCACCGAGTTAGTAAAATCACAATTGATCTCTATTTCCTGTTGATTCCAAAATTACTGAAGTGTGAAAGCCGAGAGTGACTGATGACTTCTTGGAGGGGAGTTGGAGGGTGGAATGTGGAAGTGACTCTATCTGAAGTAATGCGGTGCTGCCCGGGGTGTCAGCACGAAAATGCCTGTACTGAGAGCAGGTGTGTGCTGAGGTGGGAGGCTGTAAGGGAAGCGTGATGGTCCTGCTAGCTGAGTTACCTATGGGTAATGATGAGCTGGGCTCTAAAATACACACCTCAGTGAGGTGGGCTGGGGGGAGAAGAGGTTTCTTAAGTGGCTACTGATAGATGCTTAATCTTTTCATTAGTCTCCTCAGTGCTGGAGATCTCTTCTGATTGACCCGTGTTTCTGTTGCTTAGCATGGAAGACTTTAATCTTGAAATCCCTTTGCTCCCAGGTGCTGTTTGTTGTGGAAGTCTGTTCTGCAGCGTGACTGCAGAATGAATGCCGGGTTGCACAGTGACAGAGCAGGATGTAGGGACCGTGCTGTGGTGTGAGGGAGTGAAACTTGCTTATTTCAGTTGCTGTTTGTGGTTATCTCTGGATGAATCCTTGATCTTGTCATTCTGCAGCTTTGTTCTTTTTCTTGTGATGAAATGGGATTAATACTCTTTTGTCAGATAGTAATTAGAAACATTGTGGTACCATTGGCAGGTAAGATGTAAAATTTATCCCTCCCCTTGAACTTAAAGTTAGCAAAACTTTCTCTTCAAGGGAACTGTTAAGTTATGCTACTCGACTGTCCACATGGTGCATGTGAGAGTAAATTCTGCTGAAAGGGAGTGAGTTTGAAGAAATTAAAGGCAGAATATCTACTGTTTTGGGTTATATTTGGAAGCAAGCTATAAAGCCTTGAAGTATTGCTTAAGGAAGAGAAAATGTAGTTCCTTGGAGGAATAAGAGGAGGTGTGAGGTAAGGCTGTCCCTTCTCTGTTTATTACATCCCTCTCAAAATTTTGATTTGAAAGACTTATTCTGAAGAGGTATGTTGAAAGGCAGGATGACAGTCTGTTCTGGTTTATTACTATTTAGGTGGTCTTTGATCCATTGGGTGCACACTCTGATATGCTGTGCTAAAACAGAAGTCAAGAACTAGGAGAAAGAGAAATACACTTTTTTCCTTGGAAAGCGTGTAGAGGTGTTTCCCAGTGGTGCCATATTTAGGACACGACAGTAGGAAACTGAGAAGGGGGAAGGGGATGGTTGATCTTGCTGTCTTATAAAATAGGAAAAAAAAATAATCTTCCAGGCTAGGTGTGTAGCTCTCACTTTCAGAAAAGCTGATTCAGTTTGGTCTGGCCTTTGCAAGGACCAGCTAGAGGAATAATTTGCTCTGAGAGGGTGTAGAGAAGTTTCCTCTAGAAAAAGTTGAGCAAACACAGTGCTGAGTCGCATGGTTGAAATCTGGTGAAGCATGGAAAGGAGACTGGCTCGCAGAGAGGTATGATGTTTCTTCAGGTTGTTGTAAATTCAGCAGTCTCAGTTGCTGTGCTTAAGACCTGTCTTGGACCTACTGAGGGTTACGGGAGCTGCAGGAGAGCTTTATTGGGAGTGATCCTGGCACTTCTCACAGCTGCACTTGCAGAGAATCCCTGGTTACTCACAGCCACGCCTTGATACCTTATACCTGGCCTTGTAGGATCTGTGTTGATATGTCCCAGCACAAAAGGGCTTTTGTTAAACCAATTAAATACGTAATATTTTTATAATACTTGTGTTTTGGAAAAATCAATACGACCCGTTTCCCTTTGAAATGACATGGAGCCTGTTGTGCTGACAAAGTGGAATGCATTAGGAAGCGGTGCTCTGTATCCTCTCAGGAGTAATGTGCTCTTGTTTTTTCTTAATCAGCAGGATGTTCTCCTGTTTGTCAGAAGTCTTGGTTGTTTTTGCAGTGTGTATTGGAGAAGAGCGAAGGGGGACGAAATGTCAGAGAAAAGAAGTAGGTTTTAATGCTTCATAGCAGCAGCAGAAGGCCTGCAGCCCTCTATTTCTCTGTTTTGGTAAAACTGGTAATTGCCGCCTTAGTGTTGGGCACTTTGTATCCTAAACAAGAAATAGAAGAATAATTTGCCCTTCAGAAGAATGTAATGTGTAGCCTGCTGAAATACTCTGGAGCATAAGGGATATAATTAACCCTTTTCTCACCAGCTTGGTTACATTTCAGGAGGTAACACAAGACGGCTACAACATCTGAAATTGCTTGTTTACTAGTTCACTGAAGTAAGGTGTTTTCAAGCTGATTGTCTGAAAAAAATCAAACCTCTTCTTCCCTTCTCTGTTGCCTTCCTCTCCTTCACCGTTTCCTGATCAGCAGTTTCCAAATTTGTGGTAGGTCTACTACTGATTGACTTTTATTTTTTTCTTTTAAAAAGCCATTCAGGAGGAAAGTTTATTTCCTGTCACTCTTGCTCAAGGCTACAGAGAATAGACCTTGGAAGTTTGGGCACTTGTTCAGGCCTTTCAGAGGAAATTTTAAAAAGATGCTTTGCTTTCGATGCAGTGAAGGAAGGGCAGTGACGTGACAGGACTGATGGCATGGCTGGGGTTTGGCTTATTGCATAAATGAAACCTCTTCTTATGATCCTGAAGTATTTGGCTTCAGTGACCAGGTGCTTGAGTAGCACAGATCAGTTCTGAGCTGTTCTCTTTGAGATAGTTTTAGTACCGTTCAATGGAAATGGGCTAAAAGGAGGCAGAACCTGAAATGCTTCCAACCTTTGTCCCTCCCCATCTTGACTCTCCTTGAATAATGTGAATTAGTGTGAGAAAGTGTCTGTGGCTCCCACTGGGTCAAATAGAGGTTGAGATAAAAATACATATCTCTGGGTATTGTAATATTGATCGTCACGTGGTAAATAATTCCTTGGCAGCAGGATGATGAAGTCTGGTGTTTTACACTTCATTTGTAAGTTCTGGTGCAGTCCTGATGCTGGTTTTGTGCTCAGACCTGATTTTTTTTGTTCTTTGATGGGCATCATCTTTGTTACTTTTTAGGGAGGAAAAAGAGTGAGAAGGGAGGGCAGGTATCTGTCTGTGGCAGTCCTGAGTATGGGAAGGGAATGTGATGATGGGGACAAATCTGGTTTTGTTGTCTGTGGAGGACACCAGAGATGACTGTGGCAGTGATGCTACACAATGCAGTCATTCCTGTCGCTGGGGTCTCCCTTTTTTTGGTGGTTAGCTACCTTTTCCAAAGTGGATTAGAAATTTTTCCATTGAAGGCAGTTTGTGTCCTTTCACAGATCTGGGGGGCGGTTCATGAGTTCATGACCTTGCGTCCTAAATGGCTGATCAACTGTGGGAGAAAATAAAGTCCTGGTTTCTGCGTCTGAAGTTGAATGAAGCTGCCACGTGGTAAAGGAAAGCATAGTCTGCTCATACATGTTTTCTTAACATGGAACCAGCTAGCCTTGCACAAATACTGTGGTTTTCTTTCACAACAGCTGTGAGAGGCCGGTAGAGCTGTCAGACAAGTGAGGCAAGGCCAGGGTCTGTCCATCAGCTATGTTCTCCAGGTGATACTGCCTTCAAGCTAGCAGCTGGAGAGGAGTTGGGTGTTTTGTCTTCCTGTTCAGATGCATTTTACCTGTGCTTTTTTCTTTTCTTCCTGTTGGGTTCAGTTATGTTTCGCTCTCCCAGATCAGACTAAAAGTTCAAGCACTGCAGTGTAGCTGAGTTAAAACGTGTGCATGGCACTGTTACCCAATGCAGTTATGCCATCGAACACCCACCCCGCAGGTGCAGTTTATGTTGGCATAGTGACCTAATGTTGCTCGGGCAGGCTACATAACTACTGGCAGAACCCTTTTTTGGGGCTGTAGTAGCACCTTTGCAGTGGCGATTAAGTTAGATGCCTCCTCGAAATGACAGAATTGACAGCTGGTTTACTATACATTGGGTGGGGGGAGGAGAGGATGCAGGATGCTGTGATTAGTTCTGGGACTTCAGAGCTTGTGTCTGAAGGAAGTGGTCTTGCCAGAGCTTTGTTGCATGTAAAGTAGTCTGGATCCAGAGAGATTTTCCTGTAGCCTGATTCTGAAGACTTGTGAGCTGCTTCTGCCCGTGATGACCCATTCATTCCTTCTTGTGGAGAGATGTGCAGAATTATTTCAGCTGACTGTCTCTGAGATATGGTAGCTATTGAACATCAGGCAGTAGTTTTTGTCAGTCTTGCACAATACAAAGTAGTTGCACCTTTACTCATAAGAGAGTTTCAGAATGCAGTGAAACATACATGAATCTGTATTACATGTTCTTTAAAGATGGCATAGACTCTGTAGAGTTCTTGTGGTTTCCTTGGTTCCCTTTTTCTGTTTAGTTTTATCTGTTGCAGTGGGTAAAGCTCATCGTTTAAAGTAACTTTTAATTTTTCTGAGGAAAGACTTTTAACACAGGTTGATTATAAATACACTTACTGTAATTTAAATATTGAGTAGTACATGTTTGTTAACAAAGACAGAGCACTTTGCTGAAGAAACACACTTGCTCAGCAGGTTGTGGTTACTAAACTTGACTGCAGTAGCCATCTCCCCAAGTATCCAAGGAGGATATTTGTTGTTTTAATTCAGATGTTGTGTCCATCTCCCCATAGCTCCCCCCAACTGACTTTTGAGAGAATGAGATTTTTCAAGATAATGACAGTTCCAACAATTTGTGCTTTTCAAGCATCAGCTGAGATTAAATGTAGTAAAACATGATTAGCACCTTTTTTCCCCAGTGATTGCAACAAATTAACTTTCAAGTTGTTTTTCCACATTAAACCTTGGGTTTTTTTATTTCCATGTAGATATCCACTGTAAACCCAAACTGAAACTTAGGGAAAAATCTTCATCATTTACTAGTAACTAAATCCTAATAAATGTAAAAAAAAAAATCCAATTGAAATATTTTGCTTAAATAAGCATTGTATTCTGACAGGAAATTAGTGACAACTGGAATTTAGTGACTGAATCACGTTGGTTAGAGCTAGTCCACTGTTCTGTTCTCTTACTTCTTTGCTTTTCTGTCCTTGATGTTATCTGTCTCTTGCTTCTGGCTCAGATTTCTTTTAATTTCTTATGTTGTCATCTTCATGACCAAACCAAATAGTGCAGTAATACCAGGAGTTAGCCAAACTCAGCTAAAGAATGCGTCCTTCAGCTGGGAGTGGGTTGTGTATACAAGGTATAGGGTAAAGAAAAAATGATGGAGACCAAGGTCTCCATCTCAGCCTTGCTTTGATTTACCCTCTGGAATGAGTGTCTGCAGCTGCGGATGCCAGCAAAGGGAGGTGCCTGAAGCTGTGAGTGTCTCCAGCATGGAGGTTTGATACTGCTGTGTTCACTTTGGCTCTGAAGTCCCATCTCCTGTAACTTCTTCATCCCTTTCTTCCAATATTCTTCTCCCAAACCTTGTCTCAGAAGGGGAGCAGAATAGGAATTCCTGATGATGAGTTGCTGGATGAAGTATGCTGTGGCTGTATTTCTCTAACCCAGTTGGATCCAGGGTTTTCTCATGGGTGGATTTGTTAGAGATGTATTAGGGCAAGCTTTTGCATCCCCAGCTCTCTAGAAGTACCTGCCAGTGGATGAATAATAATAGTGCTGCTTGCTCTATCATTCCAATCCTCTTCTGATAAAAGTGGATATTGTGACGATAATTGCAGTTGCCAAGCAATAGAATTCAGTGCAGCTAGGCTGATTAAATACCTAAATGGTTTTGTTAACCAGAGTTAGAACGTAGTGCATCACCCACAGTGCTTAGGCATTGTCTGAAAACTCTGTGTAGGGCTGGAAATCCAGTGTCCTGGGCAGCACATAAGTGTGAAACGCAGAGCATGGGCTGAAAAATCACTCTGAAGTGAAAAGCCAAATGTGCATGAGTGACTGGGAGTAAACCACTGTCAGCATTGGTTTTCCCAAGGTATATGTAGTTTTCATGGTTTTTATTTTCGCTGTTGTACAGTGAAGGTCAGTTAATTGCTGAAAAGCAGATATGTTGAAAATTCTGTACTTAGGACTGGAGGCTCTTCTTTTATCTTGGGAGAAATGAAAACCTTGGAGTTTTGGTAGTTGGCTGTGCCAAAAAGGGCTCAAGTTTTCCATTCATAACCCTCTTAATCTGGTTGCTTCTTACCTTTGTGTATGAAGGGCGCTTGCTTTGTGATGAGACTCACCTTGGCTGGTGTCACAGGGGTGTGGGGGTTGTTCTTCTTTTTCCTTTTTTCTTCTCCCTGGTTATTGTGCTCTGATGCCTCTGAGATGATAAATACTCTGTGTGAGTGCTGCTGGTGTAGTATTAAGGACGCTTTCCTTGTTTGTGCTGTGTTTGTGATACTAGAAGCGAATGAAAAGAGTCCAGTTGGCCAGGAAAGTGAGTTCACTTAAGTACTCCTACCAAAACAGCTACTTGGGGTTTTATTTGCCTTAAATTCTGTTCTGGTGCAACTGTTTTCAGTTGATAACACCTGAACTACTGGTCACCTTGTCTCTGGTGCCAACCCACGTGTTCTACCTTGTCTTTGGGGAGAAAGGTTCTTTTTTCAGCCTGGTTAGATCATGACTGGGAAACCCCACAGCACTTGCATATATGTAACTTAATACCTTTAAAGCCCTCTTTTGGGGATGGTCATGTTGTAACTGCAGGTTACTGCATGACTTAGGTGATTTTATTTATTTTTAAGCTGTGTAGCTGCCACATGAGGGGAGGGGAGGGAGAGCTCCCTGTTCTGATAAATGAAGTTGGATAGCACTGTCTTTCTGTGAGATTAGATGTTTGGTTTGGTTTTGGTTTTGCTTGTTGGTTTGTTTTTTCCTCCACTGCTTTAAATTTCTGTTCAGGTAGAAATACAGGATTAATGAAAGTCTTAGTTCCATGCGATAAAATAGAAAAACTGCTATGGGAGGCCAGAGGATGTAGAATTTCCCTGTTCCATCACACAAGAGATGGTTAGGACAGGATAATAGGGCCATGTGTTACATATTGTTAAAGGTAATTGCATCAGACTTCTAGTTTTTCTGTGGATCTAAGTATAACTTCCCGATGACTCTAATAAATCCTTTCACTGGCGATTATCAGTGCAATTACATTTTATGATAGCATTTTGTCAGTTTGCTTCTGATGAAGCCTGAATTATCTGGCCTCGGCCAGTCATTTTTTAAAAATTAAAAATAAAGTCCCAGAAGAACTTGAAAGAGAGGCAGGTTTCCTAGATTACTGCTGGATGGCAACTCGGCAGGCAGCTAAAAGCGTAGTGGAGTCTTCTAAATGCGAGTTGCTGAGCCCAGCCACATGATGAATTTTCATTCTGGAAGAATTGGCTGCTTGTCCCAGCTACCTAAGTGTATATCCCATAGGTTTCTGTCAGCCAGTTGCTGAGTCACTTGGATGTGTAGACAACTGTTTTAAAAATGAATAAATAAAATCATGCACACAACTATTTTTTTTTTTTTAAAGGTGGAGAAGAACAGTCCCCAGGAGAGACAATTTCTGTTAAGCTCTATTGTCATCACAGATTGTGAAACATAACTTCAGTGTAATAAACAGCTTGTAATTTCAGTCTTCCATTTCTGCTTTAGCAGGCATTAGACTGATGTTACTGGCATAGGGGTTTAAGCATTATTATCACAGTTAAAAGTTTTGCTTTAATAGTTATTGATCATAACATGCCACCTACTTGTGTTACATATTTTGTATGGAATGCATGCTCTTTATGTTGTGAAGGTCTCAGACAAGAGACTGTGTGGGGATGGAGCTCACCTTCAGCAATTCAGGCATTGCCTGCTTGCTTATACAGCTTTTCTTTGTTTGGCTTCGGCTGTTTTCTCACAGGCTGATAAGCTTGACCATACAGTGACTCTAAAGTGTTATGATATAGTTTATGGAATTATTTTGGAGTTGGATTCAGCTGGTGCTTCAGATCAGAGTTAAAAGTTTGGTGCTGCTTTTACTTGGTAGGTACCCACAAGGACCAACATAAATCCACCCCAACTGAGCCGCTCGCTCATGTTTTGCTGTTTCAGTAGTAGGAGGGAACAGATGTGGCCTCAGAGGAACCCCTGAGGGATGTGTTGGGTCGGTGCAGTCTTGGTGAGAGAGGATGAATTTGGGGATGGCTTTGTCATGAGGATGCTTTCACATGAGCTAGGCTAAATCTAGACCCGCTTGCTCTGGTGAGCTGTGTGGAGAAGACATCAATCAGTGTTATTAAAGGGATTCAGTTCACTTTGTTGGCTCCATTTTCATAAGCTGCTGTTCCTGTTAACATTCAAAGTAAAACCTTGGCAGAGAGAAAGCAAGTGAGATGAAGGACAGAAATGTGATGTATTCTGAAATATTCTTGTGTGTGTAAACTTCTGGGGAAGTTGGAGGAGGTTCACGGAAAGCAGCAATGCTGGAGACGTCTTTGGGCAGTGACAGCTGAAATTGCAAGAGCAAAAAGGCAGAGCTGGTTTGAGTTTGATGTGGGTTGTAGTCCTTCTGTGTGTTATTTTTGTGAATGTTTTGTTCTGGTCAGCTTGGTAACACAGCGGCCCTTGGATTGGAAATATATAGTTAGGGTGGTAAACAGAAGATTGAAGGAGGATGTGTGTATTTTTCTAAGCACTGTGAGAGATGGGGAGAATGTGTGGAGAAGGACAATATGGGCACTTTTAAAGGTATTTGAGCCAAATTTGATTGGCCTCTTGTGACACTGTTTTTTCCTTCCAAACCTGGGAGAGAAGAATTCTGTAAAAGGTTGCTAGGAGTGATGAGTGACACAAGGTAAGGTAATGATAACAGACCATGTTTCTCAGAAACAAGATACGTTGTGATATAATCTCCAGTCCCTTGAGTATTTAGGAGATCATAGTGGTCTAGCTTTGTCCTCCAAAGCTTAGCTTTTAATTAAATGAAGAAAAAACCCCAAGCTCTCTTCCCGGCCCTTAGAGGTCTAAACAAAATGTTCTCAGAACTTAAATTCAAAAGGAAACAGTTGTTTTTTGTTTGGGTTTGAGTATTCCCTTTCATGTTTTGCAAACCAAAGATGTCAGCCTTGTGCAAAGGCTAGAAATACAATTAAATTATGTACTTGCATAGCAAAAGCTAAAATGGTTGATGTTCTGTGGATTGTGGGGTGCATTTGTTTATTGCACCCCCACCCCTCCAGTATGTGCAGACAGAGATGCAGCTTCATAAGAGCTTGGTAAACCTAAGGCAGTTTTGTAGCGTATCTGATGAAGAGGAGTAGTTCAGCAGTTCGGGAGGCAGCTTGAGTCATGTGGCAGAGATTTAGTTCCCTCCTTGTTACTGGTTCTGACATCCCGAGAGGTAATTCAGAAGCTGGCTTCCCTGGGAAGAGATCTAGTGATTGATGTGACACATGCAGGATAGGTGAGCTTAGAGAGTACAGAAATTTTGTGGGAGGTTGTGTAAGTACATTAAAGACACTAAAATATATATTTCATTCATAGTGTCACTACGAAGGCAAAACCAAGAGCTCAGTGGGTGGTGGAATCCTGTGTTAATGTAAAGTGTCATAAGCAATCTCTCCAACCACTGATTTCTGTGAACTCCACATTTAATTCCTTCTTTGCATAGCATGCAATTAAAGAATCCTTAGACTTCTCTAGTATTTTTTTCCCTGCATCTGCAGATGGTGCATCTCGGCTCAAAGTTTTCACGGGCTCGAAGGGAAATTGTGGTTGCTAATTGGTTCCTTCTCAGTGATTCTACCTTTGCTTTCCAAGCCTTTGAGTGAAATTATGGGAACAGACAAGGCTTGAGACCAGGCCATGGGCTGCTGTGCCTCTCTGTTCGGCAGCGACCGAATAAGAACACTTGAAGATTTTATTTTCCTTCTTTTTGGGGCTGTATGACAGTCCTGATGGTTTTCTTAAAACAGGTGTAATACTTAGTGGTAAGAATGAAGAGATGTGAAGGTCAAGCTTTGCTTTTTGCTGTTGATACTCTGTATGGGAGTAACACTTCCAGACTGTTTCTTGTTTCCACCGATGTGTCCTTCTGCTTGTCTTCAGAGCAAGTGCAGTTGTGTAGACAAGAGACTCCTTTTAAATCTGCCGATGGACTTAATTGTGTATTTAGTTGCTTTTTCCTAACTTGATTCAAGCCAACTTTTCCGATAACATAGAGATAAGGATGCGGTCATCAAAGTTGTTCTTTAACCTTCAAGTGTCTGCAAGGAATTCTTTTGAGCCATTGGGTTTTTTCCAGTGTACCAGACAACCTCTATATTGAGTTCATCCAGTATATAGCAAACATGTTGATATGGCAGGCTGTTATACATTATGCAGCTCTAAATCCACCCAGTGCAATAAACATGTTCTGTGTTGTTAGGAGAGAGGGATGGTAACTCTGGAGATAGATACACACCTTAAAAAAAAGGATGCTGCGTGCTATGGATCTGGGATGAGGGCTGCTGGACCGCAGCCACATTTGGTAGCTGCTTTGGACCTTTTTTTTGTTTTGTTCTTTAAAGACAGACCTGCCATAGATTAAAAAACACATGATGAAAAGGAAGCAGCTCTGTTGGGAATAAATAACAACACTGTTCAGAAGATGTGCTGATGTCCCGAGAAGACCCACAGCTCAGAGCTGACATTACTGAAGGATGACGTGGTCCTCATTAGAGGAGTTTTGGAGAGGGCAGTGTTACTGTGTTCAGTAACTTAAGCTCTTAGCTGGTCAGAGAGTAGCAGTAGCTGCCTGGGAAAGCAGACCTCCTGTTGAAGGGGAGTGTGCTCAGAAAACACAACATCATTGGTGAAGTGAGATTTTTCTGGTGGCAGTGGTGGGGTGAGCAAGCTGCTCTGCTAAAAGTAGAACTAGCCACAATTGTTTTTTGTATTAGGCCTTGTAGTTCCTCCTTTGTGTAGGAAATAATCCAGCGCTGATGGTGACATACTGTACTTGTTACCACTATACGGAATTTGAGGGTAGATGAGAAGTTGAGCAACCTCATGCCCTCCTGTAAGAAAACCCTTTTTGAAACTTGTGGATCACAAACTTTGTCCTCAGAAATGGGTGTCTTAACCCTGGGCAGGAAGATGATGTGGAATTAGAAAAGTTTCTGCACCTTTAGCTCTTCAGCAACCAGTTGTAAGGGGATTGGTTTGTGTTCTGTTTTTTCTTCTTTTAAATGGATAAAGCTGCAGGTGTCCAGGCTCCATGTGTAAGATAAAGGTTGGCATTGCTATCCTGTAGTGCAGGAAACAACTTTGACAGAAGGGAAGTCAAAAAGAAGGAAGACAGAGGGAAATCATAACTTGCTTTAGTAACGTGCCAGGAGTATTACAGACGGGAGAAAGGTGAGCGGGAGTTGATTTAGAGATTGCTAATTAGATGTTAATGGCAAGCAGTCTGTCCCGAGTCTCACTCCAGGAATGTGAATGACTGCACAGGCTGAACATGTCTCTCTTGCTGGGGAGAGAGCCTGACCCAGCTGGAGCAGGCAGGTGGAAGAGGCCTTAGACTTGTGAAAGGGTTGTGCTGGGATGACTCAGAGCTGCCTTGGTGCTGCTTTGCCTAAGCTTTATTAACAATTTTTTGGGTGCGTACAGAGCACCAGATAGTGATGGTTGTGATGTTTGCTCCATCTTTAACTTCTGGCTAGTTGAGAGGATACTGAGACCATTCAGCGTAACTTAATGTTACCCCAACATGTAAAGGGCCAAAGGTAAGCTTCACATGGGAAAGTGCGTGGATTTTTCTTCCAATAAAAACCTACACAGCTGTGTTTCTTCAGAACTTCTAAATGGAGGAACTGGGAGTAATAAAAAATGGGGAAATGCAGAACTACGCCCTGATAAAATGGTTTCGTGTAGGAAATTAATTTTTCTCTTTTTAAAGTGAATGTGAACTGTCACTCCCACCCTCTAATGCCTTAGTATTGATAACAAATTGCCTGCTATGAATGTATGCACAGCTGTGGCAGATGCTGTAGCAAGCAGAAGTGGCTTTGTAGGCCGACTGTGGAACAGTGGGCTTGCTGCCTGTTTGTCTTCTGTAGCGTGCTGTCCTGCAGAAACAGTGTGTTCTTCACAGCTCTGACAGGCAACAGCCACGTCCTTCTAGAGGTGCCTGTTGACCTGAAATAAACTGGGGGTGTACAAAAAGAATGAAGATGTGCTGCATGAAGTAAATGACTGTTTGATGATAGATGGTGATTAAGTAGCAGGTGTGTCTCAAGGTGGTGAGGCTCTTCTCTAGAGTCGAAATGTGAGTTTTGGTTTTTTAATTGTCAAAAGGAGCGTTAGAAGGTTGTAGTTAAGGTCGAGAAGAAACTATCATGTCACCGTGTTCTGAGCTCCTTTGTACTGCACCCAGCTCTGCTTTAGCCTGTGCAGTCGGTGAGTGCTCTGTGGTGTCAGCTCCATGCCCACGTGTGTGCTCCTAGGTGCCCCAGCCTTGAGCAGCACTTGGGCAGGAGGCTTGCCAGGGGGTTCTGCCAGATGAAGGGATAGGCTGCAGGTCGCGTTAATTACTCACATCGTATGAACCTGTTACGTGCAGTCATTTTTCCTGGTAGTTCGTTGACCCCATCTCAGTTACAGGATCAGGCTAGGATCTGTCCTCTGACGAGGAATGGGCTGTAGGTCCTCACACTGCAGCGTGGTGTGGGTTTTTCTGTTACCTGTGGAAATTCACGTGCCCTGCAGCTTGTCCCTGGGATGCTCCCAAGAAAAAGGAGCACTCGTGTGCTGCTTGTTGGATAGTAAAGCTCAGTACTTCTGGACTGAAGTGCTGCTTCCAGGCAGGTGTTGGTAGTCATCTACAATGCAGTGCTTCTCTTTGGTGTTCTACTCTTTTGGAGAAGTTACGTTTTAAGCAGTTAAGTATTTAAAGAAGTAATTTCTCAGAATTAGGTGCTTAGTTTAGAGTAAGTCTTGAAACATAGTAGGCAGTTCCGAGGTCTCTGCAGTTCTCATTATATGCTTGGAGTTCGGCAAAACATAACTTCCTAGATAAACTAAGAAGTTCTTAAATCAAAAATGTCAACGGCATATCCATCTGTAATCAATTTCTAACGTTAGAGCCCGCTGGACTTCATCCTTCTTTGTATGAAGAGGAGGATGTTTCATAATTGAGGCCAGTGAGTGCTTACTTTTGCCTTGAAGTTCTAGAAATCTCATTGATTTATAAAAGCATTAAATATCTCAAATTAAGTAACTTTCAAGCTGAAACAAACACGAAGCTTAAAAGCAATGGGACTTTTAAAGCCCGGCCTCAGAATAGGCAGATGAACAGATATATAATGCTTTAGTTAACGGTTGCTGCCATTTCTCTTACAAATTGTTCTTTAGGGTATTGTAACTCAGCTGTTCCTAAACCCATCACTCTGGATCCTTGCCTACAAAATGTCAGCACAAGTCCAAATTTTATTTCTTCAACAAAAATAAAGACCTCGGAGCAGTTGGAGTTTCTAAAATTTTATGGCAGTAAAATAAATTTTGCTACTTTTGCTTTTCCATAGCAGGAGCCATACTGTTCACCTTGTCCTGCCAGCAGGTAGAGATGGAAACCCGAACAGTTTAATTGGAAAAACATTGTGTGTTGTAACTTGCCTTTTTTTTTTTTCTTTCTTTTTTGAAAAGAGAGGAGCCCAGAGTCGATGTGTAAATATATTCGTTGTCGGGCTGTGCTTTGGGCAGAGGGCACTTGTCTCTTGAGGGTGGGTGGAGGAATAGTTGCTTTAGAAGAAAACTTCAGAAGTTGAAAGCAAGACTTGGGTAACAGCTTATTAAAGGGATTCAGTGTGGGTTGAGGTTGTCTTTCCTGCAGATTCAGGAGGGAAGTCTGCACTTCTGCCTCATGTTATCAGTACATCTCCAACATAGACTCTCTCTGCCATCTAGTTCCAAAGCCTGATAATGCCAACCCGTTCACCTCTTCTACTGTTTGCATGAAGTTAAAGCCTTTGCACATACTCCAGGCAGTGCTGTGCAATTCTCCTGCAGTCAGTATATACTAAAACGGGGATTTCCTGTCTTGATGGCCAAGTGTTACTGTTTAGACATTTGTTTTGGTGGATGTTTGGTTTGTTGTGTGGGGTTTTTTAAAAAAGGTTTAGAGAATAAATTTTCTTGCACATAGGAGCTTCTAGTGCAGCAAGTCAAATTGTAATAGCCTCTGCTTTCAGCTTGGATCTTTGCAGAAGGATGATTAGGTAATAGTTTGCATAGAAAACATCTGTTTCTTAACAAAGATCTCGTCCTGTTGTTTTTTGCGTCGTTCCTTTAACAAGAAAGTCCTTTAGTCTTTTAAAGACTTAAGAGTCTTTAAGTCTTGTTGGATACTAGAGTTGCTGTGGTTTCAGCATGCTCATGTTCTGGATCCTTTGTTAGCTTAAGTTATTAGCCTTAGATAACTGTTGTGGGATGGAAGGACTGCTTTCTATTGTCAGTGCAATTTCTGAATCTCTGGACAATTTGTCTGGGTTAGAATTTAAGTTTTTTGGCTCCAGTGATTTGTTTAGACCTTTTCTTTGTCTGAGGAAAAGATGTTGTTAAAATAATTAAGCTTAGCATGCATAAAAAGAGAGCCTGTCCACAAAATTAAATTACTTGGGATTTATTTAAGTTTGAGTTGCTTAAATAAATTGGCATCTTTGTTCGCTTCCAAACAACTTACTATCTATTCTGGGCAATCTTCTTTCCATGTTTTCCACATAAAACTAACTCTGAGGGTTTCTAAGAACAGCAGCGCTTTCCACTCCAGCTCTTTGTTTTACATCAAACTGCATTTTGTGTGTCGAATTATTACATTATTAGAACACTTCTTTTCCAGCCCCTTAAAAATTTGTATTGTGGTTCGTGTCTAATGTGGAAAGATGTAATATATGGATTTATTAGGGAATAGGCCAGTTGGTCATTGTTTTCTTGGGAGTGCATTGAGTTCAGTCTGCTGTTTTCAAGGGAAATTCCTCGCTGTGATATTGTGCCTTCTTGTAAATAAATTTATCCTGTGTTTCTTAAAACTCAAACTTTGTCGGGTCTTGGTGCCAAAATCAGTGAAACTTGACTCTCTGGACCATGCAGACAGGAATCCAGTGTATTAGCTACCAGACCAAGCACTTCCTGCACCCTAACTGGGAAGGAAAGAAAGTGCCGAGCAGTTTTCTGTGGTCTGTGTGTCATTGCTGACCTATTGCGAGACGAGCACTCGAGAACTAGGGCTAGCTTGGCCAAGGACCCTGGGAGGAAAGAAAATCACAGTAAGCTGTGATTTTTCTAGAAAGCATGTCCTTTTGCATGCGTGTGTCTTAAGGAGGCTGGTGGGTAAACTGGCAATGCAATGACTAGTGGATCCCTCTATGTTACCGAACTTGTCTGGAGCCGTGTGGTTGAACCCCTGGGTCTGGTTACACGTGGCACGATGTAATTTGAGGCAAAGTGTGCATGTATATTTGGTTTATCTTTTATGTTCCTCTGTCTAATGCAGCTCTCTTCAGCAGCAGCAATAAACCAACATTTCTCTGTCTGCTGACAAGCAGAGATAGCTGTGCTAGTCCTGGTAGTGTTTATAGCAATAGGTTAAACAAGATAAATATGCAATGTAGGTGTAAATCTGGTACTCATTACCTATTTCAACATGCCAACCTAATTAAGAAGTTAAAAATTTTATCAAAATCAAATTATCCTACTAGCGTTCTAGTTTCAAACAGCTTAAAACCGCCTTATTTACTAACTTTCCTCTCTCCTTTTGCATTCCCAGTTTGCGGGCCAAATGTTGACATTCGCAACGATATCCATGAGCTGAAACGCCTGGAGAACTGTACGGTAATTGAGGGTTTCCTTCAGATTCTGCTCATCTCCAAAGCAGAGGATTACCGCAACTTCCGCTTCCCAAAGCTCACTGTCATAACTGACTATTTGCTGCTGTTCCGTGTGGCGGGCTTGGAAAGCCTCAGTGATCTCTTCCCCAACCTCACAGTCATCCGTGGGAGGAACCTATTCTACAACTATGCCTTGGTTATCTTTGAAATGACAAACCTGAAAGAGATTGGCCTGCACAACCTGAGGAACATAACCCGCGGGGCCATACGGATTGAGAAGAACTCTGACCTGTGTTACCTCTCCACAGTGGACTGGTCTCTCATTCTAGACGCGGTGTCCAATAACTACATTGTTGGGAATAAACCTCCAAAGGAATGTGGAGACTTGTGTCCAGGAACAATGGAAGAGAAGCCATTGTGTGAGAAGACATCCATTAACAATGAGTACAACTACCGCTGCTGGACCACCAACCACTGCCAGAAAAGTAAGATTTGAGTAGATTGTGTGGTTTTGTTACCGCTTTCTGAAGTAGAAGTTTTCATTCTGTGGTTTTTAACTTAAGCTTTTTAGCAACTTAAACTTTTTCTGTAGTCATGTGTAGTCTGCGTGATGAGTTATCCGGTTACCACACAAATAGGTTCCTTCTCGACCAGAAAAGGATCATCTCTTGTGATTTTTAAAGAAAAACAAAACACGAAAATAAACCAAAAATCCAACACAGAATGCCACAAATTTTCTGGGTTCCTTTCCCATGCAAAATATGCAAAGTAAGTGTAGAATTGAAGCCATTATAGCAAACGTGGAACCACTTTTTACCTCCCTTCAGTACTTGGGTGTCATTGCTGTGCTGAAGCTGCTAACTGGGCTGACTTTGACTTTATACTTTGCCTCCCTTGGCATGTACCTTCAGAAATTCATTTAATGGTAAATCCTGCAGGTGAGAGCTTTTTTTTTACTAAAATCAGGTGTTACAGTACAGAGTGCATTGCCAGTCAATGGATATCTTGACTCTTGGAGAAATTATCCTCGCCCATTTTATTCTTATCTGGGATGACGGGGCTTATGTCTTTCTGATAGCAAGTATTAGCAAAAACAAAACCTGATCTCTTCTCACTTTTTAAAAATAGAGTAAACAAATACATAGTTTACTCAAATAACATGATTACATGGCAGGCTTTTTGAGTTCATCCTGTAACTTTACGAAAGCTGAGCCCTACAGTGTCAGTAGGGCTTAATTACAAACAGTCGTCACTGGAAGGAACAGTTTCTAAATTCCACTTGCAGTCTTGACCAAAGCTGCTATAATGAGAGGAAACACTACAGAGTGAGAGAAAACAGAAACAGGACTATATTCCTGTTACTTTCATTTGGGAATGTGGTGGTTTGTTTTTTCCCCTGAAGTACTTCATCAGTTGCTTGTGAAGTCCTCATGTTCAGTTAGAACTGAAATTAAAGTACCATGTAGGGCACTCTTGGTCAGCACATGCTAAAAATACCTCTTGAAAAATGGCATTTGCAGGGCTATCAACAATTCTTACAGGATATAAAGTTTGTTTTTAAACAAAGAACAGAAAATCCCTCAGCCTGTTACTGGGAGGCATTGTGAGTTGTCCGAGGTGAGGGGAAGGGAGCTCTGTTGCTTTCTTAGCATGTGGTGTTATGAGTCATTAGGCTTCTGCAGGTCAAATTCATGTCTTCATTAAAAGAGTGTAACTGTTGTCTACAGAGGGTGACCTAAGTGATTCCTGTGCAACCTCATTGCCTTTAGTGGTTTGAATGGATGTAACTAGGGTGTATTTAATGAGATATAACAACTTGGTTTCTGTTGTGTGCTCTGGCTATTTGGAGTAGACAAAAATAACGTGCAAGAAAAGCTGCTTGACTTCTGGGGGACTGTTATAATAATTTGGATCCAATATGCACATGAGAGAAGATCTGTTTAAATAAGATGAGATCATAGTTCCACTCTGATGGCAGCACTTTCAAGGCAGGGGTGGAAGTAATACTTTTATTTTCCTATATGCTTTCATCTTGCTTTTGTGGGAGATTGTGAAGAAGAAAGTGAGTATCGAAAGAGCCTTGAAAGGCTTGTTAAAACCATTACGCTATGGAATACAGTGTAGGTTTAGAGTATGTTAGGATGAACAGCGTGTAAAGAAATGGTCAAGTTCTAGTGAATAAAAGGAGTGAGAAAGTAGGTCCTGTTTAATGTTGTGATAAGCCACTGGCTTAAAGGAATAAGACTTTAAACTTGCCATCTAAAAAAACCCCAAACAACCCCCAAAATACTCCCATTCTGAAGAAAACCAAGGGAGGTGTAAACGTGCAGTACAAAAGGAAGCTTTTTGTCTGTCCTGCTGCCTTCCTCAGACACTTTGGCAGTGAACTCCTGATCTGGAGAGGACTCTGGCAGTACAGAGTTATACAAGACATGAAAAAGAATAGAAGCAAGGACTTCTAAGTTATGAGGTGTGTAAATCTGTATTTTCCTACCAGTAGAGAGATAATAAGATGTTGTTTTCCACAGTGATTTTTCTAGTGTAATATCTAATTTAACCCCAACATTCTCCTTGTGTGTCACAGTAAGGTTGAACAGAAAACGCTGTCACTCAGGGTTCCTTTATGCCTTTTCATTTTTCTCCACTTTGGATCTGTGGAGGGTATATATTAAATCTTTTTGTCCTTGGTTAGGTTTTTTGTTGCAAGATCTCACATCGGTGGGTAAATGTTTTGTGGGAACTTCAAGTAGCCTGGCTTCTATTTAATTTTGCTGTTGAGTGGAAGCGGGTTTGTGTTCTTTTCCCTTCTTTTCCTTTGCTCACAAACAAAGGAAGAACCCTGTGCTTCCTTCAGTGTAACTTGGGCAGGAACAGCATTGAGGGTGGAGGGAGGAGAGAGGGAAGGATATGCTGTGTTTGACTGAGAATAATCCATTGTCATTTCAATAGTAGAGCAGGCTACAAAGAAGTTGTAATGCTTCAGTTTTTACTTTTTTTTAGGTTCAGGATAAAGCATCAGCAGCTTTGCAGGCTTTGTTGCCCAGGTTTCTGTGTAGTATACATTCCTTTACCTGTGAGTGCCCCAAGGCAGCAGCCGTACTAGTTTGCTTGCTTTTGAGTTGTGGCTCGGTGCGTTGGGTCTGGCATGCTGTTGTGTCTCTGACTTGAGCCTACTTTTCTGTTGGCATATCAAATGCCAGCTGTACGTCACTGGGGTTGGAGGTCCATGTAGAAGAAACCCCCAAGATAAAAGGAAGAGTACTGAAGCTGTTTGCATCAGTGGTTGTGCTTTGAGGCACAGGCGGAGGTGAAAAAGATAAAAGATGAGTGTCCAGACATACAAATAAGATTATGGCCTCTTTTTTTTTCTTGGGGTTTTGGGTTGGGTTTTTTTTTTTCCCCTTTCCTGGCAGATGTGACTGCTGGAAAGGTTTCTGGAAGCTCACCACATCCTACTCAGCGATTGATGTGAGAACCAGAAAAACGGTTCCTGCTGTACCCCATGCAAGAGCAGTCTCTGGTGACACACTTGTTTTGTCCTCGTTAGCCTACTCTAAGGAAAACTTTTGTTTTCTATATTTCTTCTGGTGATGGCTAAGTCTTGAGGTCTGCTTTCTTAGTCAGTAGGCCTTTGTGAGCCTGCAGAAACCGTATGTAAATGGCAACCGTGAATGCCTGCTTGGAAGTTCAAGATCCCTCCTGTATCCTAACGTTTGAGTTGGTTTTTGAATAAGTCCCCCCGAACACTTCCTATAACACTTTATGTTTGCTGGGGCCTTAAAAAACTTTGTTTATGTCAGAAAGCAGTAGCAAAAGTAGCAGTGATTGATATAGAAGTTCTTTCTAATATTGAATTGTTTGTCCACTATCCATCCCTGCCCTGGTTAAGTTGGTGATGCTTTTTGTCAGTTATTGGCTGAAACCCTTCCTTTCCTACTTGGACAAAAGAAGGATTAGGGGTCTGGTTATGGGGATGTCAGGCAGTTAAACTGCCCCGTGGCTTCAACTGCAGCTTTGGTGTTAGAGCAGAAGAGCCTGGAAGTCTGGGCTCTCCTTTTGTGAGAGCAAATTGCAGTGTTGTGCAAGTAGGGTGAAGTCACACTTCCCATAAAACCAATGCACATGAGTATCTGCAGTCTGTGAGGGACCTTTAGGAACAGATTTGCCACTGGCATAAAAAAAATTTAGGTTTAAATGGGCATTGCAGTGAAAAAAGGGGGAGTGGAGCTGTGAGTATGAAGCACTTGTTTTAAAAGAGGTGAATTTGATGTGGAAAACAATAGCTCGTGTAGACTGCGCTTCACAGTGCAACAGGAGAAAACTTTCAGCTTCTGAATGTGTGAAACTAAAGACCACGGAAAAGGCATGTGGGGAATTGGAGGCCGGTGACGAAGCAGATGGCAGCTGAGCACAAAACGTTTTTAATGAAAATGTATCCTTATTCCTTTTGAATCGGTTTGTCAGCGGCCCGAAAAGATACGGTGTAATGTGGGGAATGAGGAGCAGGAGGGAGAGAATGACAGTGAGTGGGAAGAACGGTCCATATGTACCTTCTACTAAAATGTTTAAACATATGGAGACAGTAACATGATGTATTCTCACAAATATTCGGAATCTGCTCCTGTTTGTTTACACAGAGCTGAAAAGATAATGCAGTCGAGTGGTATCGTTTGACACAGCTTCATTGACTTGTGTGGAACTTACCAGTGTATGCCATCTGGGAATCTGCTCCCTGTTGATTCACCAGAGTAGTGGTGAAAGCCACGTGCTGGGATTCTTTTTTTTTTTTTTTCCTTTTTCTCCTTGTTTCCCCCTCTCTGAGGAGCATTCAGCATGTTCCCTGTCCTTTAGAAATAATGTACACGAACTATGTAGTTGTGAAGAGTTAGAGAAGGAAGTTGGGAGCCAGAGCTGCCGAATCAGATTGCATTTGTTTGGCTTCAGATTACATCTGCATGCTTTTTTTTCTCTTTGCTTCATTTAAGTTCTCCTGTGTTTTTTTTTAAACCTTGAAATACAGGAGAAATCACATGTATCAGCAGAGGACAACCTGGTTTAAAAGCTTTATTCTTTTACCCAGTAAATTCAGTGTGGTGTGATAGTAAGTGAAGCCAATTATGGGTAATGCCAGTCTGACCTTTGTTGGGTTAAAAAGCAGTGTATCAGAAACCTGAAGGTACTTTGAAATGGACAAGTTGTTTGCCTGTTCAGTTGATATGCAACCCCCCCCCCCCCAATAAATAAACAAACATCTTTTGAAAGGAATAAACAGAAGGGTAAACAAAAAAGAAGTTGTAAAAGGCACAGTTGGTGTCACCGAGTTAGAAAAATCTGGAGCACGTTAGAAAAATTTTGTTAGTATTTTCATTCAGAATGAAGGTTTTTGGTGTTTTGGTTTTGTTTTTTCCCTGACTTTCGCTCCCCTCCTGAGCAGCCTGCTCTTCAGCCAAAGGTTTCCCAGAATTTTTATTATGGCTGTGAGAGCATATTTAATTAGTAAGCTGAAATGGCCGCAGAGCAGTTTAGGCCAATCTGCAGTTAATTACTGTAGCAGTGGTTTATATTCTGAGAAGAGAGCTAAAATTAAATAAATGTATACTTGCTGTTTTTCTTTGTTCTGTTGCAAAATGCCATAACCTGGGAAGGATATTTTGGATCTTGCAGCCTGTGCTAGTCACCAGAAACGAAGTGCTGATGTTGAATACTCATCTCTGCTTCCTAGTTTCTTTTGGCACGATGTTGTACAGTGTTTTTCAGAGGACTTGAAATGTTGGTGTTTTGTTTTTCCAGTTTTAAGAAAACTTTTTGCAATTAACTAGGTCCATTAATGACACTTTGTCACAGGATAAAAAAAAAACAAAAACCCAAAAAAACCCAAACCTTAATGCTTTTAAAAAAATTGACCTTTTGTCTGCTTTGTGGAATAAAGAAAAACGTTAGAAGTGGTGTTGGGGTTTCTGAAAATGCCTCATGTCTTTGCTGCTCATGTGTGCACCCACCCACAGACTTTTCTCCTTACAAAATGTGGTATTTTGCACTTCGGGTTGCTGAATCTTTGCAGCTCTGGAGGTGTGCTTATGTTCACCAGGTGATGTGTGGCCATATTCCAGTGAGCATCCATGCTGTTGGAGACATGTATTTCTCTTGGTACCATTTCTGATAACAGGAAGGGGAAATCCATGTGTTGCAAAATGATGCAGAAAATGTTGCTGTGATTTCAGGGGGTGGTTAAACACATATGCCTGTTTATTCTGAATAATATAATCTATTTTGCATAGATAGTATTCCGAGTTAAGAAAAATGAGGATTAGCCATTCTAAAGTTAACCCCTCAACAAACTTGGTCAGACTGGAAAATAAAGGTGGAGTGTTTTTGTGCTTATATTTGTGATGAAATAAGAGCATGCTGTGATTGAAAACTTTCTGGACAGAAAGCCCTTCCAGATCATTGCTGTGCCGGTCTTTAATGGCTTCAGATGTCTGTCTCATGAAACTTTAAATCCTGAGTAACTTTTATTGCTACTACAATATGGTTTTATTTGAATTGTCTCATACTGAAGAACTGCTTCTCTGTCAGAGAACAACTACGAGTGATTATATTTCTATAGGCAATTGCAATTCCATGCTTTCATGGGTTGTGTGTATGTTAATTCCTCAGTTCAGTTTCTCTGATGCTTTGTGGTAGAAAGTGGGGAAGAAAAACAATGCTGGTCCCTCTTAGAAGAGGATATAAAAGCATCACTGTATTGTCACACACGCAGTGTGCAAACTTCCAGTGCGCAGCACTTGGAAAGAAATTCTGGTTTAACCTCCCATTATAATGGAGACTGATGGGAGAGGGGAATGGACTTTGTAGCCCAAGGGGGCCTCAGGCTGTGGAGCAGAGGGTGTTAGAAGATGATGGCTATGACCAAATTCAGTGAGGATTTTGCAAGAGGTTGATCGTTTGTTTTAAAATTAAAAGAACCCCCCAAAACCCAGCAAAACTTCTGTTTTAAAATTTTTTAAAAAGTACTTTAAAAAGTCAGTGATACCCTAAGTTCTTTTAAAGGATGTTAGTGATGTTTCAGAACATTGATAGTCTGGTGCTAGCTAGGCCTGGAAACTGGATGCTTTTGGCTTTACTTGCAATACTTTTGCTGTTTCTCAGGGATTTGCTTTCATTGTAGAGAGGCCTGAAGATGGTGTATTGTTCAGAAAATGATTTGTTGTTTTACCTTCCTACGCGGCAGTGCCACATTAAATCTGTGAAATTAAATACGCATCTAAACTGGAACCAACTCTGATTTAACCTGCTTAACTGGACTTCCAGGCCCCGTTGATAAATATTAGGCAAATGTTTGTTAATAGAATAGATGGGTGGACTGGATAGCTAATTACATGTAATGTAAGTCTTGAGTTTTATGATGAATTTGCAAAACAACTGGGAGCTAGGGATAGCTAACAGTGTTACAGGGAAAATGTCAGGGAAATGTCAAGTGTAAAACCAGAAGAAAGCTGTGTTTTTGCTGTGTTCTTGCGAATGTCACAGGGACGAGGCATACTCAGCCTGGCTTAGCCTTTTCCTCAGCTCGCCCTCTGAGGCCCTTATCCATGCAAGGAGCCTGGCTTGCAGTGGCTTGCTGGCTTTACTGGGGATTTCATAGAATCATAAGGGTTGGAAGGGACCTCGAGAGTTCATCGGGTCCAACCCCCCTGCCAAAGCAGCTCCCTAGCTCATATTGCACAGATAGGCATCCAGATGGGTTGGAGATGGAGACTTCACCACCTCCCTGGGCAGCCTGTCCCAGGGCTCTGTCACACTCACTGTGTAAAAGTTGTTCCTCATGTTGGTGCGGAACTTCCTATGCTCCAATTTGCACCCATTGTCTCATGTCCTGTCTCCACAGACCACTGAAAAGGGGCTGGCCATTTCCCCTGCATCCCATACTTAAGATATTTATAAACATCAAATTTCTGCTTTGACAGTTAATGCTTGCATGGATGTCTGATGAGGCTGTGGTCTTTTTATCTTAATGGTGGCCCCAAAAAGATCTGTCCTCCACCCAGATGTTCCTTTTCATGGAATGTATAGAATTAGATCTTCTGTGAGGACAGAGCTGCAACTGCGTTTCACTGAAATGTGCTGAAGAAGGTGGCCGTGTCAGTATGTGAGCCAACTTGCTGAACTTCCCAGCCTACTTTTCCTAAGAAGTGAAGGTGAAACTTAGGTTCAATCCTGGATAAGAATCATGGCCTCCCAAAATTTTGAATAGTAGGCACCATTTTTCTTGCTTTTTTGTTTCCCCTCTCCCAAAGACACATGAATGTAGGCATGAGTTGTCCTTAAGGTTTTTCATAAATTGTTTTCATGGCAAACAAGTTTTTCAGTGTTAAACTGTGATGAAACAGCCTTTGTTTAGCTTTCCTTCCCACTAATGGTGTGATTTCCTTTTCAAGTCTGTTTATGGCTTCGAGAATTAACTTGTAATAAAAAGATGCTTGGTTAATAGTATGTTAATACATATTGTTGAATTGCCTTTTTTTTTTCTTTTGAGGTGAACTCAGCCTAGTTCAGTTGTCGACAGTCTCTTCCTCCCCCTCCCCAGTGAAGTTTTCGGCATTGGGAATGGAATGTGCATGTGCTATCAGCTGAGCGCTATAAATGATTTAGCAAGTAGCTTGCCCACCATAAAATGGTAGAGGTCTGAGGTGCCAGTAGCTGGGTTTTTAAAGCTAGAAGCAGTATGCTGGTCTCTCAGGTTGTTTTGTTTGCTTATTCTTTCTTGTTGGGCAAAGTGAACTTGCAGTTACCTGCCCAAAGTGTAGTTCTGTGTGCCCTGGCTAATTATTAAATGCATTTGTGTAGCCCTTGACAGTGTAGGTGAGAATGAATTCAGCACATGACTTGAGGATCCCTCTCAGAAAGGCAGGTGTTTGTTAGAATCGCGTTGCTGGTTTGCATGTTTGGAGGGACTCAAGGGGCAGCTCCAAGCTCTTACTGTTGCTTAAGTTCAGTTTATGCTCTTAGGTGGATCAGACTTGTAGTTTGTACACCAATGTGACCTCCTTGATGTCTTTTTCCTTGTTGCAACATATTGGGTTTATAGGCGCTTAACTGTTCCCTTCTTAATAAACAGTGCTCTACAGCTATTGAGAGTCATCCCTTACCCACGTACTCATCGTCCCTCTTGTAATGGCTTCTCTGACTTCTAACTCAATTGAGGGGTCTGTTTCTCCAGCTTCGCTTTTCTTCCTTCCCACAACTGATGCGTGAGGGATATACTTGGATGATTAAAGGTTATAGTTTTGGGAAATGATGCCATTTAGGAAGTATGTTTGAAGTGTTGAGCGCGCAGAGAAAGTCTTTTATATCGATGCAGGCCTTGGGAGGAGGAGATGTTTTTCTATGTATAGAAACTTCCCGTATAGGATGGCAAGGGAAGGTTGCAGGGGGATTGCCTGTCTCTTTAAGTGGGTTTATAATTGGCTAGGAATTTTTGTCAGCTTAGTCACTGCAGCATTCAGCGGATGAGGGAAAAAAACCACAGGCCCCAACCGTTACAGGCCGTGGATAGGCTCTGTCATCCCAAAGGAATGCATGTGAACAAAACACTTTGTGCGGTGCAACCGTTGGCCTAAACAGTATTGCATTCTTAAAGCGGGCTCTGAGTCACATGGAGCAGATGGATTGTTTCGCTAAAATGGAAGTTATGTAGCGCTGAGCGCCCGGATCGAGCTTCCGAGTGGGGTTTGAATAGGTCAGGATATGCGGGGGTGATGAAGTGGTAGAAAGGTAAAAACAAAACAAAAAAACCCCAGCAACCCAGATGCTTGTTCTGTGGTTGAAACAGTTTCTGTGGCATCAAAAAGGCAGGAAAGTCTTTTCCTTCGTTAATTACTGGTCTGGTGCACTGGTCTAAAGATCCCTCTCTGGATTTCAGGCAAGCGTGGACTTAATTCTCTGAGAGGCTTGATGCTACCCAAACTGAGCTCGAGGAGCCCCCCGGTTTGTACAGGGATGAGGAGAAAGCCTCCAGATATACTGGCTCTTCCCACAATGAAACCAGCTGCCTGGCGCTTCTTCCCCCAGCCTGCCAGCCTCTCACCCCAAAAGCTATCCTGAAGCCTTCTCTCCAGTGTGCAGCCTATTGATTAGTGAGAGCGCAGCTCTGTGGGTGGCATTGCCCTTCCTTTGGCTTTATCTCTTCCCTTTAAGGGATTTGAAAGGATCTGATAGGAACGTTGCCAGTCTCCAGCCTTCAAAGCGTGCAGAGGAGGAGCTGTGACTTCTGGCTAAACAAATTCAGAGCTGTCAAGTGATTTATTTTTTAAAATTTTTTTTTGCCCCCTGTTACATCTTGGGGAATCCTTTTTTAAGAACAGTCTAGGATTTAACAGAAAAACCAGCCTCCAGTTGGTTGAGATTGACAACTGCTACCATTACGCAGGCTGTTGTTGTTTGGAGTAAAGCAAGCTTGGGGGTCTTAATCCAGTTACCACTAAGGCAGGTGTTTGAGAATTAGTGCCCTCCCCATGTAGTATTAATTGAATCTTAAATCATTACAGCACAAAGGGGAAACATTTGACTGAAATTCTCTTCAGTCTCTGGAGCTTCCCTTGTGAAGGCAGCACATGAATGGAGACTCTTGGAGAAGATGGTTTACTTTTTAAGTGCTCGGTGAAGGCTGTTTGGCAGGATCAGAATTGACTGGTCCACGTGAAACGGTACATGCAGAACCAAAATTGCAGTGAGTCACTGTCTGCTCTGTCTTTTGTGATCTGAGAGTCTGGGATAAAATGCTGCAGTGGGTGTTACAGATAAAACTCAGTATGCAAATCCTTAACTCAGAGATGAAGCTTTCTTCCTCTTCTACTTGCTGCGGTTGTTTGTGTGCATCCATTTCTCTTCTGTAGAAAAGGAATTAAAATAATCAGTAATACCTCCCTCCAGAAAATGAAGAGAGTGGTGGCAGGGAAAGCAAATACCCCTTCTGGCAAACTGGCTGTAGAGAGTTTGTTAAATTAAGGGGCTGGTTAGGATCAAGTTATTTATAGGAGAATATAAGTAATTGGAATGTATCTTACAGATGGAAAAATTAATATTCTTCCTAGGCAAGGATTTTATTCTTTTCTACACTTAGGAACCTTCTTCATAAAATCAGAATTGTCTGCACATGGCAGGTACCTTTTTAGGAGAAAAGTGAAATCCAGGTGAGTGAGAGGATGTTGTTGGAGTGGGGAGTGCAGTGGAAGTCTGTCAGTGTGGCAGTGCCTGGTGAAGGCAGTATGCCACTGAAATCTGTGGTGGTTGCTGGTCCCAGCCTCCAGCTTCCTTTGATTTGAGAAGGGGGCTGCCTGCTTTGAGGAGCATGTTGCTCTGTGAGCTGGTGTTTCTGCAGCGTGGACGTACTCAGATACAGGTGCTGTACCTGCACAGTGGTTTCAGGGCTCTGGATAGAGTGTCCATGTGCATCCCAGTCAGATAAATTCGGCATCATGCGTGTAGTACCTGAAAACGTGAAGCTTTGAAGTTTTCTTGCTTTTCCTGTCTCATTAGTGTTTATTAAAATGGTAGCTGGCCTGGGATGAGGGCGGAGGAGGAAGAAATAGTATAGAACAACACGGGGCTTACCAGTCACCATAAATGGTGCAGAGCTCTGTGCAGATCCTCCAAGAGATGTACTTTGTTTACATTAAGCGTACTTAATAAACAGAATCTGTAATGGGGCCACTTCAGTGAAATGGCACAGCAGGAAGTAAAACCCTTCATGTTTCTGTATCTGCAGAGTGGGCTGCGTGACCTGACCTGCATGCAAGGGTGCTCTCTGGACAAAGAATGTCATGAGCAAGTGGACAGCAATCTCGCAGTCTTACCCTACTCGTTCTTCTAGTATCCAGGAGACTTTGGAATCGGTGTGAATAACTCTGCACCACGCTTGGTTACACGCAATGCCTTAAAGCAGGAGTTAAACCCTAAATGAGGACGCTCCCACCCCCAAATCCTGCTAGTAAAGGCTGAAGGAAAAGGAGAGTTTCCTCTTTGTTTGTGTTAGCAGCAGCAAGCCTGGCAGTAACTTGCTCTGGTTCTTGCAAGCTGTTCTTACGCCTTCCTTTAGAGACCTCTGTCTTTCCTGTCCTCTCCTCCCAGTGTGTATTGGAGAATCGGGAAGCCTTCCCTTGGCCTGCTCCGTCCTTCCCGCAGTGGCACAGAAATGATGTGCCTGTCTATTTCATTCTGCTGCTGCTTGGTAAGCTAACGAGCAGAGGCACTGCAGCTGCCAGGAGGAATTCCTTTCCAGCAGTTTTGCGAGGAAAGTCAGCAGGATTAGGGCCTGGTTAAAACTTGATGTTTCAGCAGATCTGCTATGCAAACCGTTTGGGTGAGGGAGAGAGCAACCAGAGTGGCAACCAACTTTGCTTGAGGCAGAGGCGAACTGTGGGAACAAGGAGGAGGCTGCCCTGTTCTCCATAAACCATAGTGCTGCTTAAAGCATTTTTGGGGTGTGTGTATATATATGTATGTATGTACTACTACTTTTCTGCCCCCCGACTCCTCCACCAAGTTACTGTCTGTCCTGGCTTAGAGGAAACAATTATTTCAAAAGCCTTTCTGAATAGCTTTCTTAATAGCCTGTTGAGCTGCTCTGATGTTTTTCTGTTTGGATGTGCCTGCTCGTGCCAGATCGTGCGCTGGATCTCACCGTTCAGGAGCACCTACTTAGTTATCTATCTATGCAGGCAGCACTGGGGCACCTCCCAAGTATTTAAAAATAGAAATAAACATCTCATGCTTGCTCTTCCTTCCTTGATTAAATTTATAGGGTTTGTGTTGGGCTTGTTTTGGTTTGTGTGGGTGAGTGGGTGTGTCATGGGGATGAAAAAGTAATTGCAGGAGAGTTAATGGAATGTGTTTGTACATTAGCTGGGAAGCTGTGAGGACTTTGGTCATTTTACTTTCTGGAGGCAGTTTATAGGAAGGCTCTTTCAAGATTTTAAATCTTTAAAGATTTTTTTTTTTTAAGTTGTATTTGTTCCTAGTGACTGTCTAGTGAAATGCAGCTCCTGTGGGAGCCTGCAGTTGCAGCAGTGAGAGGTGATCTCACAGGTGGCTTGGGCCATTGCCACAAAGCGTTTGAAATACCTGGAGTGATGCCTTGAACTGCAGTAGCTAGAGCACTGGGTACAGAAGATAGACCTCCATCCCTGGTTCTCCTGCCCAGGAATAAGGGCAAGGGTGACAGAACCATGGGACAGGCTGCCCAGGAGGGTGTGGAGACTCCTTCTCTGGAGATACTCAAGACCCATCTGGACGCTGACCTGTGTGAGCTGTCCTAGGGACCCTTCCAAACCCTATGATTCTGCGAATCTTGTCATCATACTGTTGGAAACAGAGTCTGCACACGATAGCTTTCTAGGATATGATAATTGAAGAGGTGTAATGATGGCAGTAACCAGTAGAGTCTATAGATGTGATTATAGTAATGTGTTCCTGAGTAAAATTAGGTGAAGCAGGTACTGAACTCTCTTGATTTTCTTCTTAAGTGCTTTGTTGTCCTAGTAATATTTTTCCATTCTTGTGAGGCAGGTGTGGTTTAACCTACCTACATGCTGCAGTAATGAACCCTCAGACTGTGGTATGTAGTCTGTGGAAAATGAGATTAGCAGAAATGACAAAACCACTGTGTTGGTGGTGCTGCAGACGTGAGAGCTAATGGGGTGCTGGGAGGCAGGTGATGAACCAGTTAAACGGGGACCTGGCGCTCTGGTTTAGCAAGCTGTTCTATTCTGAACACAAGCGATGGCTACAAGTTAGTGATCACAAACTTGTTTGACTTGGTCTCTGTGCTTCCTGAGCCAAGCTACCTTAATTATAAGAAGGAATTGCTTCTGAAAATGACTTCCAGATAAAACATTATCTGCACTTGAATGCATCACACGTCTGTCGCAGGCCTGTCTCCAGGTGAGGAAAGCATTCCCAGGGGTTTGTTCTATATGTATTTCCTTTGTAAGACCTCTGTTGGCAGCTTTTAGTCTGTTTTCTCACTACCTGTTGTGAAGGATCAGGCAAGAAAATGCTGGGAAACTTTAAACAGTGTATCACTGACAAACTTACTGCTTCATATCAAAACAAAGGAGATGCTGATCTCCAGTTAGCTGGTGCAGAAGGCCTTGCAGATATTGGTAAAACATGAAGAGCACAAGGGATCTCCAGAAAGGTTGTCTCTGTGGACTGCTGCCCGCTTGACGTGGCAAAGAATCAGTCTTTCATAATGAGCTGCACCAGCCTTCTCTTGCATCCCTTTGTGCTGCTATATGGGGCTGTGCCTGGAGTGGACAAGCTGTTTGGTAGCTTGAGTCCCGGCAGTGCATGTATCAGCAGCTTTGGGTGAAGCTGAGACTGAGATGAGCTTGTAGAGGTCTGTCCTCATCCAGTGACCTTTCATTATGGAGGCATCTCTTAGTCATGTCCTGTACTTCTTCCTGGACATTCTGCCAAAACCAGTTTGCAAACTGGGGTCTCTCAGTCAATGCTGAAAGTTTCTCTACCTGGTGCTGCATCTTGCTCCATCCTAGGACAATATTGATAAAATAATTTCCTCCATTGACAGGAAAGATTTTCCTTTATATCAGTGTTCTGCCTTAGATCTGTGCTGCAGCCTAGCTACTGATCTCTTTTCTTGTTTTCTACTGCTTGGGCCATTAGCATGTTTTGGGGTTTTTTAAAATATTAAGCAGTGGAGTCATATGGTAATATAATACTTGGCTTCTCATTTCAGTGATTTACATGTGTTATGAACGCTTCCTGAGAGGGAGACTCAGCTCCTTCTGGACATTCTTGGTGTGGTGTGGGTTTTCTTGTTTGCCCCCCTCAGTGAGATACCCTGATTGATTTTATTTATCTTAAGAAGTGTCCTGGTCCACAGTGCTATGAGCATTGTGACAGCTCACATGTCAGGTGCCTGAAAACAGTAGTCCATATTTGAAAATCTAGGCCAGAGGATTTTGCCAAGTGTAAACATTGTCTCGTGGTGTGAAAAACAACCAAACGATTTTAGCTTATTAAAATAATTTACTTGAAGACAGACAATGCACTTGACATGGCTGTTTATACCCAGGCTTTTATGGAATCTGTGTATCTGATTGATTTTTAAATTGGTTGGTTTAGAGCAGGCCAACCAAATGTGGGTTATTTAATCAATAGTAGTAATTCCTAGATTGTCCAGGTACACTGGATTTATTTATTTAAGCAGGCACCTTAAAACTAATCTTCTGGTTGACTTCAATAGGACTTTCATTGGGCCTTTCCACTGGTGTATTTTTTCCCCTCTGTCTATTTTTATGTCGGGAAGGCATAGAGCCTTTCATTATTGCAGCTATTTCTGCAGATAATGGGAAGAAAACCCAGTTGAGCTCTGGATTGGTGTCTCATTCCACTCCTGCTGGAGCCAGACGGGTGTACACTGATTTCACTGTGTTTCACGGTGAAAGCTCCAGAACCAGCATCTGGATCAGAATGTTCTGCCCTGGAAGCAGAGAGAGATGGGAAAGATGCAGCACTCTCCTCAGAAACATACTTTGCTCCCCCTCCAGCAGCCTGAGTAAATTAGGTCTGGGAGGAAGCATCCACAGTTACATCCCTTTTCAACAGCGGATGTCTCTTGCCAGGATAAGCGACTGGAGAGCATCACCTCTCCTTTCCTATCTGCCTGGTCAGAGTGGGAAGAGGACCTGAGCTGAGCCTGCCTTGTGCTGCCCGTTTCAAAGATGCGATGGAAATGGAGAGTTATTGTGGGACATCTCCCTGTCTGTAAACTCCCCTCTAATTTTGTGGGCTTGGGAGCAGTTTTGCCCCGTGCGCGGGTCACGCGGCTGTAATTGGGTTTATGGAATCTCCCCAGTACTTCGGGTTCCCCAGGGTTTGTTGTTGTCAGACCTTATTTTACCCCCCACACCCTTCATCCTCTTTTGTTAATCCATGAGTTTTGGGAATGCCTGAATGGTGTTTATTGCTTTTATTGTTTGGGTGGGAATATGGCCATGGAGCTTTGATTGTTTTATGGCAGGAGAAAGGCCTTGTGGAACCCCAGGCACTTCTTTCTTTTTTTTTTTTTTTAACCCCAACAAGGAGTGCAGAAAAGTAACCAGTAATTTAATTCGGAGTGAAGAATCTCTTGCTGGTCATAGCCTAGGGACGTGTTTTATTTGAGCCCAAAAATCAGCCAGAAAACAAATGTAATTACTTTCTAATATGTCTTGTTAAAGCATGGATTGGTCTGTACTGGAAGTGATGAGTTCTGGAAGTTACTGCTGAGCGGGAATGTAGATTTCAGTTTTGATGGTAGATTAAATGTTGGATGTCAGCGCTTTCTCTGATAACAATGTTGTTGAGAATGGTGCTGGCACAACAGATCCCCTGTGTGCCTGTAGCTTGCTGGGGAAGTTAACTCAGGACTTCAGCTTGTTTTGTCAGGCCTCGTTTGGACAGTTTTGATTTGGGAAGGGGGAAAATAATACTGTGTCCGGTTTTGAAAGTGCAGAAAGCAGTGGCTAATTTTGAGGCTTGTGAAAGAAGCCTTATACATTTCTTCAAAGAATTACTTAGTTTTATCTTGTCGTATCTCCCAAAAGCTCCGTCATTAGCATCATTAAAATATCAACAGGCATAAATGATGAATGGCTAGTCTTGCCTTGCCATATTTTTATTTGGGTTGTTTTTCTTTTTCCTGGTGGTGTGGTTTTTGTTGTTTTGTTTTAAAGATCCCTTTCTACAAGGCAAAGACTTTTTTCCCTGCACATTTGATGTATATTAAATGTACTAGTTCTAGAAGGATGCTGAGCAATGCCCCTTATGCTTGATATTCTTGTATTTTTCCGTTGGGTAAAGAGGAAAAAAAAAATTAATAGCTAATTAAGTGGTCTCGCACTTTTAAGATGTTGGGCTGGGCACAGTTTAGATCTCAGTCCTGTGTTTGCTTTCTGGGCAATAAATTACAGTGTCCCATCTGTCCAATAAAGAGGATAGTCTTACTTAGCATGAGTATTGTGGTGCAGCAGTTAATGTCTGTGAGTGGTTGCAGGTACCTTTTAAATACAACATAAAGATGTATGTAAAGATGAGCATCTTGCATGGATATTATATTGTTGAAATGCTTTGTGTTGCTGTATAACACTGTTTTCTTCCATCACACTGGATGAGTGATGTGCAGGACTATATTGCTGTCATGCAGATTGCTGCTTCTGGAAAATAAATCTGTTTGGGTGGTTATGTTGGAGTGTTTTTGGAAGCACGTTAAGCAACAGAGGCTTAAATTCATTGCATGAGTATAAAGATCCAACAGGACAGGTCACAGACTTTTTTTCTGGGATACCTGTGTCTCTTGTCTTTTGAATCCCTGTCTTCTTTCCCGTATCTGCTCATGTACCTAAGGCAGGAACAGAATAAATAAAGGTTTTTGGAGTAAGGCAACCGAAGTACTCTTGAAGATAATACTCTGATTACCTTAATCTTGATCATACGAATTCATATTGTTCTGCTGTTACTGGTGGGGAAATAGCAAATGTGAACTAACCATATTTGCTCTGGAAACCCTGATTTTTAATTTGTTTTTCCAAGGGTTTTTTAAATGCATCTCAGCAAGAGAGGCTGTTGCCTGTTAGTAGCTTGAATGAAGCACTTCATGAATCAAGCTGTGTCTCTTCTAAAGGGTTGAAAATAAGTGTAGCATCTTATTTTATAATTCATTCATGATCCAGCCCTATTGGGAAATGATCCGTTTCGCTTAACGCTATCCGCATTAAGAATGAGACACATTCCAGACCCTTTTTTCCTCTCCAAGCCCAGCCTAGTTAGGCATAAAAAGTGATATGTGAATTTGGAATTGAGTGGTCAAGGTGAACGGGAAGGTGAAATCAATTATCTGCTAAAATGTTGGTGCAGGTATATATTCAGGAGCATGAACTGCTGTTCTGGTATTTGCTAAGAAGCCTGAGATGTGTATGCTTCCTGACACTGCGCTCTCCTCATTGTGAAGGGGAGCAGATGCTTAAAAAAAACCCCAAACCAACACTCACCATGGCTGATTGTCAGAAGTCCCCACCGACGAGCCATCTTCTTTCTTGAATTTGTAGCTGAAATGTTTTTTGGGTCTGAACAGTGGTGTAGAAGCTGCTTGTCTCCTTTTGGTGTATTTATCCAAGTTCAGTTATGAAGGAATAAATTATATTTGTCCTAGGAAAATAGGTCAACTCTGCAGTTAAGTATTGCTTTAAGTGGTGGGTAGTGAATAGTCTGCGGATCGGAAGAGCGACTGACTTTCCTTGTTTCATAAACATGTCAGCCACGCCACAGTCCTGCAGCGCTGATTGCTGTCTGCTCTGCTATCAGTCAGCTAGAGAGACTGTTCCAGACTGAGCAGGAAAACCAGCACTTGATGTGAAATCACTCACTTGGTCAGGTATAACTCATGAATATATAATGAATAAGTTTTTGGCGTCTGTTGATTTTCATTTTAAAGAAGCAAAACAGGGCTAATACATGTTCTTCTCATATTCAGCTCCAGTCACCTGCTAAGAGCATCCTTTTGTGGTCTTCGAGGTGCGTGGCTGTTCTTGGGGATGTAGAAGAATTGGGAATTTTCCCTGTAATAAAATAAGCCTTTAGCAAACAATTTTGAGAGGGGTTTTCCTTTTGAATGGAGTGGTTTCCCTTGGAAGTTACTGATTTGTGGGTATCAAATATTGAAATTTCCATGTTGTGAGAATATTTAAAAGACAGAAGTTCATCTATGTTTCTGAGAGTGTTACCAAAGTTCTTCCTCTAGGATCCTTTCTCAAAAAATACCCCATGGCTTGAAAAGATAAACTCAACCAGAACAAGTGAGGCTGAGATCTATGTGTCAGGGACAACATCCTGGCAGTGGGATAATGCCATTGGAGGCACTGGAGAAAATTTATGCTCATGTATGGGGAAAATGAGATAGAGAATACTTAGGCATGTGAATCTGATCAACTCACTTAAGACACTTACAGCGGAAGAAGAATCACATGCTGCCTGTCTGGTAATCCAGCTAGAAGCTTGTGCTTTGCCAGCTTAGTAGCAATGACAAGGACGTGGCTTTCTGTGCCAGCTCCCTCTGTGAATTTGCTGTACATGTGGGTTTTGAAACAAACAAAAAAAAGAATGTTCCTGTGCACCTGTTCTATGTATAACTACGGTCTACAGACTGATAGGAGAAGGCAGCATGGGTTGGTTTGTCTTGCTCCTTTATTCACCTGCTAGAATTAGGGATTTAACACAGTGTGAGAGGGGGCATTTCATTGCTTGGAACTCAAATAAAGATGCAATAAACTTTTAATTCTAAAGAAGCTAAAGTCTTTCAAATAAAGCCTCTGGGGAGTCCTCTCTGTGTACTGCATTCACTGAGAAATATTAACTTGGTCATGTTATGGTTGTAGATTCAAATGTGCTTCCAAGACCCTGGTTATAATTCATAAATGCCTTGTTTATTAACGGCTGTTTTCCCTGCTAGTGAGCTCTGTAAGTGGTCTCTTTGCTCTGTTTGGATTCCCTCTGGCTGGGTTTGTATGGCTGGAAAGTGCATCTCTCTTGTGTGGCTGATAATCCACTGTCTGAGCATCCCCCTTTGGTTTCCTCACAAAGAACGCCCGTGTCGGCTCTGCAGCAGGCTCAGTTCAGCCAGCAAAGTTTTTATCCCCCAGACAAGTAGAAACACAATTGGTTTGAGTTGGGTTTTTTCAGCTCATAGGTGGCAAACAGTTCTCTTGTTTTGCTGTGGCTTGCAGAGGAGGCACCAGGACTGCTGTTTTTTTGTTGTAGCTTGGTATATTCTTTGTCTGACACACATGGACTTACCTGATCCTAGGATGGCTGCTCTGCCAGAGTCTGGGCTGGGCAGTGTCAGACTGTGACCTGCGAAAGTTGCTGTAGTAATCTTACTTGTCCCTGTTCCACATGGAAAACTCTCTTGGAAATGCTGCAGGGGGCAAAAGAGGGGTTGGAGGTGTCTGGTTGTTGAAAGCAGTTAAGTTTTAGTAAAACTGGGCCAATTTGAGAATTACTGGCAGAGTTCTATGGATTTATTAATTTTGTTTGGGATCTTTTGCTTTCTGGAAGTGACTTTCATGTAAAGAAAACCCTGGATAGTGAGGAAAGCACTATTTTAACTGCTCCTCCTTCCTCTAAATTGAGTAGGGTACCTATTACCATTTCCATGCACCAGCGAAATGAAGGTCGCAGACTTCTTTAGGCAACACTTGCGGAACTTGTATGCAAGACTACTAAATTCCCCTCACCTTCCTGCCCAAAATAGTAAACCTTTAAAGATATGCAAAGCATTGCAGAGCTTGGGAGTACTGGTATACTGAGCTACAGAGGTTTTGCATTTTAAGAGTACTGTTTTAGAAGCGCTGGGGGCATATTTGGGTTTCTGTAGGTATGCTACCTTGGGCTGCTGCCTTGCCAGACCCTGTGAGCAAAAGAGGGTCAGGACTACTCAGTACTGGAAGGGAGAGCTTCAAAGAAAGCTTAAATACTAGAAGAACTCGACTGATTTGAAATAGGTATCCTATTTTTAATTACTGATGCTGCAGCTTAGTACTGGAGGCGTTGTCGTGTTCCAAATGGTTTCTTTTTGACTGAGTGCTCAGCAGAAATCATCACTGCTTGAATCAGCACTTACCAACGGTATTTCTTCTCCAGAATTAGAGAAGCTAAGTGTAAGTAGTTCAGAGTATGCAACTATTTGATGTTTTCCTTGCTATTTCAATTTAATACTGTCAACGTGGCTTTGTAGACTTAACTGTGATGTACTATTAATCACTTTCAGAGCAGCTGCTGTGTTGCTCCCAAGAAGGGAGTGAAAACAGTGATACTGTTTGCAAGGCGTGTTGGGATGCTTTGAAATGAAAAGCACTTAATAAACATCATTTACATCAGACAGTCTTCTTATTAAGTATTTGAACCCTGTGCTACAGGATGATGCTTTGAGACAAGAATTTAGGATTAGAATAATAGTTTTGCAGGGTGGAAAAAAAAAAGTATTACCCATCTCACATAAACCCCAACCATTTAATGTCGGAGAGTGCTTTTATGTGAGGATCATGTTCAAGTTCTGCCAGAGATTACCTTTGCATATTGCCTAATCTGAAACCCTGGAATGCTCGGAGTTGTATCTCTGAAGTTTTTGTAATAAAGTCATGGCAAATCAAGCAAGCAAAAAAAAAAAAAGAAGAAAGAAAAAAGCCCTGTGTTTATGTATTTAAGTAGATGATGCGTGATGGATTTCAGATTTGCATGGATACAATGAATTCTGTCAAACAATTAAATATTTTGCAAATCAGTCACACTTAACCTGGTAATTTTTTGAAGTAACCATAAATGAATTTCTTGGACAGTGAAAGAGGCTTTTGTTGCTTCAGCTGTAATCAGCGTTAGTTTTTCTGATTCATCTCCCTGTAGTCACCTTGAAAATTTCTTGAGCTGGGAGAAGCACAAAGAAGTTTCATCCTTGTAGTTAGTTAAAAAAAAAAAAAAAAAAAAAAGGAAAAAAGCATTGTATTTTCAACTTTGCCCCACCCACCACAAGAGAAATTCCTGAATTTTGAGCCGGGTTGCGGTGTGACGGGGAAGCGAGCTCCAGCAGCTGCATGTGTTCAGATGCTGCCTCTGACCACACCTACGTAAGGCAGCGTTCACTGTGACTTCATGGGATCATGTTTGGAAGGAACAGGCCTTCATCTGGGTGTTCTCTTTACTTAGAACCAGCCCTGCTACCGCGAAAGCCACCAGCCTCTCCTTGCTGTGTGAGTCTCTTCTTCAAGCATCACTGCAGTGAGGTACAAGATGAGATATGGCAAAGCATTCTGAGTTTTTCAGGGTACTCTGTATGTGTAGCTTATGTGTCTGTGAAGAATCCTCACCTAATCTTACTTACAGCAAATGAAGAAGGAAAATACGCTTTTCTTGTGTGCGTCACATCAGCCCCTTCACAAGGATGACACTTACTTCCTTCAAACAAACCAGTCTCTACCAGAAAGGCTGACTGGGGGCACTCGGTGTTGATTCAGGGTCTAACGGATGCGTTTCTCTACTGGTGTAATTGGAAACAGCAGTGAAAATATTTTGGGCCTGTGGCCACTTCAGTGTGGTATCAAAATGAAGGCCATGCTTGCATTGCCACCTCATTATTGAAGCTGATGTTCCTGCCCAGAGCTGGGTAGGAGGACGTGAGCTGACAGTCCCCGCTGTGGGGCTGGGATGGGTTTCTCCTCTGTTGTGCGGAGTCAAGCTGACATACCAAAGTCCTCTTGCTCTTGCCACTCTGAAGAAAACCTTCAAAAGAAGAGGAGGCATTGGTGAAACTAAAACCTACGGAGTCAGAAATAAGTCTGAATGTGTGGATGGTTGGTTGGGTTTGTTTTAGGGGGGTTTGTTTGGGTTTTTACCCTCTTGGGTCCCAATTTGAATTCTAGGGATTTTGTATTAAATGCAGTCACAGCTGTTAATGTTGGAGGAAGAAGAATGAATATTCAGAGAGCTGTAGGTTTAGTAGAACATCTGATGACTTCCTGGTTGGGTCTGGGAATGTTGGAATTGCATGAGGCTTACTGCAGTGGCAGTGAAACTGATGTTCCATAGGTATTGAAGGAAGATACCTTGAAGGTGCTGGTTGTCAATCCCAAACACAGCTCTACAGAGACAGCTGTACTTTTCTTTTTTTTCTGGTTTTCCCTCTCTCACAGGAGCTTGGTTGGCTTAAATGCTTCCTTGCCATGTACCAACCTCTGTGCCGGTACAATTGTTGATGGGCTCGAGCAGTGACTGGGAGCAGAGAACTCCATCTGGGTTAAAAATAACTTGGTCCCAAAAAAAATAAACTGTATTTTTAACCTGGATCAAGTTTCCTGATCCAGAACACTGTGCAGCCCTGTGAATGCTGGTGGTGACACAAGCATGAAGGTGCTGCAGGGGTCCTTGGGTGCAGCTAAGCAGTTTCAGTGAGGTTTTATTTTATAGCCCAAGCGCAGCAGACTTGGCAGCCAGTTTCTGCTGCTTCTCAAGCCTGCAGTGGAGGGGCATGTGTTGTGGGTGTTCAGGGCCTTTTTTGAGAGAGCTAAATAATTTGTTAACATGCTTTACACCGTCATTTAACTAATAAGGTGTGATTTTCAGCGATAAGAATTATAAAAAATTCCATCTCTTAGTATTGACATGTTGTAGCAGAATGACTCAAGCATCAGTTGTGTGACAGGAGAGCATGGAGGCTCATGAAGTTCTGGATGTTGTGTTTTCCTCTGGTACTTGGTGGGTCTGTGCTGAAAAGGTAGGATGATTTTCAAGGCCTATCAAGTGGGGACCAAATACCATACCTTTTAGAGATGTCGAAGGGCTGCCAGTGATCTCTGTGTCACTCAGTGGAGACCTTTGGTGTAAGTGCGTGTCATCCACTTCATCACATGTGCCAGTTCATGAGTTGTCTGTCTATTCTCTCCTGTCACCCACCCTACGTGGCCTCTTTCACATGTCTTCCACTTCTCAGAAAAAAATGTGTTGAGCCATCTTCCAGCCCCAGCAGCGTTACAGAAACAACCCAGGTCAGTTGGGCTTGGTTTCAGCAGGTAGAAAAGGAATCTCGTGGAGCAAAAATGTCTCCTTTTCAATTCTAGCCAAACATTCCCCTTGCAGTACACTTGACAAAACAACAAAGATGTGGTTGCAGAGGAGTGAGCAGCATCCTGCTTTTCACGTGTAAATTCTGCCAGAGCGCTCAGTCATCTTCTGTATGTGGATCTTAATTTCAGGCTTCTCTGTAGTACAGCTTAAATCAGAATCCTGTGGGGAGGAGGGTGGCTGTGCGTACCATGGGTCTGTAGGATTTTGCTCTCATGCTCTTGAAAACATGTCTGGTTGAGACAACTGAGTCTGCCTTGGGTCAGTCTTCTGCTCTCTCAAGACTTCTGCCTGAACGTTGGGATGAAGGGCTGGGTGTGGAGAGATTAGGATCATCTTGTGACTTAGCTGTCAGCGTTTCAGAAACAGGTCCATCTATGGTGTATGGTTGGGCTGTGGTAACATTTTTCTGGGGAGTTAGTGTATCTGGAGGTTGTTCTGTTCCTTTTTTTCTTACTTTGATTTTTTTTTTTTTGAAAAGTGATTTTAAAAGTGTTAGAAAGCATAATGAAACTAACTTCCTTTTCCCCTTACACTTCACAAAACTCTCTGAGCATGGCAAATTTACTTTGAGCAGATCCCATCTAGCAATGGGATGCCTTGGCTCCTAATATGGCAGGTAGTTCATGTGCTTCCCCTGTGTTATCAGATGGGTTTTTACATCTGGGTTGTAGCCCGTGAAGCTGTTGTGAAACTGTTGTGGAACTGTTGTGGAGCTGTTGTGGCCCTGGTTATTTTAGAGGCTGTTGCAGTCTGTAGTAACAAGTGATGCTCTCAGGGGGTGACGAGGAGCTTTCTTGGCAGCACTTAGCCTGGAACTCTGTTCCAGCCTGAGCCTGGATTTTACTGGTTTTTAGGGTGAAATAAGAGAAGGTTGGTTTTACAGGAGGTTTATCTGCAGTATTAGCTAGTGGAGTGCTCCAAGTGAGGGTTTCTCCATGCCAATACCTGAATATAATCTGCTTCTTCAGGGCTTTTTTTTTTCCTTCCAGTTACCATGTTTTTCTATTTGAGTGTTTTTAAATTTTGTTAAGAAACTAGTTTAAAAAGCTAGTTCTGATCTTTTCTTGGCTGTGCTATGTTGCATGAGTTTGTTTAAGCACTTACATGCAATGCTAACTATCTTCTAGCTTGGTAGATGTGTGTTATTTTTCAGAGGTACCCTGATTTCACACTCTTCTTGATTGTAGTTAAGAAATAAAAACTGACTTCTGAAGATTCTCACGTACAGAAATCCGAATTGTGGATGTCTGTAGTGAAAGAAAATGTGTCTTGAATATGAGACACTACAATGTCTGACAGAAAACTTTGGAGTGGCAACAGCAGAGGAGGTGGGGACAACAATGTTTGTTTGAAGATCAGTGCACCCTGGAGAAGAAATTTATTATCACAGTATCCAAGTAAATAAAGTCCTCCTTTATTGTAGTTTTGTTTGTGTCTTTCTAATTGGCATGTTTCCTTAGGGGCTGGTTTCTGCTGGAGGTTGACCTGTATGGGTGTGGAATAAGGTTGCATGAGAAACTTCTTAGTATTTTGTTTTCTTCTCAGCAGGTTTTTTTTCTTTTCCAACTGGTGTATGTAGCACTTGGGTTACCAGTAGCAAAGGAGAAAATCCTTTTTAGTCATTCTGTTCCTAATGTGGGGGAATTGCAAGTGTTCCATTTGCAAAACACTTAAATTCTGGTGGTTTTCCCCCCGTCTCCCCCAGCAGTTTGTCCTGTACCTGTGCTTTGATGCTTGCCCATGTTTCTTACTTACCTGTAGCAGGCTCTGTGTTACTGTTGGAAGCTCCTTTTTGAGATGTGCTCTTTGGTTTCATGGTTGTGCGTACAAGCTGCTTGAAAAGTTAAAGCTGTTGTAACATGGGAGCTGGTGAAGGGCATTATTGTGGCCATCTATGTAGCTTCAAAAGGCTTGTTTCAGAAATAAGTTTGGTTTTTGAATACATATGTTAGACCATATTGCCTTTCTGAAGTTTGGAAGGGTCTGTCCTTGAATACTTGAGAGAAAGAAGTGAAATGAGTAGTGTTTGACCCTGTGATCAGATCTTAGTCATTGTTTGTTTGACTAAAGCAATAATGTTTGGAGTATCCAGGTGAGAAACTTTGTGTGCTGACCTGGCTGTGGTGGGTTGTGTAAGCATCTACCGTGTAAGGTCTCGGTTTAGGCATGAAATGGATGGACAAGTGGTAGTAGAGCATCAGGTTGGTTTTGGAGGAGTAATAGTAAGACAGTTTTAGTGGGATGGATAAAAGGAAGCCATGGCAGCAGTGGCCTCTGCTCAGATTTTGGTATTGCTTTAGGGATTACACCTATTCTGTTTCTGTACTTAGATATTTATTGCTGGTCTGACCTGAGTTCAGAGCCGAGAGGCAAAACAGGGTCCCCACTTGCCATGAAAATTGTTTTGTTTGGGTTTACCTCAAACTTCCCTTGTGCCTTCCCGCAGGACAAGTGGGATTTCCAAACTTGGCTTGACTGTGGTGCTAAAACAGAGGTGGTACTGGTCAGAAGTCTTGGAATGCCGTGGGGCATCTCCAGCACAGGATGGGCACCACAGTTTGGGGACAGCTTCACAGTTTGGTGGTTTGCAGATGGGACAGCCAGACTCTGCAGGTAGCTGTGATTTAATCCGAAATGAAGAGTGTGCCTCCCACTCACCCCCAAAGGCCAGTGCTCTGCTGAGTGGGGTAGTGTGTAGGGTACTTCATCATCTGAGAGCTAAGGAGTGCTTTGGGTAGGCTTTCTGCTGCCCATTTCTCCTTGTGCAGTGCCAGAGCTGAGCAACAAGCGTGTAGTACCACCTCCCTGATGTTTTTTCCTTTTGCTTGGGTAACTTTATGATGTTTATAGGAATTTGTTTGCCAAGTTTTCTGCAAAGGCTTTGAACAGTGAGTGGTCTGTATGGGGATGTCTTGATTTCTGGCAAGCACGTGCTGTGAGATGGGGCGTTCTTGCTGGAGCGATTCTGTGCACTTCTTCAGTTCCCAGGGAGTTTCTCTTGTGCTAATTAATGACACAGAGAAATGTTTACAGTAACTAGAAAAATAGAAGTACTGGGATATGTTGTGCCCCACTTGTTTGGGGAATGTGGTTTTGGTTTGTCCCAGAAATAAATCCAGCTTTTGGCTGTAACATTAGGGGTATGGGAGTAGCGTAATGGCTTCTGCGCAGTGTAGGGTCTAGGTTTGTGGGCTGGATTTAGGGTATCAGGCTACCAGAACTTTTACTGATCATCATAAAGATGCTGTGGTTTTCTGGCATTTCTGGTTAATTTGCATATCAAAAAGAGAAGAGGCAATAAATGGAAAGTCCAGTTGAGTCCGTTTTGTTTTGTCCTGTATCTCTGACAGCAGCATCAACTTGCCCCATCAGTGAAACAGGACCAGTCGCAGACTTTAAGTGTGGCAATTATTTATGAATGTTTATTTTCACTTACAAGATTAAAAAGGCTGAATCTCTGAACTTCTGGGATGTTCTAAGGGTATGGTTTGTTCAGAAACCTATGTCACACTTGTGCAGCAGTTTCTTCCACTTGATGGGCTGTAACTGCTCATCATTGCTTTTCCTTATTGTATATGAACTTCGTAATCTCCCCTGGAGTCACCCAGAACTTAGAAGATCCTTCAAACGTTTCCAAGGCAGATGACTACTGCCCAAGGCTGTGAGCTGATCTTTTGCACCCTTGCTTCATCATCCAAGCACAGGAGATGTTGAACATTCCTCTCATGAGCAGACTGAGCTCCCTGCATTGGCAGCGGGAAGGTGGGAGGCCATCGGCACGGCTTCACCTGCTGTACTACTGCACTCAGTGCTGCTTGCTGCCATGCAGCATGGCAATTCAACCTTCCTGCCTAAATTTATAGCATTAGACTGTGTATCAGTTAATATAATGATGTTTTTTAATGCAGAATTGAACCAAGTTGCTTTCCCACTCGTATTTACAGATAGAGGATGAGTTTTTCACAGAATTCCATAAATTATTGATTACCCTGGGCTTCCTTTCCATCTCAGATCCTGCTGCTTTCATTGGGTTTAAAGTTAGAGATGTCCCTATTCCGCAGCATCTCTAAGATCTGGGTGGAGAGGAGAGACTGCACCTAGTTTGGTGTTACAGCGAGTGAACTCACAGCATAGCTAGCAGAATTACCAGTTTGGCACTGATGATCAGTAACTCCAGGTCACTGTGACTTTCTTCTTACCTGGAAGAAAGCAGTGTGGTTGGAGAGCTGTGTAGTGTGTGTGTTTTCTGAAGTCCAGGTTTCTGTGGTGTTGGACTAGAAGAAACTTAGATTGCAGTAAGAAAAGTTTTCTAAAACTTCCAGTGTCTGTCTATCTATCTATCTTCTTTTTCTTATAATGAGGGAATAGGGAAAAAAAAATCATATGCTTTGCTTACAAGGTACTGTGCTACATTTTACCGAGGCTGTAGGATGTAGAGCACAAGCAGAAGGAATTTTCTGTCCTGGGGTAGATGATAAGCTTGCTCTTTGTTCTGCTCTCAGCCCCCAAACAACCGTTTTATCTGTGACCTGAGTGTGTGGTTGGTTGTTTCTTATTTATAAAGACTGAACCCTGCTTTCTTGTGTGACTCCCATGCCTGTAGCTGACACCGTGGTGTTTCCTCTCCTGGCAATGTTCTCTCTTGTACAAAAATCCTCTCTCCCTGCATAGCATGTGGCATGCTGCTGGGGTGGCTGCATTTCAGGCCTGCTGCAAATTCCAGAGTGCCCGTCTTGACGGAGAGGCTATAGAAATACCCGTAACATTGCTGCTGCTCTAACCCTGCCCTTGAAAGCAAGAATGTTTATGGAATCTTGGCCTTATTCTTTAGGTCTTGCATTCCTCAGTAAATAACAGTATTTGACTGTAAAGTACCATTTGGGGTTGGAATACGGGAATGTGCGAGAGGCCCAGATGCATGAATCGGGATGCTTTCGTTCTGTGGCCTGTGTAGCAGTTGGGCCTGCCTTCTGTGCGGGGTGAACAGGCTGTGAAGTCAGTTTGTGAGGTTCTACTTCAGCTCTTTGTTGCATATCAAGTGCTGGCAATTTACATCATCCTCCCTCTTCTCCCTCTGGAAAAGAAACACCCCTCTGTTGGGACTCTTTTCGTGCGGAATGGAGTAAATCTGGGATTGTTATCAGCTGGGGTAGACGCTCGGTGTTCTGCGTCATAATGCTCTCTGTAACAAAATGCGCTGAAGTTGATCCTTGCTCCTATCTGACAGTAATGAGGGGGGTTGACTTGGGGCAGGAAGCATCTTCCCATCCTTTTCTGATAATCTAGTCAGCTTGGAAAAGCTTAATCACTGTGGCCTGGTTAGAAGTGTTTACTCTGTGCAGGCAGGGAAGAGCCGCAGCATTTATCACCCCTCCTGTTTTTCCTGTCTTTAGAAGCTTAAAACTGTCACTTGTCAGGAATTCCCTACGCTGCAAATCGTGTGCCTTTCCAAAGTGACCCTTATCTGCAGGGACAGGGCTTCAGTGATCAGTTGATCTGGACCTGGGTGGCCACCCGCTCTTATCTTACCGCATTTTCTTTATTTTGAGAGCAAATTCTGCAGGTCATAAATGGAAATTACCATGGTTCTTGTAGATTCTCTGGCTGTTTGAATCCTGCTTTAGAAGCTGGATAACAAGTTTTTAGATAACAACCCTTAAAAAAAAGGCAAAAAAAACCCCAACAAAACAGGACTGGGGCCTTTCAGAATGTACGCCGTTCTGGTGGTTGAGTATGGGGGCGGTGAACATCTCTCCCATTGCCAGTAATGTAAATGGAGCAGATCCAGTATCCTCTAGTGGTTGTGCTGACATAAATTGCGTTAGTGCACAGTATACTGTTGTCGGACGCTGGTATGAATCAGATTGATAGCTTTGTTCACCACCTCCCCTTGAACCACACAATTCCAAAGATGGGCACATTTATAAAATATTTTAGTTTTGGAGCTATGTGTTTTCTCCTATCTTTGATTCAGTAAAACAGGTAGAACCTGTGTGAGGATGTCCAGCATGGATGCCTTGGTGTCCCACGGCTGGGTTTGGTGTCAGTCCCTATCGCTTAGCAAGGAATGAAAAAGACCTGTTGTCAAGTGGTTTTGAAAATCCACCAGCAAAGAGCTCAGTCTGCTCTCTGAATCTTCTGGGAAAGGAGAACGGCACACACCAGTGGGGGTGTTTTTTGTCAGAAAATGTCACTGTGTTTGAAGGCTCCGGTTGCACAAACTCAATAGGGAGAGAGAGACGCTTTGCCGTCAACTTTGTCCCTGTGGACCTTAAGAGTTTGAACAATTAGTACTGCATCAGTGTCAAACATGTTTGAAATCTCTCCAAGGCTTGTAGCTTACATCAGAGTTCACCTCGGTAGTTTTCCATGTTAGAAGGGATCCTTCTGATTCAGACGAGCTGCGAGCGTCAGGACGGTTTAGTTTGCAGTAGTTGCCTGTGCCTGCCAGGCTGTTGGGTCAGATAGATCGGAGGAAGCTGTGGCTTTTCATGCCCGTTGGTCTGAGTTTTAACCCACTGGGGTCTGGAGCTGTTGTCCGTTCCCAGTGCAGCATGGATGTACAGCACATGCCCGGGGCACTGAGACTTCCTCACCTCTTGCCTGACCTTAGTCTGTCAAGGATTTTTGGTCGTAGAGTATGTGTGGCTATAGGTTGGGGCATTTTGTATGAGCAGCACGTCACCCAAGCTTAAAACTACATACCATGGTGTTGATGAAAATCCACTATGCACAGTTACTCCTTAAATTCCTTCTCAGGCTGTAGATGGTAGCTCGGGACCCTCTTTGGCTTGCGTTGCTGTGTTTTTATCCCAATAAAATCTGGAGCAGTCCTATGGATGCAGTAAGTGGTTGCAGTACAGGAAACTTGCTTGTAACTGAGGAGATTGTTACTGGCTTTTGCAGGGACCTCAGTGATATCGTTTTTCTCTATCTTAATGAAGCATTAAAGTTAGTTTACATAGTGATAAATATAATAATTATTGTAGCAATGGCTGTGTGCCCAAGATGCCTAGAAAGCTGAACATGAAATCTTTTTAATGGCATCATAATGGTCTTTGTAAGTGTTACAGATTTCCTAGTGTTATATATAATAAATAATGCACGTTATTTTCCAGTGGACTAGTACAACTCAGCAGTGTGTACACACTGAAGACACTGTATCTCTTCTGCCTTAAACCAGTTTTTTTCTGTGGCAGCTTCTTCTGGTTAGACAGAACTTGGCGATGGAAATGCACCCTACAAAAAGGGAGATTACTGCAGAAGCCTTGGTGGGGAGGGAATGTGTGTTTGTGGAAGTAGGGGGAGATGAGATGAAAAACGCATTAGGCTTTGGAGAGTAAGTTGGGTGCTTTCCTCTCTTTGCTAATATGTTGTTGTGCATTAATTTCCATTTTATAAATAATATGTTTCACAAGAACACACGGGCTTGCCACAGTATGGCTTCTGTCCTTTCTCACTCTTAAATCTCTCAAAGGAAACAATCTGTAGCCAGTGAGAGATGCTTGTCTGTGGATTCTGCTTCACTTGGCAAACTATGACTCTCTTTCACTTTGGGTCCCATTCCTGGCAGGGGTCAAACATTTAACTACAGAAATCAGCAGGAAGCTGTTGGACCACAATGCATCATGCAGGAGAAAAGCTGTTTGTTTTTGTGGGGTTTTTCCTGTTCCTTCCCCCCCCCCACCTCCCCAATTCAGCAGATTTGAATTAAAAGTATGTGGAAAAGTGTGATGCCTTTGAATTTTTAGTATTAAAATCTTCTCCTTCCTTATGCTTAAAATTCTATGCCAAGAGTGTCTACACCACAATCATTTGTTGAAGATGAACCATGAATTCTCAGAATTAGCGCTGGATCCTCTATGGTCCCACCATCCCTTAACGCTTAAGGATAAGGGTTTCCAGCAGCTCCATGGTGTTAAGATGCATGGGTGAAGTAAGAGCTAACAAACTGTTAGCATCCAAGCAGAACAAAATACTGCATCCATAGCAACTACAAATAAGACAATACTAAAATCAGACATTTTAAAAAATTCTTATGCCATATTTGTAGTGTTCCGTGAAAACTTGAAATGGAACAACAACAACATGAGAAAATAGTTTCATCTCTGATTTTCAGAGCCACAATTTCTTTATTACTTTGATCACTCAATAACTTGGATGATTACTTGTAAAGAGCACAGTATCTCAGAGGCATCTGGCATGGTGGTGTTAGGCAAATGACTGTTTGACAAAATTTGGTATTAGGGACTTTGATTTGACTGCTTTGGCAAGGGAGGGAAGGAAAAAAAAAGATAGAACAGGGTGGCTAGTAAATAAATAGATTTTTCCTTTAGGAACAGGAAATACATGGTCTGTCCCTTAAGGAGAAGTTTTGAAGTCCTCATTCCTATGAGTGCGAGCAGAGATAAGAAGGGTCTCCCAGAACTCTGGTTTCATTATGAATCTTGTCCAGCAGAACCTTTCCAGTGTATCCAAGTGCTTTGTTGGCCCACGTTGGTTGTATTTTTACAGTACCGCCTTCAGTCAGGGGTTTCAAGCAGTGGCATTGGCTGGCAAGAAGCAAAAGCTGACGTCTGTTCTGATAAACAGCATTTGCTTTTTGTATGGAGAATTTTGACGTGCCTTGTGGAGCTCACCACAGGCTGTTACGGTCATGTTCTTGGGTGTGTAGTACTTGCAGACACCTTCACTTTGTAGATTTGAAAAGGATTACACATGTAATAAGCACACAAGTTTAAATGTTTTTATATCACGTGGAAGGTGGTTAATCTAGTGATAATGATCCTCTGTCACCCCAAACCTACCAATTTACAGGGCTGAGTAATTCCAGGCTAGTAGTCATCGATCATATCTGATGTTACTCCGGTTTAATTGCTGTTTATACTTAATTTCTTGTCTTAACCAGAGCCTTCCCTGGTCAACCTACAATGCTTAGATGCTGTTTAGGTGCAGTGGTCGGTATGTTGAAATGCTGTTGTAGCGTGGAGGCCTCTTGTCTTTCCCAAGGCAGCTGGAGAGGCTGGTCCTGTATTCAGTCACGTTACACCGAGTGCTGCCTCTGGACTGTGAGCTCCCTTTGCATACTAGAAACAAAGGTTTTGCTTTGCCCTTCTGGATTCCTGCTGGAAGTTGATGTGCTGTAAGGTGTTGCCAGTACCTATTTTTCATAAAGGTTTTTAAAAAACCCCATAAAATCTGCTTCACTAGTAGAAACTCCAGTCAGTTCCTTGAAGCCACGTTAAATGGGCTTGCTGATGTCTCTTTGTTTTCTCTCCTTCAGCTACTGGGAGGCTGGCAGTGAGGGCTGGGCACCTTGGCTTGGTGCATGGCTCCAAAAACCTGCGTTGAGGAGGAGAGGGAAGTCTCATGGGGTGTGGGAAGCCGATCAGTGTGGAACCGTGTGGTGCTGGAGCTAACCCTAGCTCTGCGGCATGTGTCAGGGGGGACTCAGCAGCTGCGTGGCCCTTTCTCAGAGCGTGTGTGTTGGCCCAAGGACGAGGAACCGAGGTGGCCGCAGCCCCCAAATCTGCTCTGCTGGAACGCAGAGGCCGGCACACATGAGCTTTGGCGGTGACGAGAAAGGAAATGGGGAGGGAGATGTCTGGCTGCAAAAAGCTGGAGTGGTCTGTTGGTTCAAGCTCAGGGCTGGAGGTTAGCATGTCCAGAGCTCAAATTCGGGGCAGATAATATACTTCCTGTGACCTCAAGTGAATTGCTTAATCTGAGTAATCTTACTTGGTGGTTTGCTTTCCTGTTGAAGGGAGGAGTGATAGTGTTAGCTGCTGCCGTCTCGCTCAGGTGTGTCAGGATTAGCGGGTTAAATTTAGTTAAGACATGTCAGGCAGAAGGAGGAGATAAGTGTAGTAAAAATGCTGCTGTTACTGAAATACTGTCTAGGAGTAATCTTCTTGCTGACGCGTCCCAAGCACAAGCCTGCTTTGCAGAGGGAATTTCAAAGTTTGAGCTGTTTAAGGTAGAACAAGTACCTGCAGTACTGGAAGCTTCCGAATCGTACTGAGGTATGACTATATACGTCATCTCTTGTAATCAGTAAACAGGCTTGTCTGCAAACATACCAGTTACGTGTATCAAATGAAGCTGTCGCTTTAAGGCCTCCTGCAGCTTTTTATGATGATATTGTGGGGTCAAGTAGGTGTACTGGTAAAAAGGATGACAGATTGCAGCTGCGTTTGAGGAAATTCAAGTTGTCTCAGCTCCTGCAGAGAGTTCTGTGATAGGCTGTGCACCCAGCTTGGGTTACCTCTTTGCAGCTCCTGCTGTCTGGCACAGATACTGTTTCCCTCTGAATGCTGTGGAAGTGAGGGTTAACTGTCAATGCAAATTTAGATTGCCTAGATTGGCTACTGCTGGCTGTACTAAGCAAGATAATTAGTTACCTCTCCCCGATGCAGTAGCTTATGGCATTTTTTTAAGGCTTTTAAATATGCCTTTGTTAGGAAGTAGTGTGGAGGGATTTGCCAACTCCTTTTCTTTTTTTTTTTTCCCCTTGGAGAAACCCTAAACCTGCCTTGAGTCTGTTAGAGGGGATTTTTGGGGGTTGGGTTGGAGGAGGTGCAGAACAGGAGGGTGTTTAATGTTTTGCTTCTTGCTTGCCTGGAACGCTTGAGATTGAGTAACCAGGGTATCGTCTGGCATACCCGAGGCCAGTGCTAAAGCTTACAAAAGAGATTAAGTCATTTCAGTAAATGAATTTAGCTGTTGTCCATCTACATCCTGTGCTTGTTGAGACTTTGCTGATTCCCAGCTGTTTTCTATTGCTCCTGTGCCAGCAGTCGCTCCACCTCCTCTCAAGAGCTGGTGGAATAGTCTTGAGTGCTGACTTCCTCCAGGCAAAGCCAGGTTTGCCTAAACCTCCTAAGTGATGGGAAGAGCTGGCTCAGGCTTCTGCAGCGGCTTGGGAGTGCTCCTGCAGTTTCTCCTTCACCTTTGCAGTCGGGGTGGTGGTAACCTTCAGCAGAAGGCTGGCAGTGACTTCTGTCCCGTGCCCTGCTAACTGCTTTTGGAGAAGTGATTTTGGTATCCTTGGGAGCCTTTTCTTTTTGTGTGTGCTGAAGTGCACCGGCTCTAGTGCTGTAGCAGCTTGTTGTATTAAAGGAGGAAAGCTTTCCACAGGTTGCTTGGATTTCCTGGAGGCAGCAAGGGACAAGAATGTCATGGTAATGTTTAAATCTAAGTGAAATAGGGCCTTTGCATGTACTTTAGGAAGACTGCCCTTAGTAAAGGAGATGAAACAGCTGATTATCTCCAAGGGTGCGAATTTCCCCATAAGAGGAAAGATTTTGAAGTTTCTGTTGTTCTATTCAGAACGTTGGCTGCACTGTCCAGGTTAAGGTTCTCTTCCCCATTGTATCTACGGAGAAGGGTTTGAGTTTAGCTAGAGATCAGCCTGTCATCTCAGTGGTGTATTCAGAGCAGTCCTGTGGGATTGGTATACGGCAGAATATATTCAGATTTCTTTTTCAAAGAACAAGGAAAAAGATCATCTACACTTCCCAAAAATTGTTTCGTCAAGTGAAAACTCAAATTTTCAGTTTTTTCCCTCTGATTCACTAAAAATCCTCTAATGGACCCTTTCTGAAGCCAGAATGCTTTTACAATTACAAGGTAGTCAAAGTACAGGGACAAAATCCCTAGAAAGTTCTTCTGCACTCTGGCTTTAACGAATGCAGTCTGGGAAACTGAAAGTATTTAGGGGATTATGATATGATTTGCTTTGAAACACAAGGAATTGAGAGGCAGGGCTGAAACCTGGTCTGCGGCTCGGAGTGTTTGGCGGCCTTAAGCTGTTTGTATGTGACCTTTTTGCCTGGAGTGGAGGGAAGCCTCGAAGTCTGCGTTCAGTTAGTGTTGGCTGGGTGATGGGGAGCTGGCATCCCATTCTGGTAGTGCTGCAGAGGGGCTGTCAATGGAAAGGAAAAAAAAAATTCCCACTGTTAGAACTTTTCCTTTTAACAATTTTCTTTCGAAATGCAGGTGAAGTGTGTTCTTTTCACAGCATATCTATCTATGGGGTGGGGGTAAAATACTGGTAAATGAGTTTTTATTACTCATACTTCTGTGAGTACCTATGCATTAAGTATTTTACCTTTAACTATCAATGCTACAAAAAGTGACTGACAGATCATGCCTTTTTCATGTCAGCTGTTAAACAAGCAAAATACCGTGAGTATTTGAGGTAAACAGAATAGATTTTTTTCTGATTGTAACCCAGGAGCCTGGAAATTGCTTTAAATGGAGAGCGAACCCAAGTTGTGGTCTTGCTAGTGAAATGTGACCATCCTTAGAGATCTCTCCATGGGTTTGTTAGTCACCAAATCGTACGTGTTCTGCTCGGATGAGAGCATGCATGAAGGTACATGTATGTCAGAAATCTCTTGGAAATACAGAGAGGTTTTAGAGGAAAGCTGGAGAAGAATTGAAGGTTCTCATACCCTTGGCCAAAGAAATCTTCCTCCCCAATCAGCTGTGATTTTAGTAACACAGGTTAGGGCTGATGGCATTGATTTCAGTGTAGCTTCTGCCACTCTGTGGACAGAAGAGCTTGTTGTGTGTGGTCTGTCCTTGTGTTTTCTTCTCTCCCCCTGCTTGCGCTGTAATACCCAGATTCCGCAGTTCTTCGGTTGTAGTAGCTGCTCAGTGGGAGTGTGAGAACTTGTGGTGTAAAGCTCAGTTCTCACTTCTGAATTTCTTAGTAATTGATATGGAGAAGCCGACCATTACTGAACTACACGAGGACTGGTGCTCACTGGCTAGTCAATAAAGTGTAGTTACAGAACTCCCTTCACAGTGAGGAAAAAAATTAGATCCATAAGCAGCATCACTTTCCTTGTCACAGCAACCTTTTTCGTCTGGTGCCTCTCAGCTCTGAAAATGCTCTTACTAAATTAAAAACCCCAACACAACAGCAACCAATACTCTAAGATTTAACTAAGTAGTAACAAAACTTAGCCAGGATTTAGTGCCAAAAAACCTCTTGTAAAGTGAAGTGGCTGAAATAATTTTTGTAGATTAATAGGCCTGATCAGTTTACTGTGAATTGTCTAGTAGAGGCTGATTTTTGGACTGCTCTGAGTTCTTGCCTGTATTTTGTTCTCCCTTACGGAGGTTATGTTTTCTGAGCAGGGTTTAGGAATGTGAAACAAGTTATGGATACTTAACTTGGCAAATAAATCTGCCCACACCTTATTTTCCTTTTGGGAAGTTTTTCAGGGAGTGAGGAGGTACGAAATGAAGAAAGGAAGACGTGGAACTTGCAGGGAAGTCACAGGCTTCGTATGGTGACTCCACCAAAACAGCTTCCTGCGCTTGAGCTGCTGTTGACACTTGTTGCCAATGGTGCTGTATAAATAACCAAATCTGAAGGGGTACGAACAGGGTGATGAGGGTGGCAGGGTGCTGCTTTGGTTTCAGGTGAACAGGCGGAGTTGTTTTCACAGGCGTGACGAAGGCCAGATTATAAAATCCCTACCGTTGGCCGAGATACGTGTCTGCAAAGCTGTTTGAGTTTTGGGGCTTAGTGATTCAACTTTTCCAGATGCAAACAAAAGCCTTCACGTTGGGAGGCGGGCCCTGTCTGACTGATAGCAAGAGCTGCAGTAGTGACTGTGACAAAGCCTATATGGTTAATGTTCGGGCGTGGGGAATCGTCTCGTGTTTTTAATCCAAGGACTCTGTTTCATCGAAGTTGCTCAGTCAGAGATGCTTTTTCTGAAAGCTGCTGGTGTCAGTTTGGGGATAATGAAGGGGGAAGAGGATTTGGGATTAAAATTACTTGCTGCCTGCTATGTGCTATAGATAGCTGTGAAACAGCGCAGTTTGTTCGGGGACAGCTTTGCTACCTGGAAATAGACAATAATCCTGTGCTGAGGCTGTGTCCCGCCACGCAAATTTTGTAAATAAAGGAACCTTGTCTGGAGTGACAGATGGTTCTGTGCACGTACGGGGCAGCCTTTTCCTTCTCAGCATCGTCAGAGGCTTTTAATCACAGCCCTCTGTGCAAGAGTAGCATTGTCTGCACTTCTGTGGTTAAAGAGAAACGAAACTTGCGGGTTGATCAGGGGAGTCAAGTAAAATTGCATGTTTGATAAACGATCTTTAAACTTGTTTCTAATAAGTTGACAGCTCTGATCTACATAGTGTAAAGAAGCAGAAATAAATCCCTCTAAGAATTAAGTAACGCTTCCTTGGTGTGCTGGGAGCAGAACAGCACTTACGTTCTCTGGTAACTGGGATGCTCTATCATTTCCCCCCCCCCCCCACTGAAACCTACTGCTTGCTTCTGAAATTCGGGGATATCCTTTTTCTGTAAGAAGTGCTTTGTGTTGTGTCATGGTAAAGATGTGGAGCTGACAAGAATAGTTTATTTTCATTACAAAAATAAATTTAACCTTTATTTAGCTCTCTAATAATCAGTTGGCCAGAAACTAAACTTTGAACTGGCACTGGACCGTAAAGGATCTGAAGTACTGTTGTTATAACAGGGTCACTGTCAGCTTAGTTTTAGCCCTAAATTGAAGTCCTGTTTACTTAAAAAGTAAGAAAAGAAACAAGACAGTGGAATTGCCTGATAAGAGTGTTTTCTGTTTTAATTAAAAAATGTTGGCTTATATCCCCCTCCTGGAGGATCCTTAATCTGGCATGCTTTTGCAACTGAAGAATGAAACTGAGATGTGTAACTTTTTGGGATGGGGAATGTTTAATGTTACTGAAAAGCAGGAGATAAAAACAGTAAGTAAATGTTGAAGAAAAGACTGGAAATGCATTTCAAGTCAATTTCAGTTGTGATGATGGATTAAAATGAGAAGAATAATTATGAATAACAGTTCTTAACGCTAGCACTGAGGAATTCAGTTTTTATAGCAAGCATTTCATATTTTCATTGTCTTGGGATAATGTATCAGTTTGAGCTGAGAAAAAAAATTAGCATCTACAGAATGATTAATCCAGCACTTGAAAGTACTTCTGTCTTCAGAATAACCAATTGCTTTTGAAAGGCGAATCTAAACTTTGAAGCATCACGACTCCTCCTCGCTCGCTGACGTCTGTACCTTAATGTCTCATGAAGCGACTCGTTCAAGGTCACGCTCCTTGGTGTCGCTTGAAATAGAAGTCCGATGCCAGACTTGCTGTCCTCTGACATAACCCCCAGACGTGCTTTTCCCAAGTGCATTCTAGAGCTGTGATGACTACTCCTAACTTGAGAACATGAGAGGTAACGATGGAGGCTTCAGCAGCCTCGGGTTTAGTTTCAGCATACACAGAGCATGTTTTGAGTATGAAAAGGCAGTTTAGTCAGGTGAAAGTATGGGTATTACAGGATGTCTGTGGAGAACGTGATCCACATGAAAAGAATTAGGGTGAGGAAGTGCAGTTCTCTCAAGGTGAATCAGTTTGCTTGATGTACAGTAGTTAAAAACAAAAAAAAAAACCCTGAAATGAAGAGGAATGTAAACAGTTAAATGTTTGTGGTACCATTTAACTTGAATTTTGGTTGGCCAAACAGGTATTCCTCAAATTCTTTCTGCTCTTGATGAATTACTTGAACAAATGCGGATTTTATCAAGAATTTGTTTTGGTATCTGGTTGTCTGCAGTGCCTGCCTGCTGGTTTCTCTCATTGAGGCGTTGCAAATCTTTTCCCCTCTTTGCTTGGCTAAAACGAAGATCTTCCGGCTACAGAAATAATTTGCAGACTTGGAATAGAAGAAATGAAAAAGGCATTGACTTGCAGTGCACAGATACGTTTTCCACAGACTCATAAGTCAGTGTAGTCTTTTAAACATCAAAGATGCTGCTACCAGGATTCTAATACGTTGCTAGGAGTTAAGGTTAAAGGGTAAATTTTCGTTGCTGTATGGACAGCTTGTAACAGGGCTCGTGGAAAGCTAATGCATGAGATGAATATAAACATTTTTCCTCCCCCCCCCTTTTCCATGGATTTCAGAAGACTTGCAGCTCATTCTGGGGAAAAGATGCAGCAAGAGGAAAGAAGTAGGAGGGACTCTGCTGCAAATTTAGAGGTTTATAGACACGCTAGTGCTTTGGGCAGTTTGGGAAGCTGGTGGAGCAGTGTCAAGTGCCATCCATTCAGAGGCTGGGTTGTGTGGTTGCACAGCTTCCCAAGTAACTTTAGTCCCTGGGCTTTTCCCAAAGAATTGTAGTTTGCATCGGGGTCTGTGCCACGTTCATTCAGTGGTTGGCTGACCTCAGTGCTTGTCTTCCAGGCTTGTGTATTGGTGATATATACTCATTTTGATATGTTGTCCTTTAGATCTAAATTTATTCAAATCCCAACACAACCAGCAGCAATATGGTGTATTTTGATACTGTGTTGTCAGAGTAGACCAAAAGTGGGTGATTTTTAAAAAGTGTTATTTATTCACAAGTTTATGGCAAAAATCTTGCTCGGTATGTGTGGTGGGGGGTTTATGTGGCTGTTACCTGGTGTGTGCATTTTGTTATGACTGATTAATTGTCTCTTAAGCATGCTCTGGACTCTCATCATTTGGTCCCCATCACGATTTCAATTTAAGTTCTTGAAGGGAGCAGCAAAAGGAGAATATTTTTTCCAAATAACTCATAGTTCCGATGAGTTTGTCCTGAGCTCTGCAAACATCCAAACCAAACATCCTTTCCCCTAGTTTCTGGAGGACTAGGATCACTATATGTTTTGAAGAGCCTCTTGGAAAACCCCAACAGGATGTGAATCAAACAGTCTTCACATCCCTCCAAGTCACTGCAGAAGTGAATCCGCCTGGATGGCCTTGGAGAGAGGGCACAGCATCTGTGTTCAGTGTGTACCTATGCGTTACTTATTAATGAATCATATTGAATTGATGAATACTATTGAAAATGGGCTTGAATGTTTTAAAAACACAGGTGCTCTCCTGATAACTTCAGTGTCTTTCAGGTTTAAAGAGGTGTGCTTCCCTTGGTCTTCAGAAAGCAGCTGAGACACTCCCCTTGTTCCCTGGTGTTGTGACTCTCCGTGAAACACAGGTGTAAGCAATCCAGTGCCCTGGTTAGAGTAGTAAGCTTGGCTTGTTTTGTTTCCAGAGCTTGGTAAACGTCTCTAAATGTGTCAGATGCCATTTCAGCACGTTGCCAGAGCAGCAGTTGGAGCAACAGTTGGTAATGCTTGGAAGCATACCTGATGGCTTTAGTCATCTGAACGTTGCATTTTTGTCAGTGGTGCTGGAGAGGCGAGCAGGGGCTTTGGGTGGCTTGAGCAGGGGCTTTGGGCGGCTCGCTGGCCATGTGGTACCTGAACAGTGGCTTTGAGTTTCCCTAAGGCAACAGGAGGCTTCTGAAACCCACACAGCAGAAAAAAACGAATGCTTTGTGTGCTCTGTTGGAAGCTGTTGCTTGCTGTCGGAATAAGCAGTGTCTCACGTTACGGAGGGAGATGGGAATAGACTGTAAATGTGTTGTTTTCTCTTCCCAGCCCCCCCAAGTTTAATTCCTTTGTGTGTTGGCTAAGATTCTTGCCTGCAATCAGTGGCAGGTTTTTGCACTTGGCCAGATCAGCCTGTTGAGAGGCGACAGGGTACGTCCCACATGGTGAAGCTGCTTTATTGCTCCCTGAAGAGAAGGAGCCTTCAGATCTACCACCTGGACCCCTGCCCCTCCCTTCTTATGCCTTCTTGGCTCCTGGATCTCTCCTGGCAGCCACGGCTGGCTTGGGAAGCCTTTCATTGCTTCCTGGAGTACTTCCTGAAAAGTCTTCAGGGGCTCCATGAGATAAACCTGCTCGTTTCCTCTACGGTTTCCTGATGACTGGTCTATGGTACAACTTTTCCTGTTTCTGGGGCGGGGGGGAAGTTTTTCTTCACTCACTTGACTGGTCAGTCACAGTCACAGAGTGTTGGTTTGTCAATCCTTTTGCTGTGGCTCTTTTTTACCTTTCTTGTGTTAGTGTTACTGTTTTTGTCATCCAATGAAACTGTTCAAGTGTAGCCAAACCTCTGATGGCCGCGGGGCTGTTCACATGTGTTTCCAAGTGGGATCGAACCCAGATCTGGCAAGTCCTCCCCTTCCATTGCAAAGCAGTGATGCAGTGGGAACTTTTTGCTGACCTCAAATCTACCTGATAAGCTATGTTGTAGAAACCATTTCAGCTTCTGCTGATCTGGGAAAGATTCCCTCCCTCTCCCCAGAGCAGACTTTGGGATCTCCCTCACTGCTCCTGGAACAGTTGCCATTTCACTCTTCAGCCTGTAACCTCAGTACTTTAATCACTGAGAATTGGGAATTCTCTGCTGCATTTGGTAGAGTCACTGATAACTTCTGATCAGAGTTTTCCCCTCAGAAGAGAGAAAATAACCTCATCTTCAGTGGCTTCTTTGCTGCTGTTTTGTGTGTTGCTGACCAGTTCAAAGTACAGGGTACTTAAATGCATTAATCTAATTCACAGATTGAATATATGGAGATCAGGTATGTGTAGATAGTGTATTCTATGCGTGCGTTCTGTATACATGAATAATGGGTTTGTACTCTAAGTAGTTTGCTTCTGGAGCCTTACTTTATAAAAGAGAAGTAGTTGATAGATGTTCTTTCTGCTGTGTCTTGTTGCAGTCTGTATATTCTTTTTGTCTAGTTATCATACAGTCAAGTGGTATTTTAACTGCAACTCCCGACTGATTTATGGTAGCTATTTTTAACAATAAAAATAATTTCTGCTAATTTTAAAAAGGCAAATGTAGTTAGTGAATTAAGAATACAAATGTAAACTTTGTTTTGGGACATGCAAGAGCCAAATCTAAGTAGAAGTTAACTCACAGTGGTGGTTGAGGTTGTAATTAGATCCAGGAACCTCGAAGTGCTGGTAAGTGGAGTGCGTATTTCAGGCTTCTGAATTGCCAGAGGTTTGAAGTGAGGGACAATAAAGTTTAGCTTGGGGGCTGTGGGGGGTGGAATCCAGATTAAACTGTTGTGTGACAGTTTTTTTCTTGTTTAAAAATACTGCTACAGCTGACAATGGTCTAAATGATTGCTGGGAATTACCTAATTCCATAGCTGCTAAACCATGTAGTTGAGGAAATACGAAGTTACCTGTATCTTTAGCCTGGTTGGCTGCAGGAAATTACCTTAAAATTTTAACACTTTTTCTTTAAATAAAAAGTGAAAGCCCGCAAGGGAGCTATTTAACATCAGCAGTCCCTTCTTATTGAAAAGCCTTGACGGTTCTTGCATTCAAAGCAATTGTTCTGTGGGGGTTTTGTTTTGTTTGTGCATTTAGAAGTAACAAACTACATCGTCAAGGTTATCGCTCCTTGAAGTTCTTTCCACCACTCTAAACCTTTCTGACTTACACTGTCTGCCCTTAGTTTTGGTGGCAACAGGTAAGGGTGGGGGATGCTGAGTGGTGCCCTTCTTACAGAAGGGGTGTGCAGTGTCCATCAGCTGCTTAGCTGTTCAGCTGCAAGGAAGTGAGAGTTTGGGGATGGAAAGCTGTTGAAATGGGGACTTGGGGGTTTGGCTGTGTTTAGTTTATCCCGGCTGTAAAGGAAGAGCAGACTGGAGTGTTGCAATTTTATGTGTCTGCAAGAGCCTGTATGGTTTTGCGGAGATGTCCTGACTTGAGTTTGGCTTTGTCATGCTTCTAAATTTGGGGAAATATAAGGACTTGATTTGCAGTGCAGGATTTGAAGGCTTTGGTTTGAGTTACTGAGCGCAGTCTCGTGTCATGCACCCATGTGTCCATCAGCCTGTGTTAGGAGTGCCATCTTCCCAGAGCCACGAGTGGCCTATATTACCCTTTTAATTTAATTTGGGGATCATCGATGGTACAGAAGCAACCTGTCTTTTACTGCGTATAAAACCACAGTCAGTGTCTGTGTTAGCAGATAGCAGTGCTGTTATGTCAGGTGTAGGACCTATGTGATTTTCTGTACCTGTTAGGCAAGTTACTCCCATCTCCTGTTGTACACAGAAGTGCCTTTGAAAGGTTTAGACCTCAGCTCTGTGTGCCTTTGAAAAGCTTCAGCTTGAACACGTGGCTGTACATCATGGAGCTGCCAGATGCTCAAAGCTTGGATCGCTCTGTATTAGTTCCCTTTTCCGTGAACAAGTTTGTTGTGTAGCTGAAATTAGCAGGTAGTCTGATACTGTCTGTGCTCTGGTGAGAATGCCATTTTCTCCAGCCATACAAGTCCTTGCTAGTGAGAACTTAAGTGGGAGAGGGCGAGGAGGGCAATAGATGGCAGCTTGTCATTTAAATAGCATTTGTTTGTTTTTTTCCCCATAGTACTATTGTATTAATTTGGTAGGGGGTTGGAGGGTGTGAGGGTAGGGGGGGAAGAACCGAAACTGCTTTTCATAATCTCAGCATCACGGAGTTCAGTCCGAACAGCTGCGTCTGCTCAGTGGGGACCTGCTGCTGCCGGAAAATGAGCTGAGAATGATGAGCAGCTCAGTAGTGTAATTAAGGTCATGTTAACTGCTGTCAGCTCCTCCTACCTTAAACATAAAGCTCCAGGGAACCCATCCTGCAGGAGAGCAGTTGCAGGGTGGGTCCTCTTAGGTAGAGAACTCTGAATCCTTGTGTTGGAAAACAAAGGGAAATAAACTCAGGGACGTGGAAGTTGGTTCTAGAGGAATGTTTGATACAAACATCTTAGTAGTTTCAGGACATCTTTCACATCACATTTCTGGAGATACTTCTCAGTGACCTGTCCACAGCGCATTCCTAAGAGTAGCTGGGAAGGTTTTGTTGCCTCCCAAGTCTGGAGGAAGGCGGTGTGTAAGCTTTCACCTAGTTTGCGCTGTGGTGGAGAGAGTGAGCAAGGCATAGAGCCCCACGAGATTCCTTCCTACCTTGGTGCATTTTCTTTTGAATTTTTGAGCTGTGATTTGAAACATACCTGAAAAATAGTCAGTAAATGCTGACAACGTTGGCTGTGTGATTCAAGGGGAAGTGATGCTCTGCTCAGAATCAGGGACGTGTTTGAAGAATGCAGAAATGAGTGCTTGAAGTAAAACTGCACATGGCATAGGCCAACTGTAACGATGCTCGCATCTTTCATTTTTGATTCAAAAGACTTGTTCTAGCTATTGTCTTTTAATCTCCTTTTCCAAATGTCAGATACGGTTACTCTTCTGCATTGAGTCTATGACCTGTAAAAGGGTAACATCATAATTTTAAGCTGTTCCAGAAACTTCTCTTGTACTTGATGCAATGTACATGATGGATCTTTAAACGGAAGATTTTTTTTTTTGTTTGAAAAAGCTTCTGGGCAGACTTCATAGTCTAGCCCAGAGGAAGTCCTGTGAAGAAGCTAAGTGATAAACTTCTTAAAATAGAGTTCATAATGCAAATTTGTAACTGTAGCAGCATTAGTGGTGGTTGTTAAACTGAAACAGTTTTGGGAGACCTGTTTATTAGTAATAAGCAAATAGATTAACTTGGGGGTTATTTATTTATTTAAAATCAGCTGTTTTCCCTGGTGCTCTGCTTTGCCTGGAAAAAATATAACCACGTGTAAGAGTTTGGAAGAAAACCCGTAAGGTAGTGCATTGGTGGTAATGTGGCTATTTGTGCTACTGAAAATCAGTTTTTCATCATGTCTTAGGAGCTGAGTATCTGAGCAAAGGGACCCTTGATCCCAGCCTGACAGGGTCTCGTTGTCTTGCAGGGGCAACATAAAAAGTTCTACTATGCAAATCCTTGCGTGTGTAGCCCCTGAGCAGAGGGCTGTGCTGCTTACCCTTCTCTATGCAGCCATCTAAGTGTAGCTGTAAGTAGTAGCAGTAAATGTTTTCAGTGGTTATTGAAATCCAAGAATCCTTTAGAAGTGTGGCCAAGGGGGTTGAAATGGATTTGCACCCCATACGGGAATAGTGTGCTTCTGTTTCATTTGCTGTGTGGATTTTCAAGCGCTGCAAGTCCAAAGGGCCAGGAAAAGTCAGTTCCTAGCGACTTTCCAGAAGTACCAAAGTATCAGCTGCATGTGAGTAAGTTTTCATCACTTTCTGGTTTGTAAACTGGTCCTGTCATGAGGTAGTCAGCTCAAAAGCTCGTGTGTCCAGTGTACAGTGTTGTAGCAAGGTGCCGGCTGCACTGAGGATCAAGTCTGATGTGACGGGGGCATCAAAGCGTTGTAAAATGCTTTTCCTGAGTCTAATCAATAATTAAAGTAGCACCTGGGAATCTTGTTCCTGTACTTTGGTCTGGCTTATTGCCCAGGGTTAGAGGGAGTGACGAGACAAAGTCTGCGGGAACCCTTCGTCAGTCTTCCTTGTTTTTATGGCTTGTGGTACCATATTGTATCTGTGCTTTCACCTTCCCCTTTCTGAAATGAAAAGGGGCCATCCCAGAGTGTTTTGAAATCTTGTACACAGAAAGCACTTTGATATCCTCTGGAAGAGCTGTGTTCTGTGCTTCATTTGCAGTCCTCGTTCCTTAGAAAGTAATTAGGTTGTTGACTGAAAGTCTGTTTCATGTTTGGAGAACAGGTTTCTCTGATTGTATGATTATTTCATTTTTTTCCTTGTGCTTTTTTGAGACAACAGGGTTTCTTTTGCATAATCAGCAAGTGCTCCCTCTGAAAGACTAGTGATGTCTCCCCAGGGATGCCACTTTAATGCAGACCTGGGGAGGATTCCTGCCCAAGGTACTGGGAAGCTGGAGGTGGGGTTTCTGCTCCAGCTGAGACGTCTGGTTCTCTGTGCCACAGCTGTCTGAGTAGAGGTGTTACGGGTTTTTTTTCCCCTGTACCAGAGGATGTTTGTGTGCCAAGGACGTGTTTTTTCAGAGATGTGTGCATGTAAATCAGTCCATGTTGATGAATTTTTCTGATTTCAGGGTGTGGCTGTAGCAGCCTGGCTCCTTCTCGACTCGAAATCACGAAAACAAACAGCAACAACACAAGGGGTGAAGCAAACCAAGTGCCGAGGAGGCAGGGAGCGTGTGCTGCTACGAGTGGTGCTCGGGGAGAGTAACTAGGTGCCCCTTTCTCCCGCCTTTGCGAGGCCCTGAGTCTGTTTTAAGCTGCTCCAGGCACTGCAACCTAGTCTGAGGGAGCGTGTCAGCGTGAGGCACCTCGAAGGGGAAGGAGAGGGTGGCCTGTTTCTGCCCTTTGTGTGTGTGTGTGGGAAGAGGAATGACATGGTGTTTGGCTTTCCGTGCAGCTTTTTAAACCCGTAGCCTCCCCGAGCTCGAACTGAGGATGCTTGTTTGCCATTCCACCGGAGGTTTTGTTGTTGCCTGTATCCCAGAAAGCAGTTTCTCTCGGCTCTATTTATGAGGCAGTGCTGTTTGCGCTGGCTGTGATTGGGAGGAAGGAGGGAGGCAGTGAATGTTGTGCCCTCTTGTTTTTCTCTTGTGCAGGAAGAAAAAAAAGCGGAGAAGCCTGTCCTCCTCCTCTGAGTCAGCTGTGGTTACGGTTTGCTGAGTAGGCGTGCATGTTTTGAAGGGAAAAGCAGCTTCAAATTAAGTCAGCTAAATACTGTGCCCAAGTAAGTTTGAGGAAGTTCCCCCACCTTGGACATAAGTCTTGTTAGAACTGTGACAGTTTGGGGTAAAACTGGTTTATGATAATTATAGTGAATAATTGTTTTCATTGGGTAAATCTGGAGCTACAGAGGAAAACAGGTTCTGTGCCCTGCTGGGTTTTCAATTCTGATAGCTGTTGTTACTGCTGCACGTTGAGGTACTGCTGGGTTGTAGGATTAAGTATTACACCAGTAGTATGATCTCCCTTCTGTAGGTACATCCAGATCTTGCTAGTACAGGAATGGTGACCTGTCTGCAGGTGTATTGCCAGTGTGATGTTGGGTGGCATGTGGTCACCATGGGAAAAAAAAAAGGGACTGGAAGAGCACTTTGTGCAATGTGAAGGTAACTGGGGAGGCAGACAGTTATTTTCCATGTGGAATAGAAAAGGATTCTGAGAAGTTCCTGTAGGAATCTGCCAGCACAAAGACTTACTTACCTGAAGGTTGGTAGTTGAATGTAATCATACTGTGAAGCAGCTCTCTAACAATGTTAGAAAATGACCCACATGGAGAAACCCTGTTCCCCCACTGTTTGGTCTTCCCTTGTCATACACGGGAAGATAATTTGAGATCTTCAATTAAAAACCATGTGAATGCTTATCTTCATCAGATGCTTTAAGAATGCACTACACTTCAAAATGTGTAAATAGACCTGTTGATACTGGTGAAGTACTCCAGGAAAAGTGAGAACCAACTTCAGTTGGCACCAGTACTTTCCATATGAAAACAAATATATGCCCTGTAAGGTGACCTGCTTCTCTTTTCCAGTACCATGTGTGGAAAGTACAGGGACATTTGAGTGAATTTTTAACTGAGCCACACAGAGACACTTTTAGATCACAGCCTGGAAATATTAACTGGAGTTGATGAGGAGTGGACTCAGAGGTGAGCAAAAAGACTGGAAGCACAACAGTATCTCAGTGTCTGCACAGCAGTGAGATGCGTGACCTGTTGCTGAGATAAAATGAGGGGTAAGTGAAGTTCCTGCTCCAGCTGTGACCTGAGGACTGTGCTCAGGGGTTCAGTGTTAGGACACAGGAAGCAGCTGATGCTGGCTTGGTTTTTGCGTGACCTCTCCAGTATTTTGCAAAAAAAAAAGCCTGGCTCCGAACTGAACACCTGATGCTACTGGGTGTTGTCAGTGTGACAGGAAATGTTAATTCCTTACTTTTGTCTTCAGTCACTGTATCTTTGTTAACAGAAATAGTCTGTTCTTGTTTTGTGGCAGAGATGCAATCTCATTTGCTCTGGGCCTTTTTTTTGTGTGTGTATCTTATCTTTTTTTTTTCCCCCTGCCAAAAGGAATACAGTGTGTTTTGCAGTGGTTACTTTTTGGACAAACAGATCTGAAATGAAGCGTGAGTGATACTGTGTGTTTTGCCAGCACAACTGGAGTTCCAAGTGTACATCCTGTTTGTCGTTTTGCTGTTTAGTGAGGACTTTGATCATGGTGAAGTTGCAAGAAATGCAGCATAATGATGTTTAAATGGAAGAGGAATGTTTAAAAGCTGTTCTGCTAGTCATAAGCCAGTGCTCACTCAGCCTCTGTAAGATACTTTGAGATGACACCCTTAGGAAAACTAGAAAAATATGTGGGCTTTCTGGCCGGATGCAAAATTAATATTCTTGATGAACACTAAATAGTCAGCTGTCTCTTCTAGAGATTCTGGTTCAAGATGAGCAAGTTATTTCCATCATTAGACATTGTGGGTCTTCGTAGATTGCAGAGATTTGAGACCAAGTTTCCTCTTGCAAGAGATGATCACAGACACTTGCAGCTTGTGGCTTCTGGTTTCTGGACTAGCAGCTTTAAGTTAGCTATAGGGTGGGTGTTGCTGAGTCTTTTGTGGCTTGTGATGTTTGGGTCCATGTGATGTGGATGTGTACTCTCCAAGACAAAAAAAAGTGTATCTGTGCTGCCCAGGGATGCGAAGGACTGAATTTCAGACATGGAATGACTCAGACTGTCATACTTTCCATACTGAAAATACCTGATTCATCAGCAAGGGGAAGAGCTGTGATTTACAGGCTTCAAACCCGACCAAACGTGGTGTTTTATCGGAGAAGTTTGCTCTGTTTTTGATGCTGAAGAGCAGCAGAGCTTTAAAGAATGCCATGCTCCCAAGTTTTTTGGTTGTTTTGGTTTTCTGGTGGTGTTTTTAACCCAAATGGTCTTTTACTTACCTCTGGGCTGTCCAGGGACTTTCTCATCGTAAAGTACCTCTGCCAAAGGTCTTTCTTTAGGAGCAGATGCCTGAAACTAGAGGAAAATCAAGAAGTTTCCTTCTCACTAGGTTGTTTCCTTAACCTGTGCTATGCAGCAATGATCAGAGGTTTATATACAGCGAAGCATCAAGGCAACACTGTGAAAAAAAGTTGATGATTGTGTTTTCTTTCTTGTAAAAGTGGTTCTTTGTCATTTGTGACATTGCTTTGTTCATTGAAACAGTGCTAAGATACCTCTGTAATGTGTGTGTGTGTTATGTGTGTGTATATACATACACAGATATAAATTTAAAATGCGTATGTATATTAGTACTAATTTCAGTTGCTTTAAAATGTGATCAGTGCACAGAAGCTTAACTCAAGGCACATAGCCTTGTGCACTGAGAAAGCATAACTGTTTGGTGTGTGTCTTGGCCAAACAGAAAACAGTCTAGACAAATCAGGCCAAACAAGCAGCTGAACAGGCGCTACCCCCGATTTATCTCTTATTCCATTTAAAGTAAGGATGTAGGAATGTGTTCTGTGTAGCTAACTGTGCATGGCTTTCTTTTCCCCCTCCTCCTTGGTGCTGTTGTGCCCCATTCTGCAGGCTGCACGGATGATGTACGTGGTGTTAGTTTTGCTCTAAGAGTTTTCTGTCCTCGCTAGTGCCATTTTAATTAAAGCAGTTCCAGAAATGTAAGTGGAAACCATGCCCGTAGAAAATCGGTGCTGGAGTATTCATGGAGAAATGTTTGCCTCCAGAGCTTGTGGGTTCAACCATTTCTTCTGGAGTACAAAACCCATGGTGGTTGCACCTGTGGGGAGCGACAGTTGGAAGCAGTTTTCATCAAATGCCAGTGGGAATTTCTGCCCAGAAGTACACTTCAGGCTTGTATAGGCATCTCTCAAACTATTTTACAGGCCTTTTGGGGAGGGGTGCCAGCTGTGGTGTACATCTTTGGATTTGAGAACAATGCATCTGCTCTTCAGAGGGCATGACTAGGGTAAAAAAATCATCATCAAGGTTTCACGGATGTGTGACAAGAAGGAATGGAAACCCAGAGGTCGCGTGGGGGGACACCTCCAGCATTTTTTGAGTGCCTTTTTTGTGAACTTGCACTGATTGGTATGTGTGTGGAGTAAACAGTCATCTCTCAGGAGTTTTACTACCTCTTTTTGGTAACCAAACACATCCAGGTGTGGTCAGATGGGTAACGGTTAACTGGTTGGGAGTTTGGAAACTGTTTTCTCTTGAAATGCATGAAAGGTGACACATTGCTGCTGAAGATCTTGCACCATCTCACGGTATTCTGTGGGCATTTTTATGTAATGCTGTCACTGACATTTCTGCACCTTTAATCCGTATCGATTCAAGTTGTAACTTGTGTTGATTCAAGGCTTCCCCCCCCACACACACCCCTGGTGTAGAGAGAAAATTGTTTTGGTGATAAAGATTTAGCTGGGCTTTCACGTTAGTTCTGCAAGATCTGTGGGTAATTTTTCCACTGATGTAAATGTTATCCTTCCTTTTTTTTTTCCTACACCCTGTAAAATGACTGAATTAGCAGGGCAGCCCTTCTTTTCCTGCTGGTGAGCTGGGCAGATGCCTGCTCTCACTTGCTGTGGGGCCTCTCTGGAGGTTTGGCAAAACGGAAGAGAGATGTTATTTGTCATCTTTTACATTGTCAAATTATTCTTATTTTGGAATAAGGAACTGCTTTCTTAAGGGAATTACTTATCTTCTTGGAAAGTTGGCTGTAAAAGTAAGTCTGTTATTAAATGGCTTTGTAAGAAGTGGATTAAAACTTCCTGATTTATTGTTTAGCAGGAGAATTGTTCATTGTTCAGCAGGAATTTAGGTTTGTTTAGCAGAAGAATCAGAAATGAGTAATTCATGCTGATGGTGACAGTTTCAATAAGTTAATTTATTTTCTGATAATGAAATAAGGTCTTTGGTCAGGCCTTGGCCCCCTTCGCCATCTGTCATTAGCTACTCAGATTTTGGGCAACGCTTGCAAGTGTTTTGCTTGGCATTCCTACATCTGTGCAAGTCCTGAGCGTAGTGAGTGGGTTCTCTGCCCTCCTTCGTGCATCTTCCTTGCTCTTGTGCACTACTTCTATTTAATTTTTCTTACGTTGTGTTGGTCTCTTTTAAACATTTTGGAAATCCCCCCTTGTAACTACAGACAGCATACTGTAGTGCTCCTGATTTATTAGTGCCGATACTGTTACAGCACGTTTGAGTCTTGCTTTACCCAATTAAAGTGTTCTGAAGGAATTCTGAGCTGGCAAGTGGGAAGGGTAACGGTTACCTATGTGCTCCTGTGATCTGGGGACATGGAGCTGCTTGACTGCTTGTGAGCTAGCAGGGTCTGAGGCGGTGAGGTGTTGGCAGCCTGGCCTGTGCTCTATGTGCACACATTCACAGGCTGCTTTCTCCCTGCCCCCCCAATTCAGTGGTGAGGATCCCCAGTGTGTCCAGCGCTGCAATGAAGAACACCTGCTTAATAGTCACCAAGGCTAGTGAGTTTTGATTCCAGCTTTTCCAGGCTTCACCCCGTGCCGAGCAGGACGGGACAGGCCTCGGGGAGCCCGGCTGACAGGAGCGGTGCCGGGCCAGGCCCGGCTGTGCCCGGCTTCCTCGGGTCCCCCGCGCAGGCACCTCCCTCGCCGTGCAGCAGCTGCAGAGCTGCTCTTGGTTAAAAAAACCCTATAGAATTTCCCCAGATGTCAGGGGAAGAGAGAGAAGAACGAGTGGATGGCTGCGGGATAGCCATCCAGCGCTGCCAGACGTGTGGTGCCTCCGAGCCGGCCGCGGGGACGGCGCGGTGAGGGGCCGCCTTTAGCGGCCGTGTGTCAGGGAGACACCGGCGGGAGGAGAAGTCTCAGAGCGGCCAAACGCGCTACGAGGTTTCATTCATTTCTTTTTTCTTTTAGACAAAACACATCCGTCCTTTTTCGAATTGAATCCATTGTGGGATTTTCTTCCTTCTGTGCTGTTGCCTTCCAGCATCTCTTCCCACCCCCAGCCCACCCGTGGGCTAAAGGTCACGGCTCCTGGTTTTGTTTTCTCCTTAAAACAAGCCAACAAACCGCACAACTGCTCCCTTCCTCTCCTGCCCCGGTCAGGAGGCTCGGGCAGGGCCGACCCCCGCCCCGTGTCACCCTCCAGCCCCTGCCATGGCTCCGGTCAGAATAAGCCCCAGCCTGGTCCGAGGCGGGGGCTGGATGAAGGGGGACTGCGACTAGTGCAGAGCTCCCCCTCCTTCCTCCTCCCAGCTACTTTAGGTAGCCCATTATTTTCGGCACTTCAGACCCCTTTGTTGTGACTGAATTGAAGCCGGGTGACAATGGCACCCTTGCTTCCTATTCACAGCAAAATGAAGAGACGAGCCATTGTCCTGAGCATAATTGAGCCTCTATCAAAACAAAAACACAAAGAGATGGGCAACTCAGTTAAAGCTGCTTGTTTGAGCTGTAACAGTGGAGCCTGTTTAGGACTAGAAACCTAATTACCAACAGTAAGCTTTTTAAAGCCACTGAAGCATCCCCTTTTAGGTAAGGCTGCAGGATATTTTATTTTTTAAAGATACTGAATGCTGTTGACAAGCAGTGATGCCACTGACACCTCACAAACCACCTACTTCCCAAATCTGATTCGGTTTTTTTTTTAAACCCAGTCCAGGTCCATGAGAGATCACAAGTTCCAGTGTCAAGAATATCTCCTCAGCTTAGACAGTTAAGCCAGAAAGTTTCATAAAATATTCAAGCAGTGTGTACTTGGTCAAGTTTATACTGCCTTGCAGTTTTCACTTGCCTCAGTAAAGCTTTGGTGTTAGCTGTTCTTCCTGTCTTTTGAAGTCTCAGAAGATAATTAATAATTTTCCACTTCTGCTACATAAGACACAGCATTTTTCTGTAACCAGTCTCAAAAGAACTGCCACGAAGAGGCCAAAAATACCCCATATGTAGCTAGCTGGGAAGCTTTACATGATGCTTCCACTGCAGTGATTGCTTGTTGACTGCAGGAGAATGAAAACTATTTGTGCCAGTTAATGGTAAGTTGGTGCTGCTGCTCATTCTCTTCCTCCTAACAGCCTGGTCTGTCTTTCTGATCGTCCTCAAATAAAGGGCAGTGCACACAGGGTTAAAGCAATACCCCCCAATACTGTTATTTCTAAAGCAGTTGGTATTTGGATCATCGGAGGCTGCACTAGGATGGAATCCACTTAACCTTGTACCAAGGAAATAGTGATTTCCAAGGAGATAGTGAAAACTGCGTATTCTGGTATGCCTAATGCATGCAGGGGGGCAGGAGTAGGGACCTCTAAGCTGGCCTGTGACTTCAGAAAGCCTCTTTAAAAGGCTTATGTACCCAGATACAGAAAACTGGTTTTAAACTGGGTAGGCATTTTATATTTTAGAGACAGATGCGGGTTGAATGTGCTGTTGAGCAGCTCCGATTGCCTGTGGCTGTTGTTGTGAAGTGAGTGGAAGGTAGAAACAAGAAACACAACCCTCTCTTCAGGCAGATGGGTTTGAGCAGAGCTCCCCTCCTTGGAGCAAAACCTGGCCAGACCACTTTTCATGCTGGTGATACCAAAGGAAGCAGTGAGAAACCTGTAATGATATAAAATGAAGTAATCTGGATCCCTAAGATCTATATCCATTTAGTGTTGGAGTTGAGGGCCTCTTTTGTGACTCATACCCACTAATGTAGACACAGGGTTCTGAAGAAAAGCCTGAAGGGATGAGCAAGCTGAGATGACTTGAGAGGCTTGTGGGCTTTGAAAGGCTGGCTAATAGCGACTGGAATGAGACTTCAGGTTGATACAAAAGAAGTCTGCGGGTTATGTTGGTTTTGTGATGATGAGTGATATGCCAATCATGGAATGTAGTGCAGAAATCAGTTTTCATGTAAAGAATTAAGTACTTGGGGCACAGTGTGGGTATAGGAGTTGCACCTTCAAGACCCAGCAGATGGAAAGCTTTTGAGCATTAGAAGCAGGCAGGCATGGCTGCTGTTCCACCCCAGCCTCTATATAGGCTTATTTGCATTTTATTTTTCCCTGAGAGACAAGCAGATCAACACTCTGTTTCTGTGTGAATGTAGGCTGCAGACTTGTTTAATATGACCCCACCAAAGTGGTGCGCAGGCATCTGCAGAATCCTGCTGTAAATGTTTCAGGGAGTTTTTTGGGGCCAGTTTTTATTTAAGTTTTCTATAAACAAGGAAGATACTGGAATGTTTTGGGTTTCCTTTCTGGAAGGACAGCTCGCTCTGCCTCTCTGCAGTTCTGTATCATTTATGTTGGTGGGATGCTTAACTGAGCACGCACTACTGAAATATTTTGTGAGATTGTTGACTTAATTTGGTTTATAGTTCATGAGATGTCCTTGATGCTGGAACTTGGGATCTCTTACAGACCTGGCTCAGGAAAAAAATGGCAGTTTGGGATGTAGATGGTTTGTGAGTTGTCATCAGCAATATTGCTACTTGTAAGTTCTTGCCTGGCTATTTTTAATATTTGGAAATGTGCAAAGCCTGTCAGTATGCCAGCTTTATAAAACTGTTGAAGAAAGTGTAGGAAAGAGCTCATCTTGCACCACATAAGTGAGCTCTTCCTGTCGAGGTTAAATAAGCGGACTCTGAACTCCACCGATCAAAGGCAGGCACGCTTAGCCAAGGAGTAACTTTAGAGGTTTAGCTCCAGGCAGTGTTCAGTGGTTGCCCTCCAATTCTGAGCCCTCTGCTAATAAAACTCCTTTCTCCTCTTCTGAGATTTACGTAGTTCCACATTAGGGACTAGGATTTGGGAAGGGAAGTGGGGAGGGATGTGTTTGTGGCTTAGCAGTTTCAGACATGTTCTTCGGGGGTTTTATAAACTATTTAGTGAAACTGAGCTGAAACAAAGGAGGAAAATACCTCTTACTTTCCTCATATTAATATATTATTAAACAAACAAACCCATAACAATTGTCAGCTATTTTTGTTACGTGGAATATAATATATTATTTTATTTTGTGGTTATCTTTTCTTGAAATTAGATTAATTTGTTGCCAATGGTAGACTAAATGAAGACTGAAAGGAGATAGGGGAAATCCCGGATTTTTCTAATCTTTATATCTGGTATGAGCTAAGCCTCTGTTCTGTGCTTGTTCGGTGATTTCCATTTGAGCAGCTCGAACACAACAAAATTAAAGATTCAAAATGAGCCCGGGGGGTAAACTGATGGACTCTTCCAGCTCTTCAGAGAGAGAAACCATGTGGAGAGAGCCAAGGCTGGCTGCGCGCAGCGTTCTCTGTAGGTATATGTGGAGCTGTGACCTTGCTGCAGGTTAAAACTCTGCACAAACTGCGCGTTTGGGTACAGTTCTCCGTTCACACGTTGTAGAAGAAACTCCAGCCTTGTGCATCTTGACCACATCTGGTTCTAAAATCTCCCTGTGATCTCCCTGTGTGGTGTTCTGAGCGCAGCGCGCACGCTGCAGTGTTCCCAGGCCGCTTCGGTGTTTGGAACATAAAGAACACGTTATCTGCATCTCGGCGCGTCCCGCTGACTTCTTCCATCGCAGCGCCGCCTTTGCGTGACGTACATTTGCCCTCATTTGTGTCAGGGGCAGAAGTTTCTTATCAGTGGTTCAGCAGCAATTGGCTGATAAATAAGGTGATACTGTGCGATGATATTATGGGTTGTTCTGGGTTTTAGTTGATTCTAAGCTACTGCAGGAGATTTTTAATTGCCACTGACTTGAGCACTTAAAAATAAATAAATACTAAAAACCCCAACAAACCAAAAGCCACCACCAAAGCAAAACATGAGCCTTCTGTGTTTGTGCTTGCTGGAATCCTTGCCTTGGAGGTAATTAACTGTTCTCCTTAATGGGATTTCTGTGCAGCTGTATTTTTTACCAAGCACTGTGTGTCTGGGTGCAGCTGGCTGAACAGAAACAGAATAAACACGAGAAATGGCTGGCATTGTAGTCAGAGGTTCTTAAACAGATGGATATATACATTTATTTGAGAACAGGTTCTGTACAGCAGCTGGAGTTATATCAGGTAGCGTAGATGTGACTTTGAAAAGGACAAGGGCAGTTCAGGAGGTGCTGTATTGGCCTCTCAGGGTGCATCTGTGTCCTTGGGTCATACGGTCGTATAGACCACGTTGCTGCGAGGGGGTTTGGAGTGGATGTTGTTTGCTTGTGAGAGTTTTGTGGGGGGGTTTTGTTTTGTCTTCTGGGTTTGTTTTAGGTTGGTTTATATGGGGTTTTGGTTTTTTTGTTTTGAATTTTTTGTCTCTGTCCCCCGTGTTCTCCACAGATTAAAAGATGAGCTTTGACGTGGGTCGGAACTGTAATTGCTTACCACGGGAGTTGACTTGCTTTGGTTAAACCTTGCCCCATCTATGATAACCTTGCAGCTTGTCCTCCTCAAATCATCATAACTGTGTATTGGGAACTTGACGTCTCATGGCCAGGGATGAGAGTCTTTTATCATAATTTGAGCACCCTGACTTCACAGGAAGACTAAACTTTATGAAGCAGGCACTTGGGAAGGGCAGTACAAAATGCCTTGGCAGCCTTGGATTGCAGAGTTCACGTAGTTTTTCAGTACTGTTTAGGTATTTGCTCCTGCAACATGGTTTTGAAAGAGTCCTGTTTAGAAAGAAATGAATTTTGTTATCAGCGGAATTTGATGACATTTTTTGTCTCCCTTGTCTGTCTCTTCTGCAATGCAGCCACACACAGTTCACAGCTAGCAGCATCACCTCTGTGTGTGTGTGTGTGTTGGTATCCCTGCCATGTGGATGAAAATACCTTCACGTTTTAGCTCTCCAGGTACAGGTTCAGACCTACTCCATTTTTCTTCTGTAGCCCTGTAATACCAATGCCTGGATCAAGATGGGCTCTTGTCTTTATTTGTCTGTTTGCTGTTGTTTTTCAGGGTAGCTACCACTGTCCCTCCAGCTCTGGAATGAAACTCTGTCAGATCCAGGAATAGAGGCTGTGGGTGTGTGCTGTGACTGTCTGACTTCTCTTCCTTTGAGTAGCCTGGGACGAAGGGGTCAGGCAGAAGTAGCTGTGTTTTTTCAGTAGTGCTTCTGCCTTGGCAGAAAAATGCAGGATGGCCAACCTTTACCTTAGTGGCAGTGCATTGCTGTGAGAGCCTTGGCTTTAGCCTGGGAAATTTCATCAAAACAAAGTGGTGATCTTGGGGATAGCAGAGAAAGAAGGTTGTTGACCAGTGATGTTTTTTTTTGTGGTTTTTTTTTTTTTTTTTTTTTTTTTGGGTACTTGGAAAGACTGGGAGACTGTCTGCTGCTTTTCTGAAAACACAGAGCTTTCAAGTGCAGCCTTGGAAAACAAACCAACCAAAATCAGAACAACAAAACCACCACCAAAATGCCCTAACCAGCTACCCCACCACAGAAGCAAGAATTGTTGAACACTGAACATTTGTGAGCACTATGAGACTACCTCAGGTGTCTCCAGCTGAAGGCATAGCTTTTGTGTCGATGCTGTGAGGGATAAGTAGCCCAGGCTGGTGGCAAGGTGGTGCTGAGGCAGAGCTCCTCAAATCTCTCCATACGGGGCCTGATCTGTTGGGAAGGCCCTGTTCATGGGTGATTGCTTGTGAGCTGTTAACCCCTACCTCCAAGTCATTGAACATTTTGGGATGTAATAAAGTATATTGAGACATTGTGGAAACTTCAAACAAGTTTTAGTAGGCATTGGCCCTTGTGTGTGTCATCTAGCAGCGAAGAGTGTTGGAGTGAATTGGATGCACAGCCTGTGACATCTTAAAACAGTATACAGCATTTCCTTCATGCTGGTTGTTTGTCTCCATCTCTATCATTTAAAAGCAGTGCCTCTTCCAGTAGGGCTTGGGATGCTCCCCCTTTATATAAAATAACCGAGGTTTGGGTGCCAAGATCTTGGTGCTAAAACGGAGATCAGCAGGTACAAAACTAACTGTGATGTGGTGAGCCCTTCATGATGCTACTGTAGGGCACCAGGCGACGTGGAAGTTGTCTCTGGATTTCTCCTAATGTACCAGAGTACTGAATGTACCCTATCAAGTTATTACATGCTGTTTTCCTTGCACTGCCATCTGTTATCTCTCTTCTGGTCCTTATCTTTAACTCTGCAAATCCTCATAGAAATTTCTTGAAAATACTGAAGGGGAAGCTGGCTCGTAGGTATTGCTTTTACTCATGAAACATTTGTTATTATTTGCACAACCTTCTGTATTTCATCCTTGTATCTTCCTATGTATTCTGGGTGCAGGACTAGTGTGATCTAACTTGCTGACTCCAGTAATGTAATTGAAGAATGAAATACTGGAAATCAGAAGTTCCATAAGTTTGCCCCTTTCTTAAAGTAAAAAATAAGTAGTATTAGATGTGACAGCCTTTCCCAACTGACTAACATCCAGTGTATAAGCAGCCTATTTTCATATTCGTAGAAACTTTTTCTTTCCTAAGTCTCAAATTTAAGAAACCCTGAGAGTGAGTGCCTGCTACACGTAATACTTGAGAACACGCAGTGGTCACCACGTTACTCTGTTCGATGTGCCAATCGGTGAGATAATACCATATGTTTATTGTTACTGTAGGGATTTAGTTTGAACTCAAAAGGGCAGTAGAGTTTCCAGAATGCTCTCCATACATGATACTGATACTCCTCAATTAGCATTTCAGTATTCTTGGTGTAAAGTTTTCTGATGCAGCAAGTGAGGTGGAATAAGAAAAACGCAAACAATAAAATGCTAATGAAGTTTATAGCATTTGGAGTGTGAAAGCAAGGAGAATTCATCTTAAAGGCATTCAGTTATGAGCATTGATTTGTTTTTAGGATAACAAACTACTGTCTTGATATGCTCCAAGTATTGAAGTTTCAAAAACTGGGTAACATAAGGATTGTTCTGTTTGTGAGGGTGGGAAAGGACAATCCCCCCTTATTGTGGTAATTGAAAATCCTTTGGTTTACTTGCTCTCAAAATGAAGGCAGTCATAAGTGATAGCTGAATATGATACTGTTTGTTCCGTTTATATAAATTTTGCTTTGAGTTGAGTTCTGGCAGCTTTGCTGAGTGGGAAGCTGATATGTTTGGCCTCTGTAATGGCTGTGTGGGCTGTCATTAGGAGGTGTTTTGCAGAAGTTGCTGTATCTTACCTTCTCACTTTGTTATAAAGCTTAAACATGCAATCTGCCCTCTCCCAGCTGGCACTGTATTTGTGGGTCTGAAATGGCTTTAAAAACCTTGGGTTGCCAGGCTTGCACAGCATGTAACTTGTATTGCAGCTTGGCTGGGAGCTGCTGCACTGCCTCTCTGGTATTGTACCCCACGTATTTTTATTAGCGAGGTACCTGCCTCTAAAGGGGAGAGCACCTTGCAGTGTAATTACAGACTACTACCTTGCATTGCAAAACAGGGTTTCCACATTCAGATAAGCCTAAACACGTGGTCCTAACCGAGGCTAAATGGCGTTATCTTGACATTGGAAGTTGGTAGTTGGGTTAGAAAAACCATCAGGACCTTGAGGGAAAGATGAATTTTGAGCTCATATGATGCCATGTTAAGGGGCTGTGCTTGATTAAGAATGGTGAGAAGTTCCTTGCTACAGTAAGCATATAGCTCATTTTGCAAGATCGCAGAAATAAAGCATGCCAGCAAATTAGCTCTTAAATTGTTTAACTAAAAATGAAGTTACAAAGGGAAATTACGTCTTTCTCTGGCAATTTGTGTGTGTGAGTTAAAGGCAAACTTCATGGAGACTGCACTGGTCACGTGGATATGTAGGATGTGCTTGTCGGTGTTGTCAAGTGGCTGTACCACATGTAAAGAAGGGAAATGTAATTTCTGCTCTCTCCAGAAGAACACTGGAGATTTCCCTCTGAATTATCTGTGTGTGTGTGTAGGAATTTTAACTTGCCTAACCATGAAATTCTCTTTAGAGTTCAGGCAAACAGTCGTGGAGGCCTACAGAACATCAAGGCAGAAATGAACCGAAGAGCAGCTAGCAGATAAGCATTGCAAATGCTCAGATATGATCTGAATCTTTTTGGTTTAGAAATTCGGTTTGGGAATCTTGAGAGCGCTGGTTCTCACGATAAGATGCCTTGTAAAGCCCAGGCTCCCTCTAGTCAAGAGCAGCACACGTTGAGCCTTTCATTTAAAGGCTGGAAACCCTGTGCTGCACAGAGGCAGTGAAAGACGTGTCTCACCTCTGAAGATCCTAGTTAGGGTCTCTGAAAAAACCTTTCTGGGAAGTATGAAATTTGGTATTAACAAACCAAATGCTCAGTTAACTAAGTGCTGTTCTTAAAGTGCTCCTGGTTTTCATGTGTGTGTCCTAAAGTGTAATACCCATGTAAAAAAGCAGTAGGAACAGGTGTAAATGTGGGGATGTGCTTTGTTATTAATTTGTGGATGTTTTCTTTGACAGCTGCTTGAAATGCAGTCAGGTTTTTTTTCCGAGGTGCTTTTAGAAAACATAACCAGAAATACATAATTTCTTTTTGCCTGCACACCTCTATCATTTGTACTTTGTACGTTTTCCCCAGAGTGTTGAGGTAGTGCTTGCACTGAAGCCTTTAACTTCTAATGACGTTTTGAGATGGTGTGGTTGGTAAATGAGGACACTTCTTGTGAGGTAACCTTGTTTAACTGATACAATCAGAAACAAAACAAAAGCCTAAAAAAACCCCAACAAAAGACATCCCCAATGGATGCTGGACTCATGTTGAGATCAGGACAATAGCTTTAATTTTTTTCGTTAAAAACGATCCTATTTTTCATTCTTTAGAAAATGATCTCTGGATCATTTGGAAATACGTGAGGTCAGTAGTGTGTAGGTGTTTTGAATCATGAGCAACCATTGGCAGGGCTTAATTCTAACCTGTATTTTGTTTTGTCTTTGATTCTACTGCTAACTGGCCCACCTGTGGGCATGAGGGTTTGTATTCCCAGGTTTCATGTCAGCAGCAAGAATTCAGTAATGCATTTGATGGTTTCTGACATCAGATGTAAATTTTTTTGCTTTTGGCTATGATGGAAAGTCTGTAAGAAATATAATTCTTCCTACTAAGCACGGTGTCAGTTGGAAACACAGGTGCTTCTTCGTAAGCTCCCAATCTAGAGGAGGGCTTCTGCCTCCTTCCCAGTGTTGGCAGGAGATGTATACCCTGGTGCTCCCAGGAAGCATGAGCAGGCACTGCCAGGAAGGTGAGCTGTTGTGATTATTACTTTTTTTAAATATGCTTAGGGTTTTGTGATGTCCAGGTGACTTCTAGAACTTGAGCAACGCAAGTACGGAAAGTCCCGTATGAAGGGGCTCTTTGTTCTTCTCTCACTTTTTGCTGCAGCACTTGCATACTTTCTGATGAGTTACTGCATTGTAATCCAAGCCATTGCGTGCTGTCAAGCCACTTCTGTTTATGATATTGAGAAGAAAGGCAACCTTGCTAAACTGTGGTGGTGTTTTGGGTTTGTCTTTTTAAAATATTTTAACAATTGACTTATTACTAAGCCTGGAGACAGGAGCAGGGGAAGCCTTCTTGCATCTCCAGGTAACCAAGAGATATTTTGCTTTTCTGCCCCTTGGCTCTAGTGACCCCCACAAAGCCCTGATGTCCTAAGGCCTTGCTTAGATTGCGTGATCACTCTTCTCCCCCAACCAACCATATTCCTGAGCCCAGGCTGGAGCTTGTCATCATACAGGTGAAGTAGTTTGTGCAGTGAACTTCTAAGGCCGTTTTGGACTAAATTTGTTACCTGCAGAGTCCATGGAGAAACACTGTTCCAACTTTTTCACTCCTAGTAATGTGCACATGATGTTATTGTACCTATCAAATACAGGTATAAATGTCCCAACTTTATCTAAGGTCCTTCTGTTATCTGGGAAAGGGGAAACGCAGAGAATTGTTGTGACTCAAACTAAATAAACTCTCAGGTGTATATAGTATGGAGACATGTTAGTAATTAGTTGATTGGTGCTGGTTTAAATATCACTGCAAATTACCAGTGATGAGTCTGAAGTTAAAACCAGACTTGGATGTGTGGAAAGCCAAAGGAAATACTTCTGACAAAACAGGTGTTTTCATAGAGAAGTCTTTTTTTATATATATATACTTTAATGAAGTTTGATGGAGTGTCTATTAGTTCACTTGGTACAAGCACCCAGACTTTCAACACGTGGTGTTAGTGTTGCAGAGTGGACAGGTACTGGAGTTGAAGGGTCTCCAGATTGGGGCTGGTGGGAGGGAAGCCGTCCAGCTCTGACAGGGCAGGGAGGGATGCTTCAGCCTTTGGATGCTCAGCTGTGCTCTGTGGCTGTCAACTGGCTTAGAGAAGCTCTACTTTTGTAGGAGAGAAGATTTTTCAGATAGACTGTCATGTCTCAAAGCATGTTTTTAAAAGAATGACCAGGTAAGGTCAAAGATAAGGTGTTTTTGCTCCATGAGTTTTTTTCAGGTTTTATGTGTGTCTCCTTATGCTTAGCCTATAGACAAACAGACATTGTGTCCATCTGTAGGTGCATCTTGCATTTATTTTTGTTCTATATTCTGTTTTTTTTTTTCCCCCATCAAGTTTTGAGGCAGGCATTTTGCATAAATTTGTCATAGATTTGTTTTAATTGCTGTGCCTAGCACCTGTCTGTTGTTTTCTTTCTGCCTGGTGTGGTGGGTGTTTTGAACTGTAGTTCTGATCACTTTACCTGGACTGGTGCATTCTTTGCAGTCCTTTTTTTGATTCCCTTCAAAAAACAAACAAAATAACTCCATGTGTTGCAAACTAGGTGTAACTATCTTAGCTCTAGCAGCTGGCTGTGTATGCTAGCTCTTCTGTTGTAGAGAACAGTCTTTGTGATCTCATAGCTGATTTAATGCAATTGTATTTGGGTTACACGTGATAATATAGTATATAGAAATAGTTACTAGGGTAAACATTTGGCTTTGTGGAGATTATGGTGCTGAGATGGTACTAGTATGGGCTGCTGGTACCAAGTGGAGTTAATGCATATTTCAGATGGGCAGCATTGGGCACTCTTGTTACTCAGGATCCATCCCTTCCCAGCCTGAACATGTGCTCGTGCAGCTGACATACACACATACACACACATATAACTTCAAAGTTGTAAAATATGTATATATACACAGAGATAATATATATATATATATAAAAATAAAAATGACTGTGGGTCAACCAGCTGATCAATCAGTTTGGAAGAAGCGTTCTGCCCCAAGACCCAGGACAGCCAGACCTGCCACTGGGCTTTGGGTTCATCGCTGCCTGCGTACCGACGGTGCCCTCTGGGATACCGAGGCGGGCTGGCTGCCTGCGTACCGGGGAGTGCGGCTGCTCCTTGGATGTTGCTCAGGCAGGTTGTTTTCCAATTGCTGACGTGAAGCGGGGAGGTGAATCAGTACAGGAATTACAGCTCTCAGGTTTCCCAACGCAAACGGGTGACTCTTTCAAAACACCTTATAGGCCGAAAAAGTATTTCCATTGTTTTCTTTTAATATCCCTGGAACAGCCCTGCCTGGCCTGCAGTGGCTGCCCTTAGACACCCTTTATCTTAAAAGCAGAGAGAGGCCGCGCTTGTTCAGAGGCCACTTGTTCAGCCAGGAGAGCAGTGTGACAGGGCAGGCGTGCAGAGGTGGGTGTGCTCTGACAGCTCTTAGAGGTCATGGGCACCCCCAGATCAGTCCCACAACCACTCCCTTCCCTCAGGTGAGGCTCCCTTCTGCCTGAAATCAGACATACTGCTCCACGGGAGGTCTGTGACAGGGCCCGGCGGGGCTTCATAATGAGCTTTTGTCTGGCTGGTTTTGTCCTTTTTGGGGGGTGTGTGTGTGAGTTGTTTTTTGTAGCAGGAGCCTCTGATAGCCGCCGCTTCAGAGTCCCAGCGGAGGGACGGCACGGGAAGGCGAAGGAGTAGGAAGGGAGCAATGCCGGCGGGGCAGGAGCGAGAGGCCCCAAGCCCTGAAAGCCGGCCTTTGTATCCTCCTCCCCCCCGGGCCCTGCTTAGGGCAAAACATTACACAATCTAGCTATTGTTTGCTTGGAAAAGGCTACGGCATCCTATTGCAATTATTTATGAAAGAAAATATTTGATGTTTTTGTGGAAGGTGGGCGGGAGAAGCTGAATTCACCTCTCTTGCTGTGTGGAAGGAATATTTCTTCCTTTTGTTCTTCCTGTTCGGCTGTCGCAGAATCGTTCCTGACAGCAGCGATTGCCCATGCCTGCAGTCTGTGCGGCAGTGAAAGTCTTGCTATTTAAACAAAACACCTCCCCATCCCCCCCATTCTACAGAATTTCACTTGGTGTCATAAATAAAGCTACCCAGAAGCTCCTTCTAGGGATTTGGTTCACGTCCTTCGCACTTTTGTCTAGTATGTTTTACAGTGGTAGCATTTGGAAATGTTACATCTTCCACAATTTTTTTTCTGGAAGTGTAGGCGTAGTGAGAGAAGCAAGGAGCTTGGGAGGATCCAGAAGAAGATGATCCTGATGGAGAGGCTCAAAATAAATGGTATAACTTGAACCAGTTTTTCTCAGCTTGGGGCCCTCTCTGCAGGTGACAAGGAAGGCACCAGGAGTGCAGATTAAAAGCAGTACTACTAATTAAAAGTCTTTACACGTTTGCAAAAGAGAATAAATCTAAAAAATGGTAGCAGGAATGAGTAAATATCCAATGCTTATAACAACTTTGGCTTTACTGCAGTACTGTGTCAACATAAATCTCATATCATTAGGTTTGTCTGGATTGAACCGTGTCATGCATGACTGATGGGCTGCTGTGGTACGGTTTTGTAAAGAAGTCTGCCTGAGAGGGATGCTCACCAGTAGTATTTCATCGCATGAATTGTGGAAGCTTGCTTCATGTGTCCTTTGGGGAGATATTTCACCTCAGTTGGTGCATCTGGGTACCTCTGTGCTTGGCTTTGATCTACCTTTAGGACCTGCTTAGTGATGCCTTGTGTTGCAGCGGTGACTCCTTCAGTTCTCTACAAACGATTTGAGGTAGTGTAACGAAGGCTCGTTGTGAGCTGAGGAATTAGTAGGAAAGGTTTGGGAACTTCTAAGGTCTCTTAGCCAAAATGAGAGGTGAGGACAACTGAACTTCTTCAGAAAATTTTTATCAGATAGGTACTACATATTTTCCCTTTGCCAAGGGAGCTGAGGAAATGCCATCTCACTGGAAACTGGGGCAGTTTTCCAAGCCATTCCTTCTGCAAGGTATGCTCAGGTGCTGTGTTGGATATTGCTATGGTGGTTCTTGATGCCATGTGTGGGGGAAGAATGTGTGTTCTCGTGAGGGATGAAAAAGCATTGCTTTGTGCAAAACACATAGCTTGGATTTTTGGAGCGTTCTGGAAAGTGTGTGATAAATGAAGAGATCGTTATGTTTCAGGTCCTGCTGAATGATTGCAGCCTGTTTTGCTGAAGTCAGGAGAAGCTTGCTGAGCAACCACACTTACTGTGTGCTCTAGGCGTGACCTGTTCCCTTGAAAGAGCAGCAAAGAGCATATCTATCTTCTAGCATCTGTCCCAGGTCTGCTGCAGAAGATCAGGCTGAGCTGTACCTGTGTTGTCACTGATGCACGTGGAGTTTACCCTGTTAACCCAAATCCACACGTGGTGATGGGAACAGGTTCTGTGTTTTATAGCCATTTCTCACATGGCAGCAAGGAATCTAGGATCACTGAGGTCATGGTTGGTGGAGAATAGCCCTATGAAATATCATGTGCCAAACCACACAGTGTCAACAAAAGAAAATCTCATGTGTCTACTTGTTTAATTTCACCTGTGTTTTTTCCTCCCACTGTCCAGAAGTTGAAGCCTGAACACTTCTATGATGTTTTTATTTCATTTGCACATGAAAGCATTGTTTCCTTGTGTATAAGGAAGGCTGAATTACTTTCTTGGTGAAGTGCTGAGGTGGGAAGTGGTGCACATAAAAAGTTAAACTATGAAGACACAGTTTTAAAAGTAGTTCTGAGGTTTGGGGGATATTTTAAAAAGTAAAAACTAAAAATTAAAAAATACTAAATGTAACAATGTAGCATCTTGAAATAATTATGCTATCTTAATATAGTGGAAATCAATATACATATATTGATGTACAGATATGTTTTAAGATATATAGATATTCTATATCTTAATATAGAAGAAAGTGACATCATAACATATAAAAATAATTAGGCTAGTAATGCTGTATGTGAATTTAGGTAGAACTGAAGTTACATCAGCTTGAATTCATGTAGTGGCTGATGGTACTCCCTTTCATGCGTAAGAGGCTTTTCTCTGGAAGCTTTTCTTCATGGGGTGTGTTAGGACAGCAGTGCTGCCTGTCTGCAAGTGATGACATCCATGGTGTGGTGCTGGCCTGTCTGTGTGTGGAAATGGGTCCATGGCTCAGAGTTTGGAGAGGGCAGTGCCCTTGCTGTGGGGTGGGTGGGTGGCGGGGCTATGGGAAGTCCACCTCAAATGTGTGGTGATGGTAGAGTGCAGAAAATACATTCCATAAATACACTTGTGCTCGCGATGCTAACTCCTCTGTGTTCTTAATTGATTTTGTGTAGGTCGCTCATAAAGACATATTTGAATTACAGGCTCTGTGGATGGTTTTGATACATTAATAGGCAAGTACAGCACACTGTGTCCATAAGTTACTCCGTGCCATGTTACGAACTCGAGCTCAGCACTAACGTATTTTTGTACTTACTTGAAACTGATCTTCTGCCTGTTGATGGATCTATCTTCATGTGCACATGAATAATTCATACCTTTTATGGGTTTATATATATATACACGTGCACAGACATCCTAGTGTATGTGTGTGTGTGCTACATAGAAAGCGTGTGGTGTACTGTGTACACACAGGCAAAGCAGCCCATTTTCCAGTTTATTTTCCCAGAGCATTGTTGTACACCAGATATATTTTCCTACGGTTGTATGTGCTATAAAATAATATTTTTCAAGATGGGGAAAATACCAAGTTCCTTTCATTCTGTGCTTTTCTAAAATCACTTGAGAAATTAACATTCTTTTGTATCAGGTTACAGGCATCCGAGTTCAGAAGGGGCGAGCGAGCATCAGGGGAAGCAGGATGTGAAGCTGGAACAAAGGCAGCCTTGCTGTTGTGGAGGGGTAAACAGGAGGCGATACCAGGGGTAAACAGGAGGCAATACCATACTGCGTCGTGTTAGATCCCTGATGGACATGACATGAGCAGAGGCGTGGATTCTGGAGAGCTCTTGAGCGGTCTTTGGGGAATCTGCCTTGCCCTCCACTCATTTCATGGACGTCCTGTGTCCGTGTATAACTACATGTGTGTGCATGGGTGTTAGTAACTGTGCCTGCTGCTACATTGCATATGGTTTCCATTTTCCAGTCTTTGGGTCCTTTTCTGCGACAGATCTCTGAGCGTTTTGCTTTAACTTGTGCTGTCTCACTTACAGGCTTATGCCTGGGACCCCTGGTTTGCCTCCCAGCGCTGTGGACTTTCCCCAGCTCAGAAAAACTACCCAAAAGAGCCAAACAACAGGCCTGTCCGAGCTGAGCTGCCTTTGTGCTGGGAAGCCCGGAGGAGGGGAAGGCAGGTCCGGGCGCTGGTGTGTGGCTCGGGGTGTGCTGCCTCCCTCCGCTCAAATTGGCGGAGCCGTGTGAGGTCTGGAGGTCCCTGAAAGGGGGAAGCTGAAATGCAAACATGAAGCTGAATAATAAAATGATGTCACTGGCAGCCAATCAGGAGGGGTGATGTCACGCGCCTGGCAGCCCCTGTGCCCGCAGAACAAGAGCAGCAGCCCCCTCTCGCCAGTTGTCCCTTTCTCACCAGCAGAGCTGCTGGGGATCGAACCTTTTGAAGTTTGTTATTTGCGAGCTGAGCGCACATAAAACACGATTCAGCGCTCCTGCAGTTCATGAGATTCAGAAGTTTCCCAAGGCTGGAGAGCTGTGTGGGAGCTCTTAACAGCTCTTTTATGAAACACATGACGAGCAGGGAAACTGGTTTTCCTTTCTTTCTTCTTTGTTTTCCCCAGCCCTTGCTGTTCTGCCCTGTGTGCGCTGGCTAGGATGTGTGTTGGGATATTTTCTACTTTGGGCCTGTGTGGAACACCATTCTTACTTCCTTACCTGCTTTGTACTGTACACTTGAGTCTTCTTTCATTAGCAAATCACATAGATAAGGTTTAGCTTTACTCGTTACTTGTTCCTCTTACCAGTTACTTCTTGTTCCTCTTACCCAGTCAGAGGCTGGATTTTACATCTTGGAGGTTCACGCTGTTGGAGGCTGGAAGAGCTGCGTGTTACTTCTGAGTGACGTGTAGTAGGGTTTCAAACCAGAAAGCTGAGGCACCCTTTTTGGTATTCAAATCTATGACTATATACAGTTCAAGGTAAATTTTAAAAAAAACAAAAAATAAAAAAAAAGCAACTCTATACTGTGTGAGGACACCTTTAGCACCAGCCAGAGAAGAAAGATGAGAGCAAACGGATCTAGAACAAAACCTTTATTATTAGAGAACAGACACCTTCCCATATTACTATTTGTAGCACTACGTTTTTTAAAAAAAATTATTTATTATTTAAATTCAAGGCTGTGAAGCTTCTATTCTGCCTGACCCATGGCAAGTAGCCAGCAAGTCGGACTTGCCACCGGCAGGAAGCGGAGCAGTGAAGCTGCTTGTGTGTCTTCTGGTGGTTGTGGAAACCGTTTATGTCATGACCCAGATTAAAGGTTTTTGTTTTTATAGTGCAATATACAAGTGTGTTAATGTTTTGGAACTCTTTTCTGGGGAGTGGGAGATGTTTACTTGAGCTTCAGTTAAAGATGCGGCTACTGTAACTCATGTCTCAATGCTTTTCAAATACATGTAATAGCTGAAGGTAGCTGTATTGCTAAGAAACAACACTGCAGCTTTAAATCAAATGACATCTTTGGATATATTTTTTTTTCCTTTGCTGCTGTGTGTATGGAGAATTCCTGTATCATTAGACTGAGGGGAGAGAAAATGTAACATTTCAGTTCTTGTCATAGTTTTCTTGTAAAGAGTTCTGCTGTAATGACAAGTATTAACATCGCAATAAGATGCTTTAAGAAGATAATTAATATTACGCTTTTAAGTTCATCTTGGGTGGTTTAGCAGCACTGATGCTGAGGATATGAAGACATCTTGCCATGTTGTCCAGCTATTGGTTTGTTCCAAAACAGTTTAAAACACCTGAAGAGGCCATAAAAGATTCCCAGCTACAGGGGAGGGATGATTGCTGGTATGGACACTTGTATGTAAGGTGTGTGTCCAAAGAGATACAGACCATGGATCTCCCATTCATATGAACATGAAGTGAGCCAACGGCATTTTACATGAGATAAGCAGGGGATGATGCTCTAAGAGGACCCATGACCACTGTGCTGTTGACTGCATTTCCTCTGCTCGTGGTGTGCTTAGATGGGTTGCTTTAGGGCTTCTGTAACAAGCAAGATAAAGCCCAAACACATCTGAGTCCCTTAAAAGAGGAAAGTTGCAGCTTTCTGTACTGGGGAGCCACTCTGAACAGGGCGTTGTTGTAAAATAGCAATTACTTTTTAAAATCTCAATTTATCGTGTGTCTCTCATGCACAGTTTCCTAGAGGAACACTTGTTACTTGAAAGCAAAAAAAGTACAGCCTAAGTGCTTCCATTTTTAACCTGCCTAATTCTGGGGAAGTCTTATATAGCTGAGTTAAAAACTGAAGACTAAACATAACGAGCTTTTTGCTACCCGCAACTGCGACTCAGAGGCATTCCTGATGCATTAAAATGGTAAAGTTTGGATTGTGACCCAAATTGGAGATGTTTGTGGAGCTGAGTTTGCCACTGTAAAGATTCTAGATAGGCTATTTGAAAAGGTGTGATGTAAAAGTGCACCAGCTAGCATGGCCCAGCCATGGTAAGTGTGTGCATGAGTATCCTTGTTCGTGCTCTGCAACTGGAAACAGGCAACAGTTTTTATGATTGTGGTAATAGAAATAATAATTTGACATAGGAGATGGTGTCTCTGAAAAGTAAAGCTGTTGAAGTGGTCATATGCTGAACCTGCACAGAACTGTTGCAGTCCTTTAGTGCAGTCTGATGTTCTGACGTTGGATTTGTGAGCAGTGTGAGTTGGAAAGCATGTCTGCAGTGCTCCAAGCGTGTATTCGTATGCTTTTGGGGCTGTGCATCAGGAATTTCTCAACTATTACTGATGTGTTTTGCTTGTGTGGACTTGCTGGATGGCCCAGTTCCCCTTTAGTAGTTGATTTGGTGATTTGTGACGATTTCCTGCTGTAGCATCAAGGTTAGGGGATGTGGCGATTACCTAACTGGTAGGTGGAGGTGACTTTGTTTTTGCTGGGTGGCTTGGACACCCTTCTGCTTCAGCTTGTGTACGACACCTTGAGCAGTCCCTTCCTTGCCAGCAAGGATACTTTGGTGGAAGAGTGAGGTGACACGGAGATTATTCTCCTTTTAAACGCAGACTGGTGTTAGAGAGGTCAGATAAAAGAGCTGGGGGTTGAATTCCAGGCAGTTACAAAACATTGGCTTGATACTTGTGTAGGAGTTGAAATCATACAGCTTGTCTTTCCATCAGAGTCTTCTAGCATATTGCATGAGCTTTAATTTTCTATGTCAGTCATTTGACCAAAGCTGTATTCTGAGGTTAGACATCACTTTTGAGTAAGCTGATACTAAGTTTAGATTGATAGGCAGAGTCACCAAAAGGGCTTGGATGTATTTCTGCTCGCTCTTCTCTCCCACTTCTGTGTTGTTGGCAGCTGGAGTGACAGCTATGCTGACGTCTCCACAAGCAGACATCTCTGCAAGCAGCACAGCTGACCGTCCCCAAACTCTCAGTGTCTTAGCCGAGTGCTGTGAGATAACTCGGCTGCTCCCTCACTAAACTTCACCTTTTCCTAGTGCTCTGTTGGGAGCTCTGTGGTCTGATTGCTCCACAACAGATGGAAGGAGCAGCGAGCAGGATAGGACACAGGACATGTGGCTGCCCTGGGCCTAAGCTGTGGCTGATGCTTGTTGGAAAGGACCCTGAGCGTGCCTCCTGTTGCTGCCTGTCTCCGCTGGGTGATGGGAGAGGGTTTTGCCCTCTTTAAAAAAAAAAGAACTCGAAAAAGGTTTTCGGTGAGATGCTCGTTGTTGGATCCCTCTCCTTTTCTTTGCCTCTCAAAATACACCCTCAGCCCCCCCAAAATACATCACACCACCCCCACTGCACCCCCCTTTCTTTTGAAAGTACGTGCAGCTTTTCAGCCTGCATTTGATTCTGGTGTTGTGCTTTGGGAGGCTTGTGTGCAGAGGGATGATGGCTGTTCTAATTCAGTTCCTTTCTTAGGTAAGTAGACTCTGAAGAATATTGGACTTTTTTGTCCCAAGAGAGCGTTGTTCCTGTGACTCTAGGCTGTTTTGAAACACTTTGTGGCTTTTAAATGTTAAATTATCACCCAAAAAGAGGGTGGCTATCCTGGCATTAGTCTGTTGGAAATTTCTTCCTGGATGTGATCATGCCAGAGTCCAAAACTATTTGAAATGGACCAGAAATTACATCAGGCTGCTTATGATCTTAGTAAGGCTCAGTGAAGCACAGTGTTTGTACTGGTTTCACCTCTGCTTTTGGTGGAAAAATTGGTGTTTCTTTTTTAATATTTGCTTTTGGTAATTTGGCACTGTTGAGACTTCTAGCCATCTACTTTCTGACTACATCTTCAGGAGAAAACAGTCACACCTGTTTCCCCTTCCTCTACATCCAAGTGAAGCTTTGAAGTACCGAGGCTAATAAAATACTATAAAATACTGTAGGAAACTACTAAACCAGAATAAAAACCAGTGGAATCTTTTTTCTTTTCATGAACTAAAACTAACTGACTGTATTCAGGATTTCCAAATTCATTTCTGCATCGGGAGTGTGATCTGCCCTGAGCGATGAGTTCTTACTCTGGGACGTGATTTCTGGCACTCGAGGCTGTTGAGTGTGGGCTGAAATTTTATTCACTTAGAGGCACTTAGGGTGTGCAAATCCACCGTATTTATGCAAATGTCCTATGAAAATTTAAAGTCCACGAATGGTCACATGGAGCAGGAGTATCTTCTGTTTTTATTCAGAAGTAATAAGTCATGTTCTCCATCATAGCTTAGAATATTTTAGATCAAGTTATGAACTGTTGAGGAAACGGAGTTATTAATGGGAACACAAGAAGCTGACACCAATATATGTAGTGAGAAGTGGAGGTGAAGCGTGGCTCTGAGGGGAAAATGCAGGGTCTAAAGGTAGAAAAACAATTTTCTAAAAGAAGGCACTATTTCAAAGGCTGAGGTTTTTTGAAAACAATTTGGTGCCAAAAGCTTAACCTGTTTTTCATAAACATGGTTGCTGGTTGGAGCCAAAACAAACAATTAAGGTCCTTAAATGAACCGAAGTGAGGACTCTAGCTACCCTTAGAGTGCTAAAAACTCCAAGTGCAGCTAAGTGTGAGTCAGGGAGGAAGCTCAGGAGCAGGGACTTGGGAGGTGTGCAGGGTTTCCTGGCCATTTGTTCATCACTGTGACTTTTCAATGAGGTGCACATGAGAAATGCTTTAGTGGTGGGAACGAGCTGTGCTCCAGACCCTAGCCCAGTGATTAAGGTGGCTGTAACCTGAACAGAAATGGAAGGAAGACAAAGGTAGACTGTGCTGTGTGTGAGCCGAACGTATGACTGCTGTGGTGGATTTAAATCACTATCTTTACTACCTGTCCTTTTACCTTTTGCAGCGCCCCATGCCAAAACCCTCATTGACATATGTGCTGTATGCGTGTCTCCCTCATCTGGGCCTCTGTCCGGCTGGATTGAGACCCGTTAAGCTTTCTTGGAAAATGGCTCTGCTGTCAGTGACCTCTTGGACTCTGCTTTTTTTTGAGGGATGCTTCTAAGATGCTGAGGGCTACCTGGAAACTTGTGCACATAAAGGATTATCGGTAAAGGTGGGGAGGAGCTGGCTGTGTCTTTACTGTGAGCACTTAAGGGCTACAATCTACAGTAGTATTTTCAGTGGTTTTAAAAGCAGCCCTCCAATGCCACCTTCCAGAATATTCATGATACTGTACAGAAGAGGGTATGGTTTATTTCTGTCTTTTCTCCCTCTTGTGGGAGGCTGAAGCTTCTCAAGGTTTGTCGTAAATTGTATTCCTCTGCTCTACCTTGCCTTGTTTTTTCTGCTTCCACATGCTCCATGAGTTTAGGGTGGCTGCTTTATGTACTAAAAGATGGAGTGGAGCTTCAGATGGTAGTTAAAGATACCCTGTCTGCTGAAGGCATAGCCTGTATGTGGTTTAGAGTCAGGTTTTTTTGACTTTCACAAGTGACCCAAGACAGTTTTCACCTAGAGACTTTGTGGAATGGATGTAAGGCAAAATCTGAAATCTTTTGGGATCTTGGGTAAGTCCTATATTCATACTTCAGTTTCCTTTTCAAAATGACCTACAGGAAAAGTTGGTGTGTTTCTGCTTGACTGTAGAACCACAAGTATTATTTGAGAAATATACTGGATGGTCTTCAAATAGCCTCAGCTTTCTAAAAGACTTGAAAAACTTCTTGAGAGATGCCATAGCTCACCATCATAGCTATTGAATTTAATCAGCTTTTTGCACACTTCTATTTGGGAAGTACCTCCAGTCTCTTCCAGAAAATAGAGGGCTGAACCAGAAGCAGATTCCCTTTCTCATCGACAGATGTTCGGAACTTGAGAGACACTATGAAGTCACAGTATTTCACCTACCTGTGAGCTCCTTTCTTGGCAGGTTAGAGAAGCTGGCAATGAGAAGAGTAAACTCTGGAAAGCTGTAGGAATGATGTTCTCATGTGTTCTTGCTTTACAGTTGCATATATGGGACAGATGGGTGAGGATTATTTACAGTCATAAAATGAAGCAGAGTTTGGAGTTAATTTTCAATTTGCCTACTAAACTGACCATGGGCTGTAGGGTTTTTAACTCTTTTTTAAGAGAAGCATTACACTGCAGGTTATTTATGAGCTGTTGCAGATAGTGGACTTCTGCATGACATCTTCACCTCATAAATGCCTTGTTGGAGAAGAAAGAATCGCTGGTGCGATTCAGTTTCCAATCCTCCAGCCCCCACAGACATCCCCTGGCTCTCTGACGTGCCCGTGTCACGGCCTCTGGCAGCCCAGAGATTTTTGCTGCGTGAATTTGCAGGAAGTACTTGGGGACAGATACACTGGGTGTGTGCTCAGGTCACTGTAAACAAAATACTTGTCTTTAAACATAAACCCACAAGGAAACGAAGCAAGGAAATGTTAGTAATCCTCCTTACAGAGCCTAGGTAACAGCATCAGTGTTGATTCTTTAAAGAAAAAAGTCATCTCCACTTGCTAAAACGCTTACTGGGTAGATGCAGAGTTCTCATGACCACCGCAGAATTCCTGTACACTGGGAGTACCTGCTGGCTGTTGGTTCAGAATGGCTCTAGCTTTTTAAAAATGGGCCTTTTCCTCCAAATATGGGACCTGAATCATAGCATCAGGGTCTACATACCACTGGAGGAGTTGCTTGGAGAGAGCAGGTGAAGTTTGTATCCAGTTCTGGGCTCCCTGGTATAAAAGAGACAAGGATCTCCTGGAAAGAGTCCAGCGCAGGGCTACAGGGGTGATGAAGGGCCTGGAGCATCTCCCCTGTGAGGAAAGGCTGAGTGACCTGGGGCTGTTCAGCCTTGAGAAGAGACGACTGAGAGAGGATCTGATCAATGTTTATAAATATTTGAAGTGTGGGACACAGGGGAAATGGCCAGCCTCTTCTCTGTCTGTGGGGACAGGACAAGGGGCGATGGCCTCAAGTTGGAGCACAGGAAGTTCCACACCAATATGCTCATCAGATCCTGGCGTGGAGTACTGTGAACTTCTGCGCCCCTAGCACTGCTCTGTCCTCAAATGTTTTAGCTGTGTTCCTACACATGTACAAGGGTAATAATCTCACAGCTTTTCCAGGCAGGGAAAGATCTTGCCTTCTGCTGAAACAGTAGACATGTGCTGGTTTTGATCTTAGGTGAAGGAGCAAGTACAGCTTCTGTAGAAAACTGTGGTGTTGTCCTGTTCCTATTTTCTGTGCAAAGTGGGGACTATCTTGTCATACTGATAATTGGTTCAGTACAGGGACCTGTCAAGGTGGGATAGCCAAAGCAAGAACCTCTCCGTTTCCTCATTTCCCCAGATTTCCTTCTCTGACTGGTTTGGCATTCCAAGCCAACAAGCGCTAGGTTTTCTCTTCAGTTAATTTACATCTTGCAAGCACAATTCCTACTGGCAGTAAGAAGCTGTGTTCTCCCTTAGAATGGTGTTACCTGTGATCTGGCTGAGTTTCTGGCATCAGGCACCACTTACCTGAGCGCCTGTGAAGGATCTCGGATGCTGCGTGGGTTGCTGAACAGGATTTGTCCGGTGCCCGAGAGCTTCACGCTGCTGGTGCCTGGCTCCTGCTCAGCAGCAAGACTAAACAATTTTGGCCTGATCCCCAGGTGGTTCCTGGCAGCTCCCTTGTGTCGAGGTGGAAATGCTCCTGGTGAGCTGCAGGTTTCTATTAAAAATCAAGCTTTGAGTTTAATTGTTAGAAGGAACATGCTCCCCCGGGATGGGGATGTCAATTCACATGGGAGCGCAGCTGATGAGGCAGCCGCTGGGCACGTTTGTAGTGCTGTGCTTTACTCTGTGTGTGTTTTCTTCCTGAAAATCAACAGGATTTTCTTACTGAAATCAATAAGAAATCAAACCCACGTTTTAAGTGCTCCCAGCTACAATTGCCAAATGAACAGAACCTTTTTTAATAGTTCGAGTGAGGAGAAATCAGACGTCAGAGCTACCGAGAGCAATGATTTAGTAAGTACTTAGAGGAGAACAAACCTTAATTAGTGGAGACATCTCGAATACTTGAAGGCACTTGGAAAGGGCTTTTAACTAGCTGGTGCGTGAGTAAATACTATGCAGGCAGAAGCTGAAATGACTTATTGGTGTGAATTTCAGCAGCTTCTGGACTTACTGCGAAATGACAAAATACCCAGTTTCCTTCTCCAGCAGACGTTGCCCTGGGTGCAGTGGTAGAGCCCTGTGAGGAGCACAAGGAGATTCTTGAAATACTTCAGATCTTCAGAATCAGCTTTGTTCGTTACCGCTTTGTTTCTGAAATAAATGTTGGACTCCTTAGCAGACAAATGATGAACCTCATGCTGGACTTAGAATCATAGAATCATAAGGCTTGGAAGGGACCTCGAGAGATCATCGGGTCCAACCCCCCTGCCAAAGCAGCTCCCCAGCTCATATTGCACGGGTAGGCGTCCAGATGGTTCTTGAATATCTCCAGAGATGGAGACTCCACCACCTCCCTGGGCAGCCTGTCCCAGGGCTCTGTCGCCCTCACTGTGGAAAAGTTCTCCTGCATGTTGGTGCGGAACTTCCTGTGCTCCAACTTGCAGCCATTGCCCCTTGTCCTGTCTCCACAGAGCACTGAAAAGGGGCTGGCCAATTTCCCCTGCATCCCATGCTTAAGATATTTTTAAACATTAACTAGGTCCCCCCTTAGTCTTCTCTTTTCAAGACTGAATAGTCCCAGCTCACTCAGCCTTTGCTCATAGGGGAGATGTTCCAGGCCCTTAATCATCTTCGTGGCCCTTCTCTGGACTCTCTCAAGGAGATCCTTGTCCTTTTTATACCAGGGAGCCCAGAAGTGGACACAATACTCCAGGTGGGGCCTGACCAGGGCAGAGTAGAGGGGGAGGATCACCTCCTTTGACCTGCTGGCCACACTCCTCCTGATGCACTCCGGGATCCTACTGGCTATCTTCTTGCAGCCATGGCTATAGCAGGTGGGGATTTCTTTACTCTCTCAAAAGGAAGGAGTTCTAATTTTTGGCTTTTGGTGCACATTACCAAAATATTTGCAGTGTAGTAACACAGAATCACAGAATTAACAGAATTCTTTCACCTTGAAACTAGGAAATAAAACATATTTGTTCCTATATGTAAATACCCTTTTCCCACATAAATTGTTTGCTTTGTAAATCCAATCCAGTTTTCTCCTTGTAGAATGAATTCCTGTGAGCTCTATTTCGGAGGATGGGCACATGTGCTTTCAGGTTATCATGATGCTTAAATAAAGGGGGCTCACAGCTTTCCCCCGATGTTGGTGAGAATAGGTGAGACTTAAAGAAAGGACCCCAGTGTAGCTATTAAAATGACTTTAGGAAACACCATTTGTGGCTGAGCACATAACTCCCCTCCCCATCTCTTCCCTGCACTGGAGGAGCTGAGGGGGGGGGGGGTTGTACAAAGGAGCCTGGGAAAGGGAACATGAATTCTTCTGTGCAAAGGAAGTTCAGAGTCCCATGGTACATACACGGGTGTCTCTGCCCCCTTAAAAATGCTGTTCTCTGCTCTGTAATCACAGAATTTTTTCCTTATTAATTTTACTTTGGGTGGAGGAAAAAAGGGAAGGCTCTATTGTTTAGATGGAAATCACTGCCGGGGGCGACAACTGGCCTATTGTTGGGATGTAATTCCAGTCTGGGGCTCCAACAGGAGGTGAAAAGGAGGAACAGGAAAAGGAATAGGAACAAAACTGAGTATTATCTCTGTCGTACTCTGTTGTTTACCTGAACAAGGATAGCCAGAGGTTCAGTCTTAGAAGGGAACTTTCTTTCCTCCAGCTGAGGACATGCAGTTATTTTTCCAAAGCCAAAATCAAAACTGTTAGTTGAAGGCAGAGACAGGCCTCAGGAAATGCTGTTTCTTCTGGCAGCAAGAGACAAAGCTCCTTGTTCTTCAGACCAGCCTTTGTATAATTCAGAACAATAATATTTTTTTTAAAATTTGATAAAGAATAAGTACTCATTATCATAATGTGTTAACAGAGCTATAATTAAGATTGTTCTTGTCACTTTTTTTTTTTAATATACCATCTTCCTTTGGGAGATCTTAATTGTTGGAAGAAACCCACCCCACTGTGTATTTACATTTGGCAACAAGAGGCTTGGGGACCGAATGTTTTAAAGCAGTGCCGGTTCTGAACTCCTCCCTGAATATCAGAGGGGGAAATTGGGAAAGGAGTGAAAAGATCCTGTGGATTAATTCTGGTGTTGCTCAGGCTCCATCCAGATGAGCAAGCAAGCAGCCTGGCTGCTTTAAAGCTTTCTGCCTACCTCATGTTTCTGGATCACCCCAAACACCCCAGGATTGCTTCAGGATTACTCTCTGCTGCATCCCTTCTAAGGGCACACTGACAGGGCATTTACTGTTTTAATTACAAGTAGAAATGTTCACTTCCCTTGTATATCTGTTCCATGGTACACATCTCATATGCCGACTGTTTCTAAATGCTGGTGCTTCCCTGATCCTGTGAGCCCTTTGATAGGTATGTGCTCCAATAAAGACTTTAATACTCAGATTTCATTTAAACTGTGACTCCATCCTCAGTGAGACATGGGATTTTAAGGTGGTTGAGGCCTTGACAAGTGACAGTGCTTGGGGAGGGGGCTGGTGGTACCCGAGACGTGTTCACCTTCACCTGACAGCTGCCTGCCTGCCAGAAGTAGGAAGGCTGTTATTGATGCTTTCAGTTCTTACGAGTGCTTGAGATTTTAAATGTTTCCTTGTTGTTTTGGGCTGTAGATCCTCTATATTTAAAATAAATAGTCTTGTTTTAAATTAGGGTTTCCTGGAGGAAACGATCTGGCCATTGTGAGGTGCTCTGTCAGCAGTGCTGCATCCCGTACTGGCAGAAAAGGAAGGATCTAGTGTCATTACCCAGAGCTAGGGAGAGCTGACATGGAAGAAATTCCCATGAATTAAGGCTCCCTGCTGTTTTTTGTGCAGACAGGTCTCTTTGTTTTTGATTAAACATTAATCAAAAATCAATTTATGACTCCATGTAAGTGGTATTAGATAATTCTTTTTTTTTATTCGTGGTAAATAAAAACATTGTTCAAACGTGAACAAACAATAGTCTTGGTTTGGTTTGAGTTGAAAAGTAGATCAGGAGAGAAAATTGTAATTAAAATTGCAGATTTCATAATTGAATGTGTTCTTATTTCATGAGAACATTTAACTAGCAGGGTAAAAAAATCTAATGGAACTAAACATTGAAATGTTTTGCCAAAAAGCACAAAAATAAGATTTGAGAGATCTTTCAGTAGAAAAATCATTTTATGAGTGAATAGATTTCTGAGTAGGTAAAGTGTAAGCTTGAGGATCATGAAAAATTTGGACAGCCCGCAGGTTTTGGGGTTTCAGCACTCTGATTCATTTCAAGGGTGAGCTGACCATCCACCCTGAGATCTCTCACAAATAGATAGAAAATAATTTCCAGTATGGGTGCTGGCTTGGGGGCAGCTGAGTAGGTATTTTGCCTTTGGACTGAACTACCAAGCCAGTTTTGCTTGTGGATGCTTACTATAGAAGTAGTGAGTCTGGAATCTCTGTGCTACTGAATGGAATCTGTTTGAAGTGCAGAGCAGGGAGATGGGCAGCTGCAAACTGAGAAGATGAGCCCAGACATAGTGGTTGTCGTCAGGCTGGGCAGAGAGCAGCTACAGCTCTGGTTCATTCAGGCTCTTGGAGTGGTGAGAGGATTGTCACTGGTGGTGGCTGTGTCTTCCAGCATCTTTGAGTTGCACCCCTGTTATGTAGGGTCCAACTCCAGATAATCAGAAGTCCATTAGACTCTGATTTTGCAGTGGGAACATGATGCGTTGTTAGGTACATGTATAGTTAAAAACTATTATGGAAAGCAGCGAGTTCTGTCCCCATTTCAGCGAACCTGCTGGCTGTGTGATAATGCTGAAGTGAGATGCTGCTCCCTAAGTTAATCAAACACAGTGTTTAAATGGTAATAAAGACAGTTGGCTTATAAGAATATTAATTTATATAAATATATTACTTTTATTTGAAGTGAGCCGTGCAGCAGTTGTTTTAGAGCCTTCCATGCTACACATACATGTCACCTTACAGCTTTCCTGTAAGCTCTTGGGAGCTGTAGCTGGCTCTGGTATGGTGATGGGGATTTATGTTACTTGAAGCTAAGACTTGCCAGGAGACCTGTTGTCCTCTCTGACTTAGTTTTACTCAGAGCTGACATAGAGAGAGAAGAAAGGATGGACTGGAGACTGGTATGTTGGGGGGTGAGGGGTGGGGGGAGTAGTTTGCTTTTTTTCTTGGTCTAGAAAACAATACGTTTTGGAAAGACTTGTAAAGAGCAAAACTGATTTCTGTATGCTAACAGTATCTCTGGATGGTAGAAGGAAAGTGCAACTACAGTCCAGTTACTCCTAAGAATTCAAGGCAGGTTTAAGGATTTTGCTTGCGATTAGTGTGACAGTAACTGTGATTATGAATTCTCTTTGTTCTTTCAGGCTGAAGCACAGAGGACAATTCTTTGTTTTCTTGTGTACATGAATATTTCTGGGTCTTTGTCATGCTTTCCTGTACCTTTCCCATTTTATTCCATCTTTTTTGAGCTGAAGAGATCAGACTTCCAGTCTGTGTTGGAGATGTGACCAACCTGCATGTTTACAGTGTTACAATGGCGTTTCTTTTCTTTTCCCACTATTCCAACAAAGGTTTTTAGTGGTGTGCAGTAGCTGCAAAGTCCCCTCTGGGGTGGACTTCTGGTGAGCTCACCCCTCGGGTGAGAGCTCTGGTAAGAATAAGGGGGAGGTATTCCGGCAGGTTTGGGCACTGCAGATTTCTGCTACGTGATAAAAAATGCTGGACCATTTGTTGTGTACAAATGATGTAGTAATAGTTGGAAAAACTTCTTGGCCAGCTTTGCCTCATTCTGTTTGTTAGTTTTGTTTGCACCCCGAGTGCAGGGAAGAGGATTGAATTAAGCTTTAGCGTTCTCTCAGTTATTGGGCCAAATGCCGTTCCTTTTGCTGCCAATAAAGCCTACAGAAGATGTGTAGGCATGAGGAGTGTGGGAGTTTCAGAATACACAGCATCTTTTAATTGACATGGGATTTGTGAAGTGCGGCTTGTGTAACTGGTGATACCTAATCTCTCTTGTCCCTTCCAAGAAGCACGTTGATGATCCATATGCTTGATGGAGGTGTTTCTTTGTTTAAAGGAGATAAGAATTGCATAGTTGATCAGAGATGTCTTCCCTCTAATTTGCCTGTGGAGTTCCAAATTTAAGCCATAAATTCAGAACACTCCCTTGCTTGATGGAGGTTTAATCTTTTAAAAAAAATTAGAAGTTGCAGAAGGAGACTCACCCACCTTCACCCATTCCCCTCTTTTAAGGGGAGAGGGAAGGCAGTGGGGGGGGGGAGGGCGGACGACACACCTCAGCTGAGGTGCAGAATGGAGGGGTACACCTCATGAAGTCAGGTGCTGTATGTTGCTGCTGTTCTCATAATGAGGTAGATGTGGGAAATGCTGTTCTACAGGTCTTTTGCTACTTGATATGGTCTCATTCCTCTTCAGTGACTGGCCTGTCTGACTCTGCCTGACCCTCAGAAATTATCCTACCGCTTTCCCAAGCTTCCTTATGGAAGAACCTGTAGGACATCAGACAGTAGCTTTGGCTGCCACGGATGAAGACAAGAGCTCGCAGGGGCAGAGCTGCCTGCGGACTTGGGACAGTATTTCTAAGACATAGATTATATCTGAATTACAGAATCATTTAGGTTGGAAAAAACCTTAAGGATCGTTAAGTCCAACTGTAAACCAAACTTTGTCAGGCTCACCGAAAGTCCGGTTTAAGTAGCAGAAAGATTTAAATTTTAAGAGGCTGTGTATGTCCAGGAAAACAAAGGAAATTGGAAGAGGGAGAAAAGGAGAATGATGTATAAATATTTTATTACTTGGTATAGAAACAAGGTATGCTGACATCTGTTTTTCTTCCCCAGTGCAGCTGTTGCCGTGTACTGCATGTGGAACATCTTCAGCTGCCTTTGTGGCACAGCCCTTCTTAAAAAACCCAAGCACGAACAGACAGAACTCCCACAAACCAGTGGAAGTGTACACTGCACCCAAGCCTACAGACAGTTAGCTTGGATTTGTTCACTGTTAAATCCCTTAGACTTTATTTCCCCTGGAGCCTGTGCATCCCAGGTTGAGGTTCTCTGGTTTAAACGTCAGCTGGGGGTGGGTGCAGCAGCCTGGGGGCTTGGGCTTCCATTTGACAAGATCCTGAAGCTTCTTCCCAATTAAGAGTAATGCTGTGAGGTTTAATGTAGGTCCCTCATTGCATTAAAGTCAGTCAGAGATTCCTTAGTCTTCACTGTATCGGGAATTTAATGGGAAGACGTTAAAGTGAGCACTGGGTTGCTCTCTGTTCCTACACTGGAGATGCTTTACAGCAGGGTTTTTTGGGTCCTCTTTGTAAGCCCTTCTGTTTTGAATCTCAGCACCCCGACAATCCCGGTGTCTCTGCCATGTGCTGTGTGCAACAAAAGAGTCAGTAGTGAGGAGCTGCCCACAAATCCCAGAACACCCTTTTCTTCCCTCCTGCACAAGGTCCCTTCTCCCCCCCTTTTTTAATACACAGATTTTTAGGGTTAAGAAAGGGTGCAGTCTGGTTTTTCTCTGTTTTGAGAACACGGAAGCGAAATGTCAATGATCTTTCATTTAAATTTGGATTTAATTTTGTGTTTCTTGATGTGTGATGTGTAGGCAGGGTAGTGATGGGTACATACATACAGCTGGGTAGGAATTAGGAAATGCTGCGTTCTTTCAGAGCACTTGTGGAACGAATCGAGGCCAGATCTGTGCTGCCTTATGATACTTGGTGTGTCACCAGGGACTTCACAACAGCAAGGCTGGTTTTTTCTTTGTGTAGTTGTGCAGTAGTATAGAGGAGGGCAGTTTTTTACTGGTGATTTGATTTTCAGATTTCTTTATTTCTTCAATGCTGGAGGCTGATGCTGGTGGAGTTTTTATTTTTTTCTCTTTTAACATTTCCTACAACGCATATTGCTTTTAAAACACGTTACGGAGACCATCGTGCATAAAATAATCTGAATGTTTTGAAAGCCAGCTAGTTCCAGGACCAACACACACACACAACTCTGTGCCTCCCAAAAATAGTCACCTGAAGGGAAACACAGAGGATGAAATTGAGCTGCTGGGTTTCGGTCTGCCCTGCCGGGCTGTCTCCCCACATGGGCTGCGCTCGCATTCCTCCAGCCTTGGCCCGGGCCTCTTTTGAAAGCAACCTTTCAGGCTCATGAAGCTGCATTGTGTAAACATCTTCAGCAATAATTTATTCTCTTGAAAGAGGCCAAACTAATCCTCCCATCCTGGTTAGAGCTGCCTTAGATCTTAGTCTAAGCAGCACATCTTCTGTCTTGCGACAAGCGTGACATCACACGAATATAGCAACATTATGTGGTCAGATAGTATTTTAAACAAATTTTAAAATCCTCCCCCGTGGGGCAGCTGTATTAGGAGTGTTCTTCCTTCATCTGTATGTTATCAAGCTAAATACCAAGTATTGGTTTTGCTAGAATGTTTCTGTGTAGGAAAAAAAACCTCGCTGCTGATTTCAGTGCATTGGTAATTTCTCTTCCCCCTTTGGTGTTTGTCTTAGAAGAAAACAAATGCTGTTTGTGAAAGGGGGTGAAGAGGGAGAAAGATCTTTATAAAAAATCTACCTGCATAAAAAAATAAGTGAAGTTGTTTTCTGAAATTCCGAGTGTTTGTGAACACAGCTTGTTGTAAACAAATTCCTAAAGTCCTTCTGGAGAAACAGATTACTTGGATTTTTATTTTTTCCTCTCTTACAGGAGTGGCATCCTTAACTTTTGCCTTGCAGCTCTTTTTTTAGAGCAGCCTGAGAAGCTCCATGTTGTTTTTGTCCTGTAATAACACTCGCCTGAGCAAGGACGCGGCATCTTTGGGGTTTACCTCTGTCTCCAGCCCTTGGGAGGTTGTTTACTACTTTCTGCCTGGAAAAACAGGCCTGTCCCAGGGATCCTCCCTTGGGGAACAGGATTATTGGTTTCTGCCAAAATACCACCTCGCTGCTGGGCCTGCTGGAGGGATGGTGTCGATGGGGGTGGTGAGATGCTGGCTTTGGGTATGGTCCCTGTGGGGTGGCAGGATGCTGCCATTGGGGTGGTGGGATGCAGGGGTGCTGGGGAGCAGCATGGGGCAAGCAGAGCCCCCGGGAGCACGAGTTCAGCCCGTGTCTCGCAGCGGGGAAGAAAACAGTGAGACCCTTTTCAGGAGCGAGGTGTGTTTAAGCCTATATTTGGATGCTGCGCCTCTTCTAAATTTGGTTTCTCATTAATGCACGAGCTGGTTTAATTGCCCTGTTGGGAAAAACATGGTTGCTATAGGGTGGGTTGTTCTGGTTTGGGTTTGGGTTGTTTTTTTATTTCCACCTTTTATAAAAGGCCAAGGTTTGATTTGGAGGACTGAAGGGGAGGGAAGGTGAAGGAAGGGGTGGAGGACCGAGGGAGGGTCTGCTGCTCTGAGCTCCTTTGTGTGGCAGGGAGCCCTGTGCTTCCCTCTTTGCCTCCCGTCTGGCTGCTGCGGGGGCACTAGAAGAGGAGGGCAGCTCCTCCACTCAGTAATAAAGACATTGGGGCAGACACAGGTCCAGAGCCGTGCTGTGTTGTGGGAGGGGGGTACAGGTGATGTTGCTTCTATCTCCCCTTCCCCAGGCGAGGGGCAGGCTTTCCGCAGGGGTGCAGTTGTCCTTGGGTCTGAGGAGCACGCAGAAGGAAGCAAGGCACGGTCGCGCTAAAATCAGTGGGCGCTTTTACCTTGTGCTTTTCCCCCCTTGCAGCAGCACGCTGTGCTTGCAGCGGGTGTGATGGAGGAGTAGTGGACAGGAATTCCTGGTGTTGGGGCTGCTGGGAATGCGTGGAGTGGAGCTGTGCATGGGAACGGCTGCCTCTCACCTCCCAGGCTGGTGAAGGGAACTGAGCTGCCATGCTCTGTGCAGGGACGGGGCCTTTCCCCGGGCTTGTTGCACGTTACATCTATTTCTTTGAGTGCCAGAGACACCGATAAACTAGTTCCCTTTTGTGACAGGGATGTGGCCGGTGTGGGTGGTGCTGGATGGGATTGGAACGTTGCTGTATCTCCCAGGCAGGCTGCAGGGCCTGGTGGCTTCGTCTGCTGGGTGTGCCCATCCGTGTAACACCCCACAGCCAGACCCTCGCGCCTGTGCTGTTGGTGATTTGTGGTGATTACTTCCAGTTGCATCAGCAGACCGAGTGTGGCTGGATCCTTGAGGTACCTCTTGTGCAGACCCTGACAGAAGAGAGGTTTCGGGGAAGATGCTGATAGATATGAACAGTTGTGAAAGATTTAGGCCAAAAAAAACCCCCAACCAACCTGTAAAAATGCAAATCTGTCCAAGTATTGCAGTGAAAGCATAAAGGACTTTGGGTTCTAAGCTTAAACATCCAGACACCCTAAGGAAATACAACCAAATTGAATTAGTTGCAGGAATTAATTCATTTTTACTAACTCCTGCTATTAATCATTTAAATTATCTGAGATGGAAATTACAATTACAATAGTTACTTTTTGCTGTGTTTCAGGGTACTCTCCCCTCTAGTAATTTGACCTAGTTTACCAGTGTTTTAATTCCACACTCTCATTTTCAGCACTTTCTTCTTGTTACCAGCTCAGTCAAATCTCCTAAATATTTTACTGCGTGCTCAGTTCTGGGGTCAGGTGGGACAAGCAGCATCTTCTGGCTAAAGAAAAACTCGTTGAAAACCAGTGCTAGAGAAGTCCCCTAACAGAACAGATGCGTCTGACCTGAAAAATTACTTGTGCACTCCAAAACTAACCTCCAAAACTAATTGATAAAACATTTTTTGACTGTAAAAAATCCCTTGGTTATCCTGTGACTGTTCAAGCTACTAAACCCTACAGCTCGCCACCGTTGTGTCCCAGTGTGCTGGAACAACAGGGAGGGGTGTTTCTGTCTCACACTTGTAGCTGTCTTCTGTAGTGAAGATGAAGTTCATAACTAGGATTTGGTTTTTGAAAAACTTGATGGAATATCTGCTGGAATTATTTGTTACATGAATTGTATGGGTTTCATTGTTCCACATAAATGATGGACATACTCTAGGGGAACTTTGCAGCAGATTCCAGCGGTGATACATATACTGAGAAATCTTCCTCTGTTGTGAGAATGGTCACTTCTAGGACCCATGTACTCAACTGTTTGTTTGTTTTTTTAATCAAACACAAGCCATGGGTAGGGCAGGGTGGGAGTTTGTGAGTGGCTCTATACAGGGTTTTTCTGTGAGAAGTGAAAGGTGCTGCATTGAGGGGCAGTGAGGATACAAAGAGTTACTTCATGTATTTATCAGCCAGCAAACCTGACAGGTCTTTAGATAGAAGCTGAAGAATGATGTTAGTGTTTATCCCTTTGACTTGTGCTCTAAAATATTTTGTAGCAGTCACCTGCAAATGTGAGGAGTAATGTGGATCTGATAAATCACTTGTAGGGAATTAGGCTCAACTTGTAGAAAGTTAGCATCTACGTGGGTAGGGTACCAATTGGTATTTCTACTTAGTGAATTTTGCAAGCAGTCTGAGATCAGGGAGGTTAATCTCCTGACTTTTTTCCTCCAAAACTACCTTCTGAGTAAAAATTACAAGTATGTGACTTCTCTTTTCACAAAACAAAGGATTTTCATGTACTATGTGTTGCTTGAATGCAAGGTATCCCATCTTACCATCGATCGTGGAGAGGCACAAACGGTGTATGGTTGTGTTTCCAGCTTTCAAAATAATCAGTAAAAATAATTGCTCCTCCATCACCATTCCCTCAACGCTGTTCAAGGGGAGAGCAGCTCTACACCAAGCAGTTACCCTAATTATCATTGTTTCAAAACAAAAGGATTTTTCACTTTTGACAATCATGAATTAAATTCTGCTTTAACAAAATTTCTTCTAAAAAAAAAAAAGTTCAGTCTTGTGTTACTGAATTTGTATCAGTCTAAGATACATTTCATTTGGGCTTGTCCACGTTACATGAAATTTAGAGAAACGTAACCCCTGGTGATACACTCTTTGGTACAACTAATCGATCTCCTGCCTTGCAGGCCAGCACAGACTCCACAGTGTTTCAAAAATGCAATAGGGAGGGTTCCTAAGAAGCTTTTAAACATAAGCATATGCTATCAATTGGTCTCCATTCTGTAATAATTTCCCCCTCAAATTACACCACTCAAGGCTACACGATATGAAATGGAGCAAAACACGGTACCAAGTTCTCTGTCCATGGTTGATACCTGCACCACTTTGTTTGCTGTTCCCTACAGATGATTTTGTGAGCCAACCCTGGTGGGCTTCTGCTTACGTGAAGAGTTGAGCAGGCTGGGGTTGCGTGAGCAGGAGTTGGCAAGCTTTCATTTGGGAATGAGTCCTTTCTGGGAAGGCTCCGTCTGTGACCTGTGTCTTCAAGGTTGTCACTTCCTCACTGCATCAGAACTGGATATAGTCCTATCCTTCTTCCAGCTAATGTTTACATTTCTAGTTGATGAGACAACCCAAGTGAAACAAACACAGACTTTGGAAGTACTAGAGTAGCTTCCATCTGGGTGTCTCCTGGTTTCCTGTCCCAGAGCAGGAGGCCATGATGCCTGATGCTCTGCATCGCTTGCCTGGCTTGTACAGGGACCTGTGCTGCTGTGGTCACTTAAAAAAACCCAAACCCAACACCACCCACCCATCCTCAGCGCTGAAAAGTGTTGGTGTAAATTGTTATTCAGTGCACTTAAACTGAATTTGCCACTGGGATGCCCAGATTTGTTGCATCTTTTTTCAGTGAAAGCAGAGTAACAGCAAAGAGCTGACGGATGGTGGGATGGCCTTTGTAGCAACTCACAACAGGGTGGGAACCCAGGGGTGGGTAGCGTATGACTGATTAGTAGCACTTAGAGTAAGGAGCTTAAAGGGAAGGAACAAGCGAAGAGTGGCTGTAACCTGGGGGAGTTGAGGATCTCTCACTTGTGGCTGTACTGAAATCTCTGTTGCAGCTCTTCTCTTTATATCCTTTGTCCATGGAAACGCCTTGCTGTTCGGCTGGGATGTTGCTTATTTCTTCCTCTCAGCAGCTGCAGCGCTCAGACTAGCAGGCTGAGATGCTAACAATGCGCTGCCTGCTGCCAAGAAAGGAGGTGTTTGCATTCATTTTCACTTTCTTACTCTTCACACAAAAACCCAAGTAAACCCCTCCACTCTCTTGGAGTCCTGCCTCCCCCGGAATGTCGAGACATGTGCCGATACACAGTGTGGTTACTGGTGGTGTGTTGCCTACACCACTTGACCAGGCAGGTAACAGAAGTGTCCATCTTCTGTACAACAGGAGTCTTGCCGTAATCCAGAATAGCCATATTTAACAAAGAAACTACCAGCAGTAAGTTTCACAGCAATTATTTATCAGATTATAAGCCTGATACTTCACTTGCACTTTTTTTCCCCTTAATTGTTTTCTTTTTTTCTCCAAAACAGCAGTTGCCAGTACTGCTGGTGTCTGGAGCAGGCTGTGAACCTGAGGGGCAAATTGTTGGCATTTTTTCACTAAGTAATTTTTAACAGTGATGCAAGGAAGCAGGGTTGGAGACTTGTTTGGAGTTCCTACAAGTGGGGTGACCGTGGGGATTTGGAGAGGTCGGGGTGCTTGTGGGAGGCTGTGCCGTGCCGCTCGCTCCCTCCTGCTGGTAATCTTATGAACGGGAAACAAGTGGGATTGTACCCATTCCAGACGTGGAGCTTGGGAGGCAGTGACTGGATTACAAAGGCAGCAATTTAACTAAAGGGACATAATTTGGGGGGAGGGGAGAATCTAAAAACCCCAGAATTTGAAACTCTGGGGTTTTCATGTTATAATATATTGACTAAACCAGATACCAGCAATAACCTGTTTGCCATGCCACTTGTTTTAGTGTGTCACGTTCTCAGTTTTCACTGAATCCAAAGCACTGCGCAGAACTCCACTGCACCATCTTTTTTTTAATGCACGGAGTGATCCACAGCGAGTTCTTTGTGTGGCGAGACCCCATTGCCTCAGTGTGAAAACCTCACAGTGCACGTGTGTCTGGGTGTAATTCCACATGTTTTCCTCTTTCCGACTGGAAATAGGACATTTTAGGTCGTGGGTCAGCACGGCAGCAAAGCGGTGTGTTTCGGGGAGCACGCGGGGCGTTAGGAAGGGCAGGAAGGGCACCAGTGCATCCCTCGCAGGTACATGCTTTGCATCGCCCAGATGCACCGAGCCTGTGTGCATTTACAAACAGCTCTGGCAAAAATAACCAAAGATAATAAAATCCACTGGTTCTCACTTGATATCAAGTAACCTCCAGCGTGGGGTTTTTATCTTGCTGTCTTTGTGGTGAGAGAGGTAGAGAAAAGGCCCTCAAAAGCCTACAGACAGCGTAGCCTGTAGGAGCTTTAGGAATTGATTCAGATGTTCCATTCAGAGCAGAGATTTGATATAGGGTAACGAAATCAAACAGCTTAAAATAATCTCCTATTGATTTTTATGGAGAGAAATCTATACCTGCAGAATCACACCGAGGTTATGGCAAGATCTGCCTTCAAATTTTGCTTTGTTTTGTGCTTGTGTGCTTCTAAAAGTGCATTTTTTTTTCCCCTGTGCCTTGAATGGCTGCTTCTGCTTCCCTTTAAGGCTGAAGCGTGGCAAGCCATGCTGAAGCGTTAGCGGCACGGGAGCGTGCTGTCCTGTTCAGTACGCTCTGGGACGTGTGCTGGGTTTTCAAAAGATGTTTTCGATGAAGCTCTGCTGTGCTCTGCTGCCTTGGTGTGATTTTTGGTGTGGGGGCGGTGGGTGTCCCCGCTGTGGAGCGGGTCCCCGTGGGGCGCAGCGGGGGACGTGCCTCGTGATGCTGCTCCAGACTCATAAACAAACCGTCACGTGGCCGCGCAGCCCTGCAGAGCAGCGTGCGGGCAGGGATAGACAGCGAGAGCATTATCCTTATTGGATTTCCCCTCCGAGCTGGTGCTGATTTGAATGTTTTGGAATGAGTGGTGAATGAAACAACACAAGGCGCCCTTCCCCCCCCCCCCCCCCCTTTCTTTTCCCTTTTCCTTTTGTCTTCCCCTCCAGCTTATTTTTTTTCAGCTGGGGGGTTTTGGGGAAGCTGTAGGAAGCTTCTCCAAATGCAGGTGCTTGCAATGCAGCCTGCTTTTCTTTTTTGGCAAAAATATGCTGGCATGAGCAAACACTGGAGCTGTCATGTGAGAGAATGTAAAGGAGCAGATAAAATAATGAATATACTTGAGCTTTTAAAGAATTTTGTTCTATGTATCCTTCCTCCCCCCATTTAACCCGTGGAAGCTTTATTAAAAATGGATTTCTCTGTTGATGTGTAGTTCTTAAGGGTCTATTCCAACCTTGTGATTCTGTGATTCCTCAGACACGCTCCCCCCCCAACCATGTACCCAGTGGAAGCATCATTGCTCTGGGTGGGAGAAGATTCTTTGGACCCGTTGCTAAGTCTTGATGGCGAATTATTAGACTTGGAAAGCATTTAGCTCTAAATGCAGTTACAGCTCAGTTTCTCTGTGTTAAGTCTTTTGATTTACAATGTGCATGTTATAAATGAGTAGGATACTGTCTATAAAACAATACATGCTGCAGTAGCTAGCTGAGACAACAACTTAGATCATGAGATCAGACTAACAGCTAAATACTACTTAGTTGTAGTCTTCATCTTTAGATCCGGGAGCTCAGCAATCCTTTAGCTTGTTGGATGTGTGTCAGCATCGCTGATTTATCAAGCCAACCCCGATCTAAACCAGAGAAACTAGATGTGTACCTGCATCAACTTTACAACCCCTGGTTATTCATAAGGTGGCCTGTAGACTTGTTGATGTTCATGATGATATTGTATTAGTGGTTTGCAGGGAATAATTCATGAGGCTGCATTTTTGGAGCCTCGTGTAGAGAAGAGGCACGACAAGTGATTTAGGGGCTCAAGGAAGACACTGTGGGGTGTATGAGCTCCTGAAAGAACATCTGGTTCAAGGGCGGAGCAGGGGAACACCTGATGTATGGCAGGAGATGGTAGTGTGAGCAGGATGCTGACCTCATCTGTCTAGAGGAAGAGACAGATGTGAGCAAAGCTGTGGAGAACAGGACAAGGGGCAATGGCTGCAAATTGGAGCACAGGAAGTTCCGCACCAACATGCGGGAGAACTTTTTCACAGTGAGGGTGACAGAGCCCTGGGACAGGCTGCCCAGGGAGGTGGTGGAGTCTCCATCTCTGGAGATATTCAAGACCCATCTGGACACCGACCTGTGCAATATGAGCTAGGGAGCTGCTTTGGCAGGGGGTTGGACCCGATGATCTCATGAGGTCCCTTCCAACCCCTACGATTCTGTGACTCTGTGATTCTATGTGCACAGCAGTGTAAGTGGGACGGAATCTGAGGGAGCGAGAAGCCGGCCAAGGGGCTTCTGGACTTCTGAAGTGGTAGAGTTTATTTTAAGTTTAGGTTGGCAGGTTTCAGACTGCATTTAAAGAGATTTTGGTTTCCAGAGACATTGCTATTAAGTTGTTTGTGCTGAGCCTATTCTTTCTTTGTTATCCGTTGCACCGAGAACCGCAAAATGCTTTTAAAGTCATCTTTTCTCAGAGGTGCTTAATGCTCAGGAACACATCGACCTGGTAATGTCATTCTCTAAATTATAATTTTTAAACCATTTTTATACATTTGTTAATCTTAAGAAAAGCAGTTTGGAGAAATCTCCCTAGTTAGGATGCGGATGGTTTGGACTGTGTCCCAAGCTGTGCAGCTGTGGGCAGGTCAGATAAACTCCAGGTTCCCTCTGTCGCTTCCCAGCTAGTGTCGTGTAAGGCAGCTAAATCCACCAGTGACCACGGGGTGCTCGAACACTGGGGCTATTAGTGGCTGAGAAAATCCAGTCGTGATTGATACCGGACCTGAGGTAAAAAACGTGGGACTGAGAGATACCTGGGAGCTGTGTGTGTCTGAAAGTGGCTCCACAAACGCTGTGTGTGTGTCCATCCTGCAGTGGAAGTGGCCACCACCGTCTCTCTCCTGTGAGCGTGAACAGCAGAATTACAGTAACGTTTCTGTTCTCAAATGCCAAATCTGGCAATGTTTTATCTTAAAAACAACTACTGGCATGAAGTTAATTCAAAGATACACAGTGGTGTAAGCAGCTAAACTTGCTCAGTTGGCACCACCTCTGACAAAACAACCAACGTAGTTTAAAAAAGGAAATAAATTTGTAAAGCCGTTTAGCTTCCACTTAAAAAACTCCAAAACCCAAAAAGCTCTTGAGTCAAAATGTCAAAGATAGAAACTTTTCGATAAGGTATCTTGTCTGTGTTTTCTTACAAGAATCCCAAGACTCTGTTCTACATACCTTACAGTTAAGTGACGTTGTGCTGACTTGTGGGGTTGTCACATCTCCCTGCAAAGCCGTTGGCTCCATACTGTTTAGTCAGACAGCCCTCATTTCTTCCTATGCTGAAGAAAGAGGGTGACATTTGTTGTCATCTTTTGAGGTCTGTAGAATCTTCACCAGAGTATCTTTGCATTTGTGACAAATGGCCTAAGCCTGATACTACAAAGTTATTTTACTTGCAGACAAGGAAAGGTAGGGTTACTGATGTTGAGTTTTTTCCCTTAATATCCCCTCAACAAGCTGATATCCAAAATATGTTGTTAAAAGGTATTCTGTCGCCTGCCTTGTCTCTTCTCTGTTATGTACTGACAGCCTGGCAAGGCAATATTTGAACCCCAGGTCCTTTGAATTGCGTTCTGTGATTGTGTGCTGAAGTCTGTGATTTGGGGCTTGTTACCATTTAAAAGACAATTACTAGAGTCGTGTGGTGTTGGGGCTTTTGCATATCAAGAGAAACAGCTGCGTCTGTTTATAAATATGGTTATAAATATGTAAAGGGTGAGAGTCAGGAGGATGGAGCCAGGCTCTTCTCAGGGATGGCAGCGATAGGACAAGGGGCAGTGGGTGCAAACTGGAGCAGAGGAAGTTCCACAGGAATCTAAGGAGGAACTTTTTCTCTTTGAGGGTGACGGAGCCCTAGGACAGGCTGCCCAGATAGGTTGGGGAGTCTCCTCCTCTGGAGACATTCAAAACTGCCTAAATGCGTTCCTGTGGGATTTAGTCTGGGTGACCCGCACTAGCAGGGGGGTTGGACTAGATGAGCTCCTGAGGGTCCCTTCCAACTCCTAATGTTCTGTGATTCTGTTCCTAAACCTTGCTGTAACCTTGAGTAACTTGTCATTTTTTACTGTGGTTGTAGCCTCCTGGTTTAAAATGGGCATTGAAAACAACCGCTGGATTAGATTTCACACTTTGTAAAGACTTTTGAGAACTGCTGGTTAAGAAGTGCTGTATAAATGTGAAGTATGTATTTTCCTGTTGCTGAGCATTTGTGAAGTTTAGTTTGTAGGAACCAAGGCGCTGCTGTTAGTAGGAACAAGCTCTTCAGAACCTGGGAAGGGAAAGCAGAAGGTTTGTCAAATGAACTGTTGGTTGAAAAGCACTTCCCGGGAAAGGTATAAATGGATTAAAAGTTTCCCTTGTGGGGAAGGACATGATGTAGGGAGGAGGGAGTAATTAGTCAGTTTGGAGATCCTTCTGTAGCAGTTAATCCTCCCGCGCCAGCGTGGCCACCAGCGGATGCTGCATCCATAGGGATGATCTCTGAGAAGCCGCTTTACTTTCTGTCATCACTTTAACAAGCCGTGGTGCCTAGATAAATGGGGCCTAGATAAAGTGCATCAAATGAGTCAGAGTAATATTTAAGCTGAAATATGTATTAAGGGTAGTAGCTAGCCCAGCCCCCTTAATTTTTCCCCGTGTCATTCCTAATTCATAAAAACAAACCATAAAACCCCCTTGAACTTTGTGCAAGAATCTGTTGCTCTGTAATTTGCAATTCAAATGATGCTTCTCCATATTTGACTGCGGGCAAAATCAGCTATTCTGTTCCCATCTAATTTAATGCTTTTAGTTTTGGGAGTGGTCTGTGGGACATCCTGGGATGCTAATTATTTTTCCCCTCCTTTCTTTCTTCATAACCTTCAACAAATCCTGCAGTCTGCTGTTACTTGGTAGTTCCCTTTTGTTTTTTATCAAAGGTTCTGTCTGCAAATTTGGATTTGTGTGATTTCACTTGAATCAGCACAATTAGGGTTTTTTAAACAGTGTGTTCAGGCTACTGTTTGTTATAATTGCAGACAATGTTATTTAACACGTGTGGAAGTTTAGGTTCCTGTAACTGCAGAGAAGACAGGGCCTTCCCTGCATGAAATAGAGACAGATCCATTTGTTTTTTTCATTTTGCAGTTGTAGACATTAGGAGAGAGATGTCAATTCTAATGATGGAATTGGAAAGCTTTTCTGGGATTGAATGTGGTCTGACAGCAACACTGCTCTGGCCCCGTGCAGGTGGCAAAATCAGACACTGGGCTCCTTTTGTTAGACCCATGTGTCAGGACCAGAGGTGATGAATAATCTTTGTCACAACGTTTCTCAATGTCAGGGTTAAATCTTTCTGGGGATGATACAATATTGATAACTCCAGCATAGCCAGAAATACTTTCTTCTTACTCTGCCTTGTGTGTTGTAAATGCACATAGAGAGAACTTCCCACATGGCATGGCTGGCACGTTCAGAATAGATCAGTAAAAGGAGAATGATGCACTGTTGAATAATAAAAAGGCAGCGTAGCATCGTGAGGAGTTTGAAAATGGGAATCGTGATCATGCTTTTACCTGTTTGACCTCTATAACCAAAGATACCTGCGGTTATTGGCTCAAGGAGACCTGTAACTGGGAGAAAAGGTAATTGCCATCTCGTTTACTGCAGTATTATTGAGAAATAAAGCTTAGAATTCATTTAATTTTCAATTTGTAGGTGTTTGTAGGTGTCTTATAAAACTAATGAATGCTAGAGTAAACGAGTTTTGAGAAGTCTTTACAGTGTGTCTGCAGACTGCATGCTCTGAATGAAGAAGTTATAAATACTTCCATTACTGAATCGTTTCTTTTGGGAACCTGTATCTTCTTCTATATCCAGTACCAGCCCTCTGCAGAATAAATTAAATGCTTAGTAGAATTTTAACATTAAAACAATAATTAAAAAAACCTCCAGAAAAGGGTCAGTCAAATTAGAATGCTTTAGTGGAAGAATGTCTGTGCTTTAATGACTGTAACATAGAACTTTATTTTAAAATTGCATTTAGTTCTTCAAAGACCCTTCTATAATTTTCCTGCCTAATTTTGGTGGAAGAAATATATTCCATGTTTAAATACTTCCCTCCAAGTGAAGTGAACTTCAGCTTCTTGAGATAAATTAGGTAATTTTTCTTCTTCTTAAGTGGGAGGAGTTTTTAGAAGATTATAAAAGTTTGCCTTGTGCACTGGGCATGCAAAGTGACATAAAGCAATTGTAGCATTACTCATTAGGTGGTGAGAAGTGCAGATGATTTTCTTTGACCATCTGACTTGCCAGGGTTTGCCTGTTAATCTTCACAGCTTCATTGCAAAACAAAGCAAGCGACTGAATAAACAGAAAACCAAATGCAGCAGCAGTGCTGCCTACCTGCAGTGAAGCCCGTGACCCCGGGACGAGCGAGGACGGGCGGGTGTTTCCCTTCTGCGCCTCTGATGAGAACTCGGCTTGCAGACGCGGCTGGGGCCTTTGCCGAGATGACTTCAGCCCCGGCGCGTTGTTTCAGGTTGTTGTAATTGTTTGCAAAACATGTTCAGGGGCTCTCCCCGTGCTGGTACTTGTTCTCAGCATATGTAACATGCAAACAAACCAGACACCGAGTGCCACGAGGGTTTAAGGTAAGGTTTCTTCATCACCAGTACCCGTGTCTTCAGGTGCGGCGTGTTACGCTGCTCCCTGCTGAAGCAGCAGTTGTTTTGACTGAACCAAGATACATCTTTGTTGACCTGTACCCTTTTGTCCTTTCGAAATATCATTTTGCTTTACACAGTGATTTAGGTCGTTTCTCTCAGCTAGAATATTCCAAGGACAGATTTATTTTGCTGGAGGAAAACTTTCTCAATTGAGTTAAATTTGGCCAGGTTGGCCACTGCTTTCCTGGTAGTGTTCTTCCGGCATCGTCTTGTCGTCTTCTGTCTGTGAACTCTGCAAAACCTCATAGGAAGAGCTGTGGGTTTCTTGATTTTTATGGTTTATTATAGCTCAAGTACTGTAATGAATATACCACTGGTTGGGTTTTTTACTCTTTTTTTGTATTAATATATTTTTTAATATTGAACATATACAGGGTCTGCAAATTATAAACTCTGTGACACACAGGCACCTGACATATGTTAACAATCCATCAATTACAAGGCACTTCTGTCATGAAAATGAAGTAGACTCCTCTATGGGATTTACAAAACAATGAAGTAGTTTTTGTTTTGGTCTTCTTTATTATTAAAGGTGAGGTGTGGTTGCATGGTTCTTGGGCAGACCCTGTGACATTCATATGGATTATGAGTGTCACCCAGTCCTCATTCCTACAAAATCCATCCTTCTTCCTCATTCTGTTGCATTTAGGTAGCTGATACAGTCTCCTTCTGTGCCAGTCCTTTGAGTTCTGGAGCATGACAGCGTCACTGAACGCAGTGTCATCTTGTGGGGGAGGGTTTTGGGTAAAGTTTAAGGGTTTTGCCTCCTTTTGATTTTGAGAGGCCAGTGATGGGACTCTATAATGGCTTGGATTTGCCCTGTAATTCTGATGTGTCCGTAACGTAGTGACTGACGGAGCTGCTCAGCCAAGTGCTTCGGCTTGCAGACGCTGCTAAAGTAAACAGGGTAAGGTGAAGTGTGTAGCAGCAGCTGTATGGTTTGGGCTGTAAGCAGGCCTGGGCTGTAGACGATGTATCAGTAGCATCTATACGCAATCCAGTGCCAATTAGGCATGTAATTGCACAGAAATGGCCTCTAATACCAGTTTCAAGAAGAGCTGCCAAAACCACAGTGCTCAAGGCCTCTCCCTCTGAGTTGGGCCAATGCTCGAACGAAACAGCCCCCAGCTTGTTCCTCCGGGACACAGGCCTGCCTTGTTAGGAAATCGGTGAAGTTTGGGAACCCACAATACCTCACATAGCTCTGTGTACAGTAACGGAGGGTGGAAATAGGGCCATAGGCATGAGCAACCAGACGAGTTATAAATATAGACTACTCTCTCAATTCCAGTTTCGTTAGTCATGGGAGGACAGTGAGAGTTTTATAAACTTATAAGGAATATACAAACAGTTCTGAATTTAAAATAACTCTGTATAATTTTTTTAGTGTGTGAAAAGAATATTCTTTTTTGAGACCGTCCATGTAAGTATCTGCTATACACAGTGTGTAAAGATCTGTGTATTTATATGTTCATGTGAATGTGACTTGAGATGACAAAAAAAGGTACCAGAGGGGAAAAGTGTAATTCAAACGTGCCAAACTTGAGCAGAAACAGAGTGGGAAGCCATGTGCTTCCTACTTTGTGCCAGTATCAAAAACACTATTCCCCCCTTTTTCTTTACTAAGTGCCATCGGATGGTGTCTCTGGCTTCAGAGCGGCTGGGGCAGCCTTGCTGGGCTGGCTCTCCTGCAGCTTGGAGCCCCCGTCAGATCCAGCGATGCAGCTCACCTTGACCGTCCTTCCTACCAGGAAATTAATTAAATAAATAAATCTCTCTGGTGCTCCCTAATCTGATCACAAATCCTTACTACAGGAAAGGATTTAGAAAGTCCGAGGCAATGTCATTATTTTTTTCCAGTCATACTAATAGGAATTCCTCAAAAGCATGTGTATAAGCAGAGACAGCTCGCCTAGCCCAGTGTTATTAACTCTGTATTGGGCTGTGTGGCTGGGAGCAGTGTGTGTGTTTGTCCTGTGAGCACATTACGTATGCTTGCAGTTTCTGGGGGACAGCATGATACAAAGAGTGGCTTTCTTTGTTCAGTTTCTCCTATCAAAGTGTTGGAAGAGCTGGAGTAACTCTATCTCCTAACGCAGGATGTTTTTAAAGATAGTGGACAAAGGTACAGGCTGGATGACATAATGTTTGGAATGAAACACTGAGCAAACACCTACTTGGGGCAGAGATGGGAACAGCATCATTTTTTCCCAGTGTCCTCTGATTTCAGGTGTTTCAGTCCCTTGCTTGGCTGGGGATTCAGAGCTGCTGGATGTGAATTGCTTTGCCAGGGACTTCCTTTGGGGTCGTGGCAATGTCCAGTGTGTCTGTGGATCCAGAGCATCCCTGTGCTTCTCAAATCAGGCTCTGCAACCTAGCTGAGCCTTTGCTAGCTGCAGAGCTGTTTAGTAACCTGCAAGCAAACAGGGAAACCATTGTAGCCTGTTGTGCCTGGGATTGCCCCAACCCATGTGCAGGACCTTGCCCTTGGCCTTGTTGGACTCCATGGGGTTCATACGGTCCCACCTCTCCAGCCTGTCAGGGTCCCTCTGGATGGCATCCCTTCCCTCCAGCGTGTCCACCCACCACACAGCTCAGTGTTGGCAGCACACTTAGAATGGAAAAAAACCCAACCCACAAATAACACAGAATGAAAAATATTATTTAGAATTATTAAAAAATCATTGTAATATGTTTATTAAAATTATTCCATGACCATTAAAACCCAGGAAAGAGCTCAGCTTCTGTGTGTTGTGGATGCCAAGAGCACAGCCCTCAGTTGCTGTCAGATTTGCTTACACTCTCTTGTATTCCTGGAAGTCGTGAAGGAAATACTTTGTTTAATTGTTTTGAACATAGTTGCCATTAATATTGTTTCAAGTGATGTTGATCCTAATAGGATGAGTAAATATCGTCAGTGATGACATATTCCCAGGTTTGCTAGTCTGTAATTTAAAACAAATGCACCCAGGTACCTGTAACTTTCCAGACCATCAGTGGTTTTGTGTCTTGTTTTGCCCTTGCATTGTAATTCTTCACTTCAGGTTCCTAAATATTAGGATCTTAATCCTGGGTTTAGTGGGCTGTCTCACTAGCAGATGTGCAAAGTATTTGCTCTGTAGTAAACTCCCTTGAATGTTCTTGCTCTTTCTGGCAGTTTCCTTGAGTTTAAATCTTAGGGATGATGAAAACTCAACAGATTTTCTTATTTGTTGCTAACTGGGTGAGCAAAAGCTTTCTAAATGTTTTGCCCTGCCACACGCACTGCAGACATCAGTTTTACTGAAGCTTGCTTCCCCCCCACCTTTTTAGGGTAATTAGCCTTCGGCTGGGGCAGTGTTGATGTCTGCCTCTGAGAAGAGAATTATGTTTCATCTGGTTAAGCTTTTTGATGGGCTTAATGCATAAATGTGAAGGGCATTCCTGAAACGAAGCAGGACTTGAATCCCTCCAAACTGGGTCCGACTTTTTTTATGTGCCAAAGATTAAACCCCCTTTATCCTTCAGCATGAAGAGAAATGCATGATTTAGCCCAATGTGATAATGTTATCAAACTGTTTTCCTCCTTCAGAATGAATCTGGAATGTGGATAGAGTATTCTTCCTCCAGCCGGGGTTATGCCAGGAGGTGACTGACCAGCACTCCTTGCTTGCAGTATACTAATTAAATCCTGCTTATAAAAAAGCTGGTTGCTGTACAGTGGCAGGATTTTGAGAGATGGGCAGCTGCATGTTGCTTTGAGAAGAACAGGTGAAACCCCAATACATTGCTTGTGATCAGGAGTGAAAAGCAAAATAACTTGCAGTTCTGCAGCAACCCTTTCCTTATGTGTAACCCTTTCCTATTGTCCTAGTGAACCTGCGTTGGCAGGGGGGTTGGACTCTGATCTCTTGAGTTCTCTTCCAACCCCTATGATTCTGTGATTCTGTAAAGGGTGAGAGTCAGGAGGAGGGAGCCAGGCTCTTCTCAGGGATGGCAGCAATAGGACAAGGGGCAGCGGTGCAAGCTGGAGCAGAGGAAGTTCCTTGGGAATGTCAGGAGGAACTTTGTCACTGTGAGGGTGACAGAGAGGTGACTGAGGGTGACTGGACAGGCTGCCCAGAGAGGTTGAGGAGTCTCCTTCTCTGGAGACATTCAAACCCACCTGGATGGGTTCCTGTGGGATTTAGTCCAGGTGACCCTGCTCTGGCACGGGGCTGGACTAGATGATCTTTTGAGGGCCCTTCCAACTCCTAATGTTCTGTGATTCTGATTCTGTAACTGAAGAAGAGTTTGTGAGCTTCCCTTTCAGTAGAGAAACCATCCTAAAACAGCGGAGTGCTCGTGGCAAAACATTCCCAACCAACTTGTTTACTTAGTGTGGAAGATAGAGCAGCACCAGCCTGAAAGCCTGATGGGTGCTGGTGGATGTGACTGTTGGGTTTGTTTATGGATGGAATTGGTGCTGGCGTGGAAGGGACAAAACAGGCTTGTTTTTTTCCTCTTCCTCTGCAGTGCCAGCTGCAGCGCTGCCAGTCTGGGTTGTGCTGGGCAACATAAACTGTTTTGAAAGAGAATGCAATTTGTGCTGCCTGGGTTTGTCAATAAGTTGTGTTTATTTGCACCTTCCTGGCCGTTAGTATTACGCACTTAGCAGCAAATGGAGTAACTGTACTATCAGTTCCTGTTGACTGTGGTTTAAGGTAGTTGTTTTCTTCACTTGGGTTTCCATTTGCTCTAATTTCAGTGTGATGTAAGTAGCTGTAACACTGCTGGAGCTTTTAGCAGGGTTGATTGCTTCACTTGCAGAAAACCTGAAGGGATGGGAGGTTTTACAGTGCCAAATAGTGTCCCCAAGTCCTCTAGTCACTCCAAATAAAACGGATTTAGCACACGCTTGTTACTTATCACAACTGGGAAGCCTGGAACCTGTTTTGAAGCAACTTGCAGGGTAGAGAATCAAGGATAGATGGCCAGAAGAGGTGGTGGTGTTGTCATTAAACTGCAGTGTATCCAGCTGAAATATTCTTTGGGTTGTTTTCATCCCCATTTTTAATAGGCTGATCTGTTTTCATCTGGGAAGGAGAGCTACAAGTTTGTTGTGCTGCAGCATTTGTGTATTGGAGGGGTTACAAACTGTGCCATGGGCTTAGGGCTCCTCTGAGCTCTGTGTGTGTGCTTAGCTGAAATGCTCTAGGTACCAAAACTGCTCTGAGGGGAAGGGAAAATACTAACATTGATGAACAAAGCTGTAAAACTTGAAGTTCCTCACCATGATAGGTTCCAGCACAGTGCTAGTTTCACTGGATGATGAGTATTTTTCTCTCTTTTTCATGCAACTTTCTGCATCTGGTAGTATCTGAGAGTCTCTAAGTGTTGAGTGGTGTTGGACTTTCTTCTAACCTGGTTCCTTCCTCCTACTTCCTTTGCTCTAGAATCATCTACAGGTTCTTCCAGCTGAGCAGTTGGATCCAGCTGCTACTCAACAAGCTTTACAGGCAGTTAGCGGAGTGTTGTATTTCAGCCATAAAACCCTGAGGAAGTGGACGTAAGAGTGGATTTCTTTATTGACCCTTCATATGGTAAAAGATGGAGCAGTTGTTGGTGGTGTCAGGTTGGGCAAATCTTCGGAGCTTGTTTAGAAGTTCTGGATGTGTCATCACACCACCTCCTTCGCTGAGGAGATACGGCTTACAGCATCACTGACAACTGAAACACAAAGAAGGGAGAGCTTTTGTGTGAAAGCTGTCCAGATGTAGTTAAATCTTCAGCTGGGTTTTTACTGGGGGAAGAAAAGAGTTCACAAAACAACTTCAGAATAACTTCAAGATCCTTGGAAAGGTCTGCCAGATAAAAATAGGCTGGTAATGACTAGGATGTAAACATGGAAACACATGACTAGTGAAGTGATCTCGAGTCAGACGTAGCTTGCAGCCTGTAGACTAAATGCTGCCGCCTTGCTATAAGTTTGTATAGACCTACCCAAATATTTTCAGGGTGGGCATGATTGTGTGCATACTCAAGGAAAGAAGTGATCAATTTTGAGTCTTCCTGCTGTGTTGAACTGAATCTTTGAGATCTGGTAATTCATTTCAGAATCTCACCAAACTCTTATGTCGAACTGCTAGGAAGTAGTTCCATACAGCAGTGGGCTTTTCCTTTAATGTGTGTGTTTCCTTACTGCGGCCTTTATTCTGTAGTTATTTGATTCCAGCTCTAGCCATGAATCATTGGAACTGGATTTTCTGAGTAATGTCTCCCTCCAGTCTCTCTAGTGTCCCGGGCAAAAGAAATCAGGTCTTGTATAGGCTGCTTGAGCGTTTGAAGTCAGCTGTTTGAAAGACTGTACCAAAGTTTAGACCATTAAAATGCAATATTTTAAAAATTCTGTCATGTAGAGGGATTAACATTCCAAAAATTATTGGGTTTTTTCTGTCGTTGTGGATAAATTTAGACAGCTAATTTTTTCAGTAGTTGGCTAGGAGAAGGCTCTCCCTTCCTCCTCTGGTTTCGGCTCAAAAGTAGACTTTCTTCCTCTTTTCTTCCTGAAACATTTTATATGAAGGATGTTCTAAAAAAGCAGAAACAGTACGAAAAAAGGAAGGATCAAATATCCTTTTACAAGGAGAGAAAGAATCTTTAAAAAAATATTTATCCCACACTTGGCAACCTTTTGCTCGCCCGCATGTGACTGGCACGGTGCCATCCTTGGCAAAGGCCAGTGCCTCCGCTTGCCAGAAGTCTTCCTCCTCTGGCTGCGTTTTCACTCCCTCTGACTGTTTATTCACCTGATTTTTCTCTTTCAGCCTTGCTGAAGTCATGACCGTCTTGGAGATGATAAGAACACTTTTGTCTGTCCAAGCTGTGCAGTAGCCATGGTGTGAACGCGGAGTGTTTGCGGCAAGCGTTAGTGGGAGGTATTAGATGTCAGACGAACTTATTACTACCTCCTTAGCGTGAGGCTATCCAAAAAGGAGCTGCTGTAAATACAGAGAGATTGTTTCTTGCTCTTTTTGGAGATTTGTGTTTGAGGATTTCCCAACCTTGCTTTGTGTTCACAATTTCGGTTTAGCATCGTGGGGGTTTTAATAGAGAATAATGAATCTCTGAGGCAGGCTCTGTTGGTGCTCCCCTTGTTTGTCAGATCTTTGTGTTTGAAGTACTTTGTTTCTGTATGTCAGGCCTGAATCTGATTTGCAAGTGGGCATCTTGAAATATTCGTGCCTTTTTTGTGAGTGATTGAAGTATCTTAATAGTATTTGGAAAGTCTCCTGAACCTTTTTGATGAGAAAAACTTCTTGTTTGAAGAAATCAGAGAGAAGGTAAAGCATGGGTGGTCAGAGGCCCTACTGTTGTTGGCTTTGCTCCAGTAAATATGATCTGTGGCTACTGGTACTTGTGTAACGTCCTTCTCTCAAGATCTGATGATTATTCAGAACGTTAACTCCCGAGATGTAAATAGACACTCTGGTCTAGTCAAGCCTCCATCATCTCGTTATTAAAGTCATGAAGCCGCTTAAGGGTCTGCCCTTGTCCAGGTCTTGCTTTGACTTCCTCCCTCCATGGCTGCCCTCCAAGGTCTCTGAAATTTTCCATTATCTTGGTAGCTCCATGTGATGACAATTAAGCGTCTTTTGCCCTTGTGCTTGTCATCAAGGATTTGTTTGGTGGTTTGGATTTTTTTTTCATGCAGTCTCCAGCCTTTATGATCCAATGCCCTGTTGTACCTGGCTGATAAATTCCATCCCCAAATGTCAACCCACTGTTTGCTTATGTTTGTATCTAATGTTCTTGCGGACTAAAGTCAACAACTTATCGAGTGTATTTCAGGGTTTTTTTTGGCAGGACTGTTTTGGAACCTGCCTTCTTAAGTGTTCTGGTACAAACTTAGCAGCCAAAGTAGCACAGTTTGGGAGGGGAAAGCAGGGCAGGAGATAGGAAGGCCAGCCAGTGTTGTTCAGTAAGATTTTTATAACAGGGATATCTGAGGGAACCGGAATGTAAGGCAGATAAGATGTTCATAGTATATCTTACACACAAAAGTTCTTGTTCTATCTCTTCAAAGAAACAGGATGCTCGTATTGTCTTCAGGCTGAAAACTATGCCAGTGCTGGCAAGAACAAGCAAAACCCAGGGCTGAGAGAAAAGCCAGGGTGCTGAGCTTTTAAAAAATTATCTGAAATGCTTTCATGGCTTCTTGATAAAATGGTTGCAATAGAAATGCTACTTTGAAGTTTGGAAAACCGGCTTCACTGATTGCCTTTTCCATGTGAATGCATATGTATCCTCTGTGCTTCAAGTTATATTTCTGTAGACGAGAGTCAGCAAATTTACCAGGAGACGCAGGGAATCCTATTTATGTAGCAGAGTGTTCGTGAATGGCAGAGGCATTAAGGGAGTACAAAAGTCTTCCCCGAGAATGAAATAAAACTGATCTTTTTCTGTGATGCTTCTCTGAATACTAAGTACAGCAGCAAATTGTCTTGATGAAAACAAAAAGATGGTGTAGTTAATATACGGAGTAATGAACTTTATGGAAGCACAGCGTGTGTGGTACTTTGTTAGGAGGGCTTTGAACTGGAAATGTAGCTACCACACAAAATGTGAGTTCTGGCACCCACTTGGCAGTCCATCTGCTAGCAAGACATGCTGACTTTTATTTTTTTTAAATTCTTTTAATCTGTTAATTCTTTTAATCTGTTAGTAGTGGCAAATGCAAGGAGTACTGTATACCTTAAGGTGAGAGGCAATGTGCGATGCCTTACTGAGGTGGCATCTGGGCGGGCTTCACTCCTACGCTGGAGCAGGTGACCACTGATAAAAATAACATGCACCTGCATGTGTATTTTGTGTGAGGGTTCAGTGTGTATGGTTTTCTCCTTTAAAAAAAATATCCAGCATCGTTAAGCAGTGTTCTGTTTAGCAGTGACTTCCTCTGCATTTCTGCTCTTACAAGTAACTGGCTACCCGGGCAAGAATCATCTGCCTGTCCCCATGCTCAAATCTCCTTGTTCTCATAGTCTCCCCCTTCTACCCCCTTCTTTTCTGCCTGGTTTTGCTCTAGAAAAATGAGTGTCCAGGTACAGAGCAGTGCTGTTGGGTTGTAATGGCAGGATGTGCAAGGAAGGGCTTGCAGGGTTAAGTAATGTTCCTTTTCGAGTTGGAAAGACAGGTGAGCTCTTGGGCAACTTCAGTTGTACCTTCTCATACGGTAGACCTTCTGCCTTCATTTCAGTGTATCCAAGCTGTCTTCAGTGTGAGCTTGCTGTGTGCGTGGTACGTGATAGAACTGTCAGATGTTGTAAGCTGCTCTGATGAGGATACTCAGCAAGTACCTGCTAACACGTGGGAGATACTCTTAATGCTGTCAGGTTACTTGGGCAGGACATGCAGGTTGAATTTCCTCCACAAAATCGTAGCCTTAATTGTATAAGGAGAACCCAGCTCAGTACCTGGATGCTTAAACTTGGAATGCTGGCAGTTAGGGCTTAAAATAAAAAGTTAATAGAATGAAGCAAGATCAATATAGAACCATTTTTGCTAAGAAATGCAGAATTCTCTGATGGTAGTTTTACAAGTGCTTTTCAAGGTGGACGCTACCTTACAGCTGCCAGAAAACGGCTTCTTAGAACCAAAATTTGATGTAGGATGTCTGCATCCTGCTGCAGAGCAGTGGACAGTTGTTTTGGGCAATAATATTTAATGTCATAATTGTGGTGCTCTGCTCAGTAGCATTGTAAAAATTTACTGGAAAGCCTAGATCTCATTCTGGGAAGAGGAGGGGGTCAAGTTTGGAGGGTGTTTAGTCCTGCATGAAAACAACACTGTAGTTGCAAACTGAAATTGCAATGCAGAACTTTGTAGAGCTGTTACAGGTTCTTAAAACATTGTCTTTCTCTACAGGCTGGGCTCTGCTGCTTCCCTGTTCATTTTGGGGTATCAGCTTTGGGATATATACTTTTTGCTCAAATCCCACAGTTGAGATGTCTCATGAAGCTTCTCCAAGAGCTCGCTGTAGTCGTATTACTGAAAGTTCAGTTTATGCCGCTGCTACTGGTCCTGTGTTTTAACTGAGTTAGAAAGTGGAGGACGGGTACTTAATGCAAACCAGATTTCCTATCTGTGTTTGTTTACAGAGCCTCTGGCACACATGGTGAAAAGGCCATACAGCACTGTAATCAAGCCGGTGTTGTTACATAAATATAATGCTGCCACTTCTTTTGATGTAACAGTGGCCAGCTTGTCTGCCGGGGCTTCTGCTCCTCTTTGTGTCTTTCAAGCTGAAATGCTTTCATGTGAATCTGCACCCTGTTTTTTCCCCTCCCTTTTGTATTTTGTTCTCTGGGCCCAGAATTTGGGAATAGGGCAGAATTCTGTTACACTCTTTGGAGGAAAATAGTAGCTCTACAATTCCCCAGTATTTGATGTGGGCCATCTGTACTTTATTAAGCCTCATTTTGCATACATAAGCAACATGGGGATGCTACACTGGGGTCAGCTGAACCATGTGTGCTACAGTATAGCAATGCTTGATTGTACAAGTGTAATGAAGTACAATCAAGCTTGTTTTCTTGCCATTAAAACTCCAATCTGAAATACAAATAAGACAAGAAATGATTGGAAAGATGGTAAGTCAGCACTCGAAGAAAAAATTCACCATAATACTGGGGCTGTGGAATAGGTTTCAGTACTTGGCTGTTTCCATTATCCTTATGTTGATCTTGCTTTCTGTAGATTTCTTAATTCTTTAATTGGCTTATGTTATAAATTTGAGCTGAAAAAAGATACTTTGGGGCAACTACAACTGAGAAAAATGGATTGTCAGTTTTACAGGAGTTGGTTCTTTTGCAGCCTAGGGAATGAAAGCATGGAGTTGTATGGATCAGGGGTCTTCCCTGAACTCCACTCTCTTTATTTAATAGCTCTTGTTCATGCTACCCTGCTTTTTGTCTTGCAGTGTGCCCCAGCTCATGTGGGAAGCGAGCCTGTACAGACCAAAACGAGTGTTGCCACCCCGAATGCTTGGGGAGCTGCACGGCACCCGACAACAACACCGCTTGCGTGGCCTGTCGCAATTACTACTACGAAGGAGTCTGCATGCCCACCTGCCCCCCCAACACCTACAAGTTCGAGGGCTGGCGCTGTGTGACTAAAGAGTTTTGCTCCAAAGTCCCTGCCACTGAAACAAGCGAGTATGAGAGGTTTGTGATCCACAACGATGAGTGCATGGCAGAATGCCCCTCCGGGTTCATACGCAACGGGAGCCAAAGGTAACGTAGCTTCTGGAAGGTCCGTCGGAGTTGTCATGTTTGGGTTCTTCCACCCCCTGTTCTGTGGGAGCTTGTGATGCATGTTACACTAGGTAGAAACCAGACCATACGATGGGGAGTTGCACGACTTCCTGGGAAACGCTTGCTTAGATGAATTCGCCTTTGAAAGGTCAGATTTTGTGTGGCCCTGGGCATTGTCAGTTACCACTGGGTCTTCTGAAGCACTTGATGAGGTCGGTGCACTGCAGAAGCAGTTCTTCACATAGACAGTAACAGAAGCAAAAGCCCAGGAACACAAGGTTGGAGGTTGGCTGATGACCATTATCACACAGAACAAACCATAGGAGTTACCTGGCTTGGTATTATTTTGTATTGTATTATTTGTTTTACACATGCTTGCATTTTAGGCACGTGTGGTATTTAGCATATTAAATTTTATTTCCCTTTTTGTCATTGTTTTCAGAAGATAACAATACCATTTTAGAAGGGAACAATCATGTAGATGGTGACAAAAATAATGCAGCAGCATTTATCTCTTATTTTTCCATAGTAAAGCAATAGAATAAGCAATAATAAATAGTATTAAGAATAGTGCTAGAATAAAACAAATTTAAAAAAAAAAAGGACTTGGGAAAGAGGCTTAATAGGAGGAGTGATCAGAAGGTGTGTTTTATGCACACATGAAGTGTTCACTTTTGCGACAAGTATGCAGGCAGTCAAACGTGGAGCATTTAAAAAGCTGCTGTAGCCAGAGGTTAGGCTGGCCTGAGTTCTTGTTCCTTCAGTTTGGCCAGTAAAAAATACTTACAAATGCTTGTGAGTAGGAGCAGCAGATGCCAGCCTGGGCTTCAGCATTTCTTCCCAGCTCCTGACAATCCAATTTCTGAGTTGGGGGCTGTGTCTGTCTTCGTGTTTTACAGTCACTGGTGAACCTGTTCTCCTTCCATCTGCGTAATCCATTTTGAACCTGCTTTGACTTCTGGCCTGTCTGTCCCAATTGCTGTTGCAAATTAGTTTTCCCTTGCATCAAGATGCATCCTTCTGTTTGTTTAAACGTGCTGCTTTAATACCTCTTAAGCTATAAGAAATAGTGACTGCTTCACTGTTTGCCTTGCCCACATCATTTATGACTGGATGCTCCTACAGTTGTATTTCGTGACTTAAAATGGCCAGGAGCATGGAATTCCCAAATACTCAGCTTGAAAAGTTGGTTTAAGGTTATAAGAACTTGAGCAGTATTTTCCCATCTCCGCTTCCTGGCTGGCCTATTTTTGGAGCTTGGGCTTGGATTAATACAAAACTTCATAGCACTCTGAGGCTGTTCACATAAACGACAAGGATGATCTATCTGGGTGTGGTTAAGTCAGAATAAGTGCACAAACTCAAGGGCACTGGGTTTTACCTGAAGTACCTTCCCCTCTGGAAGGACCACAGAGCCTTTCAGAAGCTGGCAGGCGGTGGGTCTGTGTCTGTTCATTCAACCCAGTATTGCTGTAAACGGGAGGGGTGATGCTCCAGCCTCTCTGGAGTCCAGTCTTGGTGTGCTGAGTTACCTGCAGCCCTCTGCAAAAGTGTGGTGGCTTTCATTCTAGCTTGGAGAATCGGCCTTTAGAGCAAAAAGTCTCTCAAAATGTAACTCGGAGTAGGCTGTACACTCAGAGTTGTGTATCATTGCTTATTTTCAGTCTCCCTTTCTTTCCTAACAGCATGTTCTGCAGTCCTTGTGAGGGGCCTTGCCCCAAAATTTGTGAGGATGGGAAAACAAAGACCATTGACTCTGTCACGTCAGCACAAATGTTGCAGGGATGCACAATTCTCAAGGGGAATCTGCTGATTAACATCCGTCGTGGAAGTAAGTGATTGCCCTCTCCTTTGATAAGACTCCTTTTAATATTTTTCCTTTTGTCTGTCAGCATAACAAGAACACTAATAACTCAGCAAACTGTTTGCTTCCCAGTCCTGTAGCAGTGCTCCTGTTTGACTTGGCCCACTGTAGTGCTGTTCTCCAGCACACTGGTAGAATAGGTAGTCAGCTACCAAGTTAGAAGGCAGCAAAAGCCGATGTTTTTGTTAGCTTTCTTGGAAGGGCAGGGAACCAGAATTAGGCAGTGAGATGAGCAGGAGTCCCAAAGGAGGAGTAATAAAGGCCCGAGAAGGTGAAAAAGTCTAAAACTCCTTACGTTGGGGGAGGTAAATAACTTGTCTGCAAGTGAAGCGTGGCACTGCAAGACTGTGTTTCCTCACTTCTTAAGGCAAGGTGTAGTGCCTTGCTACAACATGGAATTGAGAGTGCAGAGAGCTCACGTAAAGCATCACACTCTGCCCCTGGATGGGCGTCATTAGTGAGCTGGCCACCTTTGTCACATGTCTTGAACAAGCTCTGGATTAAATTTGTCAGAGCAGTGATTCATCATGCAGGGAAGTGTTGACAGTTGATGAGCTCTTAAAAGCAGAGTAAAAAAAATCACTGTTAGTTTTTATTGGAAATGTATCTCCCTATGGAAGGTTCCTTTTGGTTTCATGAATAAAGTTGAAAGATTGAGATGTATTTGATTCCCATTCCTGCTGCTGAATGAAAACTTCAGGATGTAGAAACAGCGGCATTTGGATTATTTCACTCGTGGTGCCACTGCTACATGTATGCTTTTCCCTTCCAGGAGGTGTTCCAGTAACCTGGGGCAAGTGTAGGTTGTTTTTTTCTTTTTTTATTATTTTTTAAGTATTGTATTAGAGTGCTGAAGAGTATCTGCTTCTCCCAGTTTATTTGGTATGGGAACTAGTCTTTGGTAATTCAGCATCCCAGCCGTCTGTTAGGACTTCAGTTTGTTTCTGGCAGGTTCTCCCACCCTGAGTGCTTAAAAACATCCCTCACAACTGCAGTGTAACTTCACAGGGTAATGACACCAGGCAACAGGCATGGGCCAGGGATTGCTGGAGGTCAGGACTGCAAAGCTGGAGCCTGGGGAAGGATGGGTGCTGCAGACCTAGCCAGGGTCAGTGCAGTTCCTAGGGAGGGGGCAGTACTGAAGAGCAGAGCTTGCTCTGCGGTGGTTTTAATAATTTACCATAGAAAGTCACCTTTAGTGAGCTGTATGGAACGTGCTCTGTGGCATGAAGACATCCTTAATGTTTTATCTTTGCCATTTCTTCCAAGAGTTCTCAGTTTTGTAGCCAAAGCTCTTTAGGTCACTGAAAGCAATGCTTTATGCCCCAGAGATGACCAGTAGCTTACCTCCTCCTCTCCACTCTCGTTTTCCATTTTCCACTGGAGCTTTCTGCCTGAGTTCTGCTCTGTAGCCCAAGTGCAGTTCCAGTCCCACGGATGTGTACATTTACACAAGGATCTTTTGATCCCTGCCAGAATGCTGGCTCAACATTTGGTGCTGGCTTCAGAGTGCAGTGTCCATGGAAAAAGCAGGTACACCGGTTGGAAAAGCAAGCCTGGTTTTCTACTGTTGCTCTGTGGCTTCAGTTTGCCCTTCAATGATGTGTCTGCGCAGGCAGCTCTTACTGGGGGAGGAACACCAGGGTCTCTCCTTTTCAAAAGCAACAAATGCAAATGTTTCCTTCTAATGAGCTAACAAAACTACATTTTTCTTCCTGTAGATAATATCGCCTCAGAACTGGAGAATTTTATGGGTCTGATTGAGACAGTAACAGGGTATGTGAAGATTCGCCATTCCCATGCCTTAGTCTCCCTGTCTTTCTTGAAGAACCTGCGGTATATTCTGGGAGAGGAACAGGTGGATGGGTAAGTGTTTGGATATTTGTAGATGTGATTTCACTTTAATAGAAAGCTGCAGAGAATAAGTCTCCTAATAAACATTCACGTACCATTTATAGAATCTTCTCTTCCCCTTACATGCAGCGTTTTCCTCCTGATGAACACCACTGCACAGTCATTGCTCATTTGGATTACTATTTCAATCAGCATATTAAATTGAGTATATTAAGAGTATTTTGGTGGTAGGGTTGCTGTTGATTTTCACTGCAGGTTTTTTTAGGGAGATTCTTTACATTGGTAAAGTCTTTATTTGTTCTTTTTTTTCTATTTGAGAAAAATCTCCAGAAACTTGGATTTCCTTGCAGTTCTTTACTGCTGGCTTGTAGCAGAGTTGTATGGAGAATATCAGCTGAAAGGGAACCTGAACTTCCCTAACCTGGGAGTGCAACTGGAAGTGGCCCAGCTAGTGTGAAGTAGATTGTGAATTGCAATTGCTTGCAGCTCCTTGAAACACGAGTGTTAAATGAATTACCTCTTGAGGAGGAAAAAGACTGATCAGGAGCGGTAAAGTTCATCCCTTGAAACGTTTGCTGGGGGTTTATCACTTCTATAATTACAGTGTATGACCCTTTTTTGCTGTATACACAGCTCCTGACTTGTGATGATGGTAACAAATAGATGAGACCAGAGTTTCTATCTCTGCAGAACCTGCAGTGCTGAGGTGTGGTGATGGCCCTTCAGCAAACTGTCTTGTTCTTTCTCTTCCTGAATCAAGTAGCCATCCCAAGGTCAAACCAGTGTTCTCTGCGAGAAACAAGTTTCCCTCAGTAAGGAGAGAAATATTCAATGAAGAATTTTTGGGAAATGGTGTAAGTGAAGGTGGTCATGGAGGGTCATGGGAAAGGTTGCTTGTGTCTGATTTATCAGCCCTGACAGGATAAAGTTACAGCACGAGGGATTCTTCACAACCTCCCTCTTTCTCTCAGGCTAGTCTTTGGTCAGCCTTAAATTCTTACAATTCCACTATCTGACAGAGCGAGTTAAAGGGCAGCTCTTCACCCTGTGCTTGAGAAGCACACTGTCTTTTTCAGGAAGAACACTGGCTCTGCAGAAAAGCTTGTTTCTAATTGCAGATCCCAGAGGCTTGTCGCTTTGCTGAGCACCAGGCTCATTCAGCCTGCTTAGGATGTGGCATGCTCTCACAGATACTCCAGTTAGTGGTTTGTCTTCCCTTCTCTCCCCCTCTCTCAAATTTGAGTTTAGCTTTGTGTTTCACGTAGTAACTACGTTATGGGACCTCGTATGTCAGCAAAAAGAGCTGGGGTGGAGGGAAGTGGCAGGTTTTTGATCAGATTCCCATATAGAGAAGTGAATGGTGCAGCTTGGAAGAGGAAGACTGGGCTGAGTGGGGGAGGGAGGTAAAATAGATCTGTAGGAATGAGCTACACGTGCTAAAATTCACTTGTGCTAGGAAATTACTGCAGTTACATACTCAGGGTCTGGGGCAGTCTCTTTGCCTGGAAAATGCCTAGCATAATTCAGGCATTACCACAGTCTAAATACCGTTTCCAAAAATACTAAGATGGAAGTAGGCACCTGGCAAGGAAGAACTGAGCTTAAACAATAACTTTGGCAGAGTGAAGAGCAACAGGGAGTGGGGTCTTAACCTGGGAAGTACTGGGCTGCTGGAACAATAGCTGTTCATGGCAGCATTGCCTGAGGGTGAGGGGGAGGTCAGCTTCTGATCCCTTGTGACAGTTGTGTACACCACCTACCCCACCACTTTGAATTGAAATTTTTAAATTTTTAATTGAATTGGACTCACAAAACAGTACTTGAGTATTTTGTTCTTCCTTTCTCAGCGCTTGCCTTGGTTGTCACAGAAAATGGGAAGTTTAGAGGGAATTAACTGTTGGTTGTAGAGTATTCATTGCCTCTGCTGAACACATTGTCCATAGTGAATGTGCTCCTGCAGCAAGACAAAAATCTCTTTGCAGATAGGGAAGCTGAAGGTGGGGATGTGCTGGTCCCGGTGTCTGTGGCAGGATTGTGATTCCCAGCCTGGCATTGGCTCTGCCAGGCCCCTCTGTCCTCTGCCATGGTGCTGTGTGATCATTGCTGTCATTGACTGCAGCAGCCGAGCGATGGATGATATGTAGGCAGTGCTGCTCAAAAGCATCTCCAGGTTGGGTACCTGGAAAATGAGCAGTTTGTGTCCTTGAGGAGCAAGCAGGGCAATGGTGGCTGAAGCAGAGCTTCTGGTGTGGCACCAACTGGCTGCTTGTCATCGTGTTTCAACTTCTGCAGCAAGCTGGGGGGCGGTCTGTAGGAAAGCAAAACACCACCCCCGTGTTCTTAGGCTTTGAGGCAGAGGCATCGGTAGCTGTCAGGCTTGTTGGAGGGTGTGAACAGGATTTCTAGCTGTCGTGTGGCTCTCCACTGAAGACTTCATGGTTTGTTTTCCTGGGATCGTTATTGGCAGGTTATGGTGAATTCAGACAGCACAGTATCAGTGGCGTTTGTTGTAGCCACAGCATTTCATCAGAGCAGTCACCCTGTGTGTGAGTGTCTTCTAGGAATGAGTAATACCCCCAAGGCTGGTGGTAAATGTAGATGCTGAGCTCCTCTGCATTAGCAGGCTCCCATGGGGGAATTGCTCCTCAGCTTTGTTTAAGGGGACCCTCTAAGGGCGCTGCCCACGTAAGGGAAGTTTCAACAAGTGCATTGAGGAGTCTGTACACTGAGGCAGGGCTGTTGAAGCTCTTTGCTTTACGTTTTTGAATTGAACAAGAAAACACTGAACTTGAGTGAGTTCAAATCCATGGGTTGGTTAGTACAAAAACCCCTAGTCCCCATCCCATGTGTTTGCCTGTGGAGATGCAGCTCATGGTCAAAATCAGCTGTCTCCAAGTTACTTACAATTTACATTAGCCGTGTGTGTGTAAGTGTTGTATAGAGGCAGATGTTCTGTTAACAACCTCAGTGGTTCTGTTTGAAGTGGGTGGGCAGACACAATCAGAAGAATACACCAGCGTTATTAAAATGTTAGCAATGTTTTGGGTTTTTTATAATGAAGTTCAGGCTTGTAGAGAAACGCTGAAGAACAGACCTCTTTAAAGAGAGACCGTCAAATGCAGCATTTAGTTCTAGTATTGTCTTCTGTATTGTTCTCTGGTGTGGTGGTGTGCCAGACTCCGGGTGCTCGTCAGGGATCGGGGGTGCACTGTGATACAGGTGTAGAACTTTTACCATGTTAATTACCAGTTTCTAGCCAACGTGTGACATGTTCTGTGCATTGAAAGCAGTAAGGGCTTTCCTTTCTCCTCTCTGACTTGTTGATGTCCTAGCTGTCTGGTCTAGTGGGATTTTCTAGTTGAAGAAAAGCTGTAAATGTCAGCTACTTGTGAGCCCCATGGTCTGTGTGCCCCATTACCCTGCAGAGGCTCTGACTGTACCTCAGAGGATGTGTAGACACCTAGTTGAACTTCATTGATATGGGCTTACCAATGCAAAACGGCTTGCAGAAGTTGCAAGGCTTCATTATGTTAATAATGGACTTCACATTGATGTAGTTGACAGTGGGAATTTCCATGGAAGACTATAAAATATGCTGCCATGAGAGGTTGACATGATTTAGGTTCGTCAGCCACACAGACTTTTAACTCATTTCCAGCCTTGCATTCCTGTCCCTATCATCTCCAAATGTAAGTGCCTTTGCAGGTGGTGTCTTGCTCCTGATGTAGAGCCTGTAGCCTTGCTTTTGCTGTACCTGGATTTTGGGGTTTTTTGTCAATTCAGTGCAATTGAGCAGTGCCAGTAATTTCTTCTTAATATCATAATAGGATTTACACACACACATTTGCATTCAGTGTCTGTGGAAATAAAGGATGTCTGTGTTACTCCACTGCCATGCTTAGGAATGGGCTCAGCACGTGCTGCTTCCTGTGCTGTTAGTTCTGTACATTGAAGTGTGGATCCTGTACTGTACCATCAGCACAACAGTTTACTGTCTGGTTTTGATGTATAGGTGCAACTGCACTGGGCATTATGTAGGAAATCTTTAGTGGGCCAAGGGGTAAACTAAGAGAGGGGAGGAAACCTCACTGTGCAGACTCTTCCAGTTGCTTTTTTAAAATATGAGCCAGACAGCTGTGTTCATTATGGTATTTTATTCTCAGAGCTGCACCATGTTTGTCCTCCCAGATGGTAGGTAAGGTTATTGCTTTCCTCTCACCACAAAATGGAAAATCCAGTGGAGAGAGGTCGGCTGTTCAGGGGACATGAATTTATATTTCTCATAGCAGGTCCTGTATTACTAAAACACATGTTGGAGTGGGCTTTACGTGGTGTGGTGTCAGCCTCAGAGTTCTGTGCTAAGTCACTATCCTGTCCTCAGACCAAAGTGAGCATTTGGGGAAAACCTAAGTTGTGGGAGAGAGGAAAACTTTTCACTCTGAACTCAATTTGAAGTGATAAGAGGGAATGCAGTGTTTTAATACTGTTTGCTTATGTTAAGATACCCTTGGTTGGAATTTGCTGTGAATTAGAGCTGGTATTTTTCCTTCTAGGAATTACTCCTTCTACGTGCTCGACAACCACAATCTTCAGCAACTGTGGGACTGGAACCATCATAACTTGACGATCAAGGAGGGGAAAATGTATTTTGCATTTAATCCTAAACTGTGTGTTTCTGAGATTTACCGTATGGAAGAAGTTTCGGGAACCAAGGGACGGCAGAGCAAAGGAGATATAAATCCAAGGAACAATGGCGAGAGAGCCTCTTGTAAGTAAACAAACAAAACCTTGAAGCAGGCTGCATTAGGAAGGTATCACAGTGAACCCAAATCAGCACGCTGCCACGTTGCTGACCATGACAATATCTAGAGGCTAGAAATTACAGCAGGCTTTCAGTCCTTCTATTTGTTCACTCTTTCACAGCTACATTTTAAAAACTGTTCACATGTGTGCAAAGTTATATGGTTACGTAGCTGCTATCTGGTCTGCAAAAACCATTTGATGAAGAGGACTGGGTTTGGGTTTTTTACCCTTTTTGTGGCTGCAATGTTGTATAACAATAGGAACATCCCTGGGAAATGAGAAACAAAATCAAGCGTTTTGATATATCCAACAAGGAACAATTTCTCCATTTCCTTTGCAAATGGGCATCATTATGAGTATTTTGCTCGCCAATAGCTACTCTTTCTTGATAACTAAGGAGGCTGTGGAGTAACAAACACAGACACCAAAACAAACAGATATTGTTATATTAAATCTTTTCAGCTCCTGCCAAATATTGTACCTTGTTGCTAGAAATGATTGCTGTAAGCTCAATTTTCAGGGCATTATTTTCAAATTACTTGCTTTTGAATTGAGAACACCTTTTAGTGTTCTACATTATTCCCAAACTTCACTGTCTCTGTGATGGTCTAAGTTATTGGAAAGTCCTCCTTTAACTTTGGTGGCCTTCACATCAGGTTTCCAGGTGTAACTCAACACATTTAAAACCAGTCTCTCATCTAGGAGTTAAGATGATGGACTGCTTTACAAGTTGGACCTCAGTCTCTTAGAACCAATGATGTGTTTTTCTTTGGTCTGTTTGTGGTCTTCTCAGAGCTGAGTAAATTAAAACAGAGATCTTGTGTGTAAGTCAAGTCCCCTTGTTCAGGGTGGTGTTTACAAAACTAGGAGGCGTACTCTGCTAATGTCTCTCCAGGCACGATGCATAAATGCAGATGGCGTGGATCCTTGTTGTGAGCGCGCTTCATTCTTCGCACATTCAATAGCACGGAGGCTCGCAGTCCTGGAGGAGCTACAGACACACAGCCAGCCCTTACTACCACTGCGGCTAGTGCCAGCCACTGCCTGCTTTCCATAAAAACATTACAGAAAGCTTTCTGACTCTGAGAAGGGGAAAAGAATCAACAAAAGCTAAACTGCCCTTGAAAAGATAGCACCAATAGTGCCAGTGTACGAGGGTGAAAACCCCTTTATTTTCAGAGGCTTCTATGGACCGTTAGAAATGAATTTGCAGTTAAGAGTGCAATTTCTTCACCCAACAATTAAAGTTTGTAAATTGCTACTTTGTTCTGGATTGGAAGGCTCGCTGATTTGGTAGTGGGAAGCCATTCATTTCCAAACTGCCAGCTTCCATCTAGCTCTCTTCAGAAGAGTAGCTGGAAGCTGCTGCCATCAAATGGTTGTGCCGTATATGAACTGAGTTTTGCAGTTCTTGGTCCAGCCTCTCATGAATAGGTATGTAAACTCCTTTCTCCTTTCCATGTTATCCGTTTCCCAGAGAAACAAATTGTAGTTGTCCAAAAAGTTGTCCTGGGAAGTCAGAACACAGAGGCCAGTTACTGCTCTGTGCGTGCTTTGGAGCTGGGTGATGCATTTAGTGCTTCTAAACCCGTCCTGTGAATAAACATCTTCCATCACTCGCTCAGGGAGAGCCTGAAGTAGTTTTCAAGAGCTTTCTGATGGTGCATTAAAAGAAAATCTGCTTCAGAAAAAATAACAACAAGTAGCTCCAACGTACTCTAAATGATTGCGAAGGTCACTGCTTGCTCTTAAGCACTCAAAGGTGGCAGGATGAAATAGGAAGCTCTGCAGAGACAAAGGCTGTTGGTATGCTGTGCTATCATGGGCACTGCTGGAAAGGCTGATTAGCAAAACCTGGTACTGAAGAAGCAGCAAACACTAACAGGTGCTGTGATGCTAACTCTGCCATGTCTTGTCCTTCTGTGCTGTAGGTGAAAGCCACATTCTGCGTTTTGTTTCCAACACGACGCTCAAGAATCGGATTAAACTAACATGGGAGCGGTATCGCCCTCCGGATTACAGAGATCTCATTAGCTTCACTGTTTACTACAAAGAAGCGTAAGTAGATGTCGTCAGAGACTAATCAGGACAGTGAAGAGATGGTAGACAGTTCTACTCTGACTTTTGGTTTACTGGAGAGAAAAATCATTCAGCAGAGTCCTTGGGGTAGTTCCTGTTTCCTGCCATTTATATATCTTGTCAGTCTACGTATTTCATCATTAAGTCCCACTTTTGTTCAGATTATTTTCCTGCTGGAGCACAAGTCCCCTTTGAAAAGAGGAGTGTTTTGATTGAAGCCTACAAACGGATTCCAGATCCATCAGGAAATTTCAGATTTGGAAAAAAACCAAAAATGATGTAAGGCTTGGCTGTTCTCAGTGGTCTGATTTAGAGCCCTTCATAAGTCATGTCATGTTTACTGAGAGCTTTTCTTTCTTCGGTCATAGTAGTGACTAGAGTGTGTCACAGATCGGGAATTTGCCCCATCACCTTAATGCCATGTCTACTCAAGGTTTGAGGTTATTTAGATTGATCTAGCTTTGGTAGTGTTCAGATTTACTGTCCCTTGATAATGGAGGAGTAGAGCAGTTGCTGGACACATCCTAGTATCTTAGAAGGTGTCTCTGCCATTGCACGTCTTTGTAGTGTCTTAGCTTTAAAATAATCAAAAATGCAAATGAGTGCACTGATGATTTTCCAAGCATTTTGAGGGTGTGAAAAGGAGGTTCAGAGTCCTGGTGATGATGTATGGAGCAAGGCTGCAAGACATGGAATCACAAAGCATTGATGTCCAGCATGGCTTGAAAAAGGATATCACTGTGACAGTAGTAATTCAAAACTCTAATACTACTTTATATTCTCTTGCAGCTTAGGACAGGTAAAACTGTATAACTATATGAGTATGTTTGTATTTGGTGGAAATAAAAGGGGAGGGGCAGGGAAGAAGCAGCCCATTGGACTGGTCAAGGCCAGTCCTGCAAGTTTAGAGTCTTTATGGTAAAAAGCTCAGCTACTGGCAATAACTGTCTTGAGTTGCTTCTGTTTCATACCCACTTAGCTGAAGTTCAGATGTGTCTGAAGCATTTCACTGTCTATTTTGGATTTTTAAAAATGCAAATTCAGTGTTCTCTTGACTACCCTTGCCTTACTGCTAGTGACAGAAGGCAAAACGTGCAGCTACAGCTGACCTCTGAATTTTGTAGTGCTGGAAATACAAGCTTTGTTCTATGGAAAATGAGTAAGCTGTCTTTGTTTCATTGAGAATATTAAAGGGAGATGCTCGTGAGAATTTTTAGGAGAAAATAAGTATTTTGTACTAATTTTTTCTTGTAAAATTTCAGACCATTCAAAAATGTGACAGAGTATGATGGGCAAGATGCATGTGGCTCCAACAGCTGGAACATGGTTGATGTTGACCTACCACCAAACAAAGAGAACAATCCTGGAATTCTACTGCAGGGATTGAAACCTTGGACTCAGTATGCCATTTATGTCAAGGCTGTTACCCTCACAATGATGGAAAACCATCACATTCATGGAGCAAAAAGTGAAATTGTATATATACGAACCAATGCTGCAGGTGAGGTCCTGAGCTCCTGGGTAAGAGGTCGATAGTGCTGCACTTGGGCTGTTTACATTATTATGCAAGTTCTGCTGGTAATAGAGAAGTTGAATTTATGTGTGGATGGGACTAAAAGTCTCAGTAATTATGAAAGCAGCATTAAGATTTGAAATAAAAACTCTGGTTGTTCAGACATTCTTTTCATTTGGAACTATGTGAGTCTTTTGGAGTTAGGTTTTCACACGTTGGGTCCATTGGTGATGGTAAATTTATGTACAGCCTTGGATTGGGACTGTAAGTGGTGGCAGTTGAACCCTTACTAACTGTTGTTAGTGAGGTAAGTTAGGAAATCTTTCCTTTGAGTTAGGATGGTATTTTTTCTTGGGTTGGGATTACCTTTGAAAGCTTGCACAGAAATGCATCACAGAACACTCTAGATTTAAATGCCTGCCTTTTTTTTTTTTCCTTCTTTTTCTAGTGCCATCCATTCCCTTGGATGTTATTTCAGCATCCAACTCCTCATCCCAACTGATTGTGAAATGGAATCCTCCCTCTCTTCCCAATGGCAACCTCTCATACTACATTGTACGATGGCAGCAGCAACCTCAGGACAGTTACCTTTACAGGCACAATTACTGCTCCAAAGGTAGGAAAACGAAGCATGGCTGTGTTGACGCGTGACTCTTACCTGCCAGCACGCTTTGTTTACAAGAGCTGAAGCCTATGCCCTGCTTCACAACTCTCTGAATAGCAGCAAGTAGAAGGGAATGGGTAAACATGGCTTGTGGCCTATTCACAGTACAGAGAGAAAAGAAACAAGCTGTGTCTTCTTCTTTTCTTTGAAGATAAAGTCCCAATTCGAAGATATGCTGATGGGACCATTGATACAGAAGAAGCTACTGAACCCACCAAGCCAGAGGGCTGTGGGGGAGAAAAAGGACCTTGTTGTGCTTGTCCCAAGACAGAGGCAGAAAAGCAAGCTGAGAAGGAGGAAGCAGAGTACCGGAAAGTCTTTGAGAACTTCCTTCACAACTCCATCTTTGTCCCCAGGTAATGGATTTTGGACACTTTGTCTTTGCAAGTGGGGTTAATGATGTAATTCTTTTAAGCATTTCTAGAGTTCAGGCTTCATGGACAGGAAAGCATATGTAGGTAACACCTGAAACACACAAACACTGCCTTGCCTTTCATGAGGCAATGTGCAGTGTTACTTTGCAGTTTCTCTTATTCATTAATTTTCATGTCTTTCTCTCAATTTCACCTAATAATAAGGGTTCTTACCTATATTGTTCAAGGACTTCAGTGATGGTTTCTTTTCAGAATCAAGAGTCACTTGAGGAGCTCTTTGTCTGTAAGGGTTTCGGAGATGAGCAATGTGTGGCAGACAAAGGGTTTCAGACATGATCTTTCTCTAAATAGCCATTTAAGTGCTTGTGTTCCTAATCTGAAGGTTTATTTGCCTTTGAAATTGAGGGCATAGTCACCTCACCGAATTGAAACTGGTCTTCTTTTCTCACTAATTGCAAAGAGCATGTTGGTTTCCTGGGTCTGTGCTGCAGAGAAGTATTAAATATGCCCACTCTTCCATGATAAACACCACTGCTTACACATTAAGTGGAATAGTAACGATTTTATGCTGCAGCATCAAGTAGATACTACTGAATTAATTGGTGATTTTGATCCTTGAGTTCCCAATTTATCCTTCATGTAAGCTGTTCTTATGTTAGATAATTGGATCGTGGGGCCCAGCACGCAGTGTATAGCTGTTATGGTACTGTGTGTAAGCTATCAGATTTCAATTGTGTGTGTTATCTCATTGTCTCTGGCAGGTGAAATTTATGGTGTTGTCCTGAGCTTGAGATCTTCAAAGTGTGCCTTTGCTCTTTAAAACTGATTTATTTTACTCTCCACTGTGATTTTTGGACTTCTCTTCAAAGTTGTGTGGATTGATTTGTGCTTGGCACTGTGATGTGTGCAGAGTTTTGAAAGGCACATGTCAGGTCTGAACTACTTGAAAGTCTATTACAAAGGGATTTAAAGTTTTTTTTTTTAATTTTACCAAATCTTTGTCATTTAAAACTCATTGCTTATCTTCTCCCAAATTTTCATGCACCCCTTCCCAAAGGAAACTCACAGAACCTTGAACTCTGACAGTAGCAAACAAACTGACCAGTTCACAAAGAATGTCCTGAAATCTTGACCATGCCCCGTTGTTCTGAACTTACCCTGATAAGGGTGTGTTTTGTAACAGCAAGGGCAGATAAGGTACAACGCTCGGAAACAGCCAGCACTTCACAGAGACTGGATGTCAGGGAAATTAAAGATGATAAGCTTGTGAGACATCTCCATAGGACAAATCTAAGCAGCTCCTCACTTGCTGATGGGTTTGTTTTTTTTCTCTCTCTTTCCCAAGGGAGAAATTAATGAGTGTGTTAACACAGTCCTCAATACTTGTAGTTGTTTCCAGTGTTCCACCTGTCTCCAGGACTTTATGAAAGAGCAGTACATGTAATAGAGTGTGAAAATACTTGGCTGGGTGGTTTTAAGGCTCTTGGAAAAGCCTGTTGATCTAATTGTGGTGTGCAACTTCTGGATGACCCCATGTGTGTTACTGCAGTGCTGAGGTAGATTTCAAGCATCAGGACTATGGTTAGTCTTTAAGACACACTCACAACCACAGGAGGATGAGTTCCTCTTCAAGGGTTTTTTTGCGCTCTAGCGAGCCAGGCTGAGGAGGGCTCCATGTCTCATGGATCTGAGAAGTGACGTGAAAACTGCCATGAAATGAGACACAGCTTGTGTATTAAATGACCCCCTTTTTCCCTTTTAATTTGTTTGATTTATTTTTATAGTGTTATTTTCTAATTTTTCTCTTTCATTTAACAGAACAGATGAATTTTCATCTTTTTATCTCTAGACATTTCCTTATTTCCTTGGTATTTTTCTCTCTTCCTAATATGACTTTGGTTGTCACCAACAGGTTTTCTGTTGTTTTCTCTTTATCTTTTTCCCCAAAGGCAAAGTAGGACTGTACTTTTTTTTGTTTAACCCCAGATAGCACCAAAGAATTTAAACTCTGTGCATCGCATAAAAGCAGTGATAAAGTCATGCCTTTTGGGTTCTTGCATTGACACATGCCTTTGTGGTTGATTGAAAATTAACTTCTTATTTTTTATTTTATTGCTTTTATCACAAAATCTGTTCATTGTACAGTGCTGGGCATCCCATGTGCTTTTAGCAGTTCAAAAGTTTATTCTTTCCACTGAATTAAAGCAGTAAATGAATTCTCATCTTAAACAAGGTGCATAGTTTAATAACTTCCATGAATACCAGTGTAGAGGAGGCACAAGTGCTTACATCCTGTGTGAAATTCCTCCATAACCCACCAACAAGTTAGGACGTTCCCTTGTTTGTAGCTTAAAATACTTCTTGGTATCTCAGGAAGGTTTTTTTCCCCTTGTCTTCGTTTATTTCTGTGGTTTACATGGCATCTGAGAATATCAAAAAGACAAGACATAGTAAAAGGATTTTGGAAGATTTTGTAGTGAACTAAAAAAAAAAAATCCATCCAACCTCTGCCAGAAGATTTCAAAACCAAGTCAGCCTGTTCTTGGCTCGCTTGCAGCATGCTGTTTTGTGGCTGAATGTACTAAGACAGTATATTTGACAGCGAATTAACTTCTCCTGTTGAGTCATCTTTCTTCCTGTTGTGTGTTTGTGATTCGCCTGGTTTGTAACTCTGTGATAGAAAGATGTTGGACTCCACCTCTGTCCTTGATAACCCTTACACTGACCAGGTGCTAAGTGGGTGGGGGGTGTGTGTGGGGGAAATAACCATTTGATCCAGAATTGGTTTTGCAGTGTGAATCTTCCTACGTTCTTTAACCCTCATGGTGCATTGCTTCCCAGGCAGGAGCAGCGCTGCAGCCTTCTGGAGACGTTCTGACCAGGAGAGAGAGCAATAGGATGTGCTGACACGCTGCACGTGCAGATTAGCAGAAAGCTTTTGTCTCTTTCATGGTTTTCTTTATTTAGCTTTTTTAGTGGCAGGGTTACGCATTTTACTGGGGTTTTTTCGCGTAGAGATAGAAGAAAAGCAGTGTTTTGCTGGAGACACCCTTTTGAGTACCTGTCTGGTTGCTCCACAGACCTGACCGGAAGCGGAGGGACGTGTTCCGAATCGCCAACGCCACTTTGGCCACTCGAAACAGGAACACGACTGGGACAGATCACTTCACCAACGTCTCTGATGCAGAGGAGAGTGAGGTGGAATACCCGTTCTTTGAGACCAAAGTGGATGGCAAGGAGAGAACTGTGATCTCCCATCTCCAGCCTTTTACGCTTTACCGCATTGATATTCACAGCTGCAACCATGAGGCTGATACTCTTGGTTGTAGCGCTTCCAACTTTGTCTTTGCAAGAACCATGCCTTCAGGTACGCTGTCACAAGTACAAAGCTTTGGTTTATTTACCAGAGATAGAGGGATTTCAGGAAGGATAAACCCTCCAAAGCAACCCAACCCCCCCCCCCACATTGGGGTATAATAAAAACATTGTGTGCAAGAAAATTAATTGGAACGATATAAAACTTCGTTAGAGTAATTTGATGCCCTTGACTGGTGTCTCATGTGCACTGAGAGATCTGTATCAAGTCTGTCCTGTGACCTGGACAGGTAGAAGTGCATGCTTTGAGTACTCAGGTAATCACAGGATAATCTGTCTCGCGGTGAGGTAGGCGAGACCCACAGTTCTGGTGGGCTTAAGAGGCTTTATTCTCTAGTTCCCTGTGTGCCGAATGGAGGCAGGGCAACTCTTCTCTGCTAATGTTTAGTTTTGCTGTGTTCGCTCTGAACTGTTTGCAGATGTTAGAGTCTTGCTGGTGGGAACATTTGCCAAATGTTTCTTCTGTCACAGAAGGACCATGCATTTGTCCAGCCTGGAAACAGGAGGAGTACTGTGTTGCCTTGTGCCCAGTTGCTGGCATCTAGAGTACTTCAAATAGGAAGCACTGAATGCTGTACTCATGTTTGGGACTTCTACAGATTGTACTTCTTCTGAGAAGAATAGGGATGATTTCAGTGTAAGCTCATACGCATCCAGCAAAGAGCTTCTGACTCCAGCAGATGTCCGGGAATTTTTGATGCAGAATGGTAGCAATTTTGTTTTGTTTCTGGGAAGGAAAGGCTATCATAATCCTCATCCAGCTGTGTCAGTAAAAAAGGCCAAAAAAAAAAAAGTATTGCTTATTTCAAGGAAATAGGGAAATCTGGGAAATGGGGGAAAAGGAGACAAATGGCTCTGAAAATTAAAGGCTAAACAATTCTGTTTTCTTCTAATCCTGACAACAGTAGTTTTGAAATAGTGGCTTTTTTCTTTGACTGAAACGGCCTCCAGGTTCCTGTGCAGTTTTGAACAAAAGACAAAATTATCAAGAAGGAAATATTGCTGCTGAGGCTTTGTTTTCTATTGTGACAGCTTTCCTAAGAGCAGATGTTTTAGGGGAGAGGCGTCAGTGGGTCAGATCCCATGTTCACTGCTGAACAGTGATGGGCTGCTGTTCACTGCCACTGGCTGGGAATGGCTGTGTGCACCCTGCTTCAGAGTGGTGCAAAGTTTGGAAGGGAGGAGGAGATGCTGATAACCAGGTCCTTAGACACACAGGTAGCAACTATCAGGGAGCCTGTACTAGGTGAGGCCATATTTCTGGCCATCAGCAGTTCAGACCCTGCTGATCTCTCCATCAGGCCCCTGGCTGATGTACTTCAGGTCCTTGAGTAGCACTTACTGCGATGCTTTGATACCCAAAGAATAGTACAAACCCTGTATTGTCCTCAGTTTGTTGCTTAAGTTCCTGTTTCAATAATAGGTGTTCTTCTCACACTGCTTGTAAATATTTTACAGAGGGAGCAGATAACATTCCAGGAACGGTAGCATGGGAAGCAAAAGAAGAAAATACCGTCTACCTGAAGTGGTTAGAGCCTGCAAATCCAAACGGGCTGATACTGATGTATGAGATCAAATATGGGCAGCATGGAGAGGTGAGGGTTTGACACTTCTCTGTGAAGAGTTAGTGCTTTTCACTCGAATTTACGGGCGAAATGGGATCTTTCCTAACGTGTTTCTGTGAAGCACTGCAGACCAAAGATAGAAATTGTGATTTCAAATGCCCAGCACCAGCCAGCATGCTATTCCTCTGTTTATTTTGACTATTGTTGTTTTCCATGTATCTCCTTAAGGTGTTTGAAGAAAAACTGATTAGATGGGGCTTCTAGTTAGAAGCATTAGCTTATCTGCAGCCCGGTTGTTTTCTCAAGGGTGAAGGAATGTGAAGATATTAACATGAACTGTAAATTGCTTTTTCCTTGTAGGAGAAGCGGGAATGTGTTTCCAGACAGGAATACAAGAAGCTTGGGGGAGCTAAACTAACTCATCTGAACCCTGGAAACTATTCTGCTAGAGTTCAGGCAACTTCGTTAGCTGGAAACGGGTCATGGACTGAGCCAGTCTCTTTCTACGTGCAACCCAAATGTAAGATGAGTGTTTGGCTGTGTCAGATCGGGGCAGTGTTGTCTTTTGAATAATTTCTGGTGTTCCTATATGGAAGTGGGCATGTGAGCACCTTGCCCGTACTCTGAATTGCTCTTGATTGCTGATGCTTCCTTGGGAGCTCTGTTCCGCTTTCTGGGAAGTGCTGACAACCAGGGGGTGTATCTGAGGGGGTTCCTTTTCATGCATGTGTTTATATATATATATGTATTTATGAGCATGTGCAACCAGGTGGTAGGTGTCTAGAGACTAATACTCTGGCTTCCTGTGATACACAGCTCTGCTGGGAACGTAATGCTAGCTGTGACAGCATGGGTTGGATTGTACAAAACCCGAGGCAATAGGGCAAACATGCTTTAAAGTTGCAGCAAATGATTTGTTTAGATTTTTGCCTGGCAGGTTTTTTAAAATACCAGGGCGCTTTTTCATATGACCTATTGGAGTGGTATTTGATAAAGGTAACACCCTGATGAAAGGGTGATGCCGATCCTGAGCGTGGGAGTAATGTGTGTTTTGGAAGAACACCGCCACAGTGTCCACAGAGACCCTCTCAAGAACTTCTGTATTTGGTTGTAGAGCAGAGGTATCCACATGAAAATTGGAACTCTGTCTTTTATTCCTTTCTGGTTTTCTAATTGCTGGACTTTGAAGAACTGGGAGTAAAGAACAGTGTGTACTTATTCCTCAATATAAGGATAAGCAATTGCAAGGTGAACAAAAGGTGAAAAAAGGTGAATGTGTAAGCGAACAATTCCATGTTGTTCGCTGAGGAATGCAAGTCCTTAAGCATAACTTGTGAAAACAAACCCCAGACAAACACCGTTCTGTACAAAATTAATACTTTCTGCTGTCTGTTTTCTTGTTCCACTCATCTGCAGTCAGGGAGTGTTTCTGAGTACATTTTTCCACATGAGACAAGAAAATGAGTACTTTGATTTCTTCCTTGCATGGAAATATACTGAGTGGGTTTTGAATGTCTCTTTGTTAACGGAGACTTTATAGAAACCCTGATACAATTGTTTTCTTGTTGGTTGCAGCAGCAAACTATGGAAACTTCTTGCACTTGATAATCGTGGTCCCTATTGCTTTCCTGGTCATCATTGGGGGATTACTGGTAGTGCTGTACGTCTTCAACAAAAAGAGGTGAGTTGTATGTCTTTCTGGTTCAAACTGCAGAAGGGGAATGTTTATTTTCAAATCTGTGCCCATGGAGCACTTCAGAAATTAAAAAGGGAAATGGCATTCAGAGGGCTTGAGAAGCTGAAGTAGATTCTGTCTTGTTGGTGTGTAAAAGGGGAGGTGGTTTAGAGTTACCAGCAAGTATCTGGCTCGTTTAAGATATGAAGAGGCTTTTTATTACAGTATCATGTTGGAGAGGGAAGGGGAAGGGTTGTCAGGAACATATTCACTGGGACAGTAATGGCAGGCACTGAACCCGTATAATCAGAAGCTTTGAAATATGGGTCAATATAAATCATGAAAACTTAGTTCAGTTTAGGTTAATTTGATTTCTTGCAAATCCTAGAGGTTTTTAAGTCTTTACATCCACTTAAAAAAATTACATCCCGGGGAGAGCAGTCTGGGGGACTGTTGTATTGATTTGTTTTCCTCAGTTCGTATATTTTTTTGGAACTAGTGATTTATTTTTCTTATTTAATTGAAATACATAAGGAGAACTTTAGGGAAGTCAGTGCCAAATGTTCAGCCTTGCAACTTTCTAGATACAGAAGGTTTTTATTAGACTCATATAAATTACTCTCATTGAGTATCCCATTATTTCCAGCTCTATTCATTTGTGTGCAGACAGTAGTACCAGTTCTCTCAAGCACTCCAGAAAGGGCTTTGTACCTAGTGAAGTACAATCCCTGCTTGGCCTTCCCTTGGGCTCTCCTAGGTGAAGTGCCAGATAACTGAACCTTCTTTAAACTGTTGTTCTAGCCCACAAGAGTGTTTTGTCTTTGATTTTTCTGAGATCTGATTGATCATTTTATTTCTGCAGCCTGCCTCCTGCAAGAGCACTGTCAGTGCTGAGTAAATGCCTTGCTCTGAAAATCACCCCAGTAAAATTGGTGTGTGTGTGTTTTAAAATGAAATAATAGAAACACTTATAAAATAGTTGAGTGGAATTCCCCATTAAAAGAGGGATCTTGTCCTTTGCTAGATTGCTTCTCTCCCACAGCTAAAGTATGTTCTCAGCCACGGATCTCCTGGCTATACCACCATACAGCTGCCTCTCTTCAAGGAAGTTTACCCACCAGCTAAAAGCACTTTGTGCATACACTTTTCTGGTGCTGATTTGGTGTAGAGAAGGCTGCAGGTCTCCTGGGAAAGCTACTCTGGGCTGTTTTCCCATTGATTACGTGAGGTAGAATAAGAACTTGGGTTGCCCCCTGTGTCAGAAAAGCTCTCCACGTACAGTAAATAATACTGTGTCGTTGAGCACATGGTGAGAAAGCTGCAGAAGGAGGTCTGAAATGTACCTAGGCTTAAAGATTAAAAAAGGATAAAAACTATTTCAACAGGAACAGCGACAGACTGGGCAATGGAGTGCTTTATGCTTCTGTGAACCCCGAGTACTTCAGTGCTTCAGATGGTAAGCGTGGCCTTGTACTTCTGGGCTTTTCCTTTCACATGGTCTGTTTGTGTCTGACTTGGAAAGGTCTGCAGCTCGGGAAGGGGTGTTGTAAACACACCTGCTCTCTTCATTGTATTAGCACAGCCACAGAATCGATCAGTGACAATACACCTGGCTATTGAAACTGGGGTGGTTTTGAAACTTCTACTGTAGTTTGTTCAGCTGAGGCAAATCTGGATGCATTAGTTTCACTTCCAGATTGTCATCTAATCATCTGGTGATGTTTTCACTGGAATGAAATTAATGAATTCGTCCTCTTTCATGTTTGCTCTTTCAGGTCCTATTCCAACATACTGGAACAAATCCACTGCTCAGTTCTGTGTACTTGCCACGTGGAAATTAGCACAGAACCCACTACTGTCTTCTCCCTTCCTATCCCAACTTTTCACAGTTGCAGAAGGAGAAAACAGTCAATGTTGTGGGCTTGTAGACCTATTACATGTAAAATCTTTGTGTTAAAAAGCACATGGATGTTGAGTATAATCCATATTGGTTTCTTTTAATGCCTGGAGTGTGGATAAGCCCGATTTTCTCCAGGAGACAAAACATTTTTTAACATAAGTTTCAAATTGACCTAATGTCTTCTGACTGCCTTATGTATTCAGTGATGACAGTTCTTCTGGTCATCTTTGATGATTACTGTTTTTCTGTTCATGATTTAATTGGGTGCTACTTCTGTAGACTTCTTGGTGGAATGGTGTTGCCAAAAGCCCCCAGGAGGCTAATGGGTACAGCCAGGATGGCAGCAGACTCTCTCACAGTTATTTTTTTACAGCAGCACCGTTAGACTTAAAGGTGGGACAGTGTTCATGCTATAATCCTCTATTTTTGCATCTCATTTCATCCATCCAGAGCATGTGACACAACTGTCCCCTCCTTTGGTGACTGATAGGCAGCGGCATCAGTGACTACTCAGATGTCGTCTTGCCTGAGGCAGTCCTCCCTCCCGGCAGTCACCTTCTGAGATCTCCCTTCTGCCTCAGATCAAAGACTCGCAGCAGCGAGTTCTGCCTTTACTGATGCAACAGTGTGTGTGCAAGTGATCAGGATTGTTTCATGCAAAGAGCCTGTGGGATCAGAGAGCCCGTTTCCCTCTAGTCATAAAATCAGTCTGCTAATAGCAAATGCAGCAGACACTAAACTGGTACAGATGATCAAGTGTGGTTGATGCTGTCTGGAAGAAGTAGGAAACCAAGGGTCCCAAGAAAAGCTCACGCCTAAAGTATGGATTCAAACCTCTTCCCAACCTGGTTTGGTACTTTGAGGTTCCTTCTCTCTATCCCATTATATCAGTAGTATAGTAAGACCCCTACACATTTCTTTAAGATGTATTTGTATGCCAAGTATCTACCTGTCTCTATATGGGAAAGACCACAGGCTATTTGCATACATGGTGCAAGGTCTCAGCATTGTGTCTGCTTCTGTTTACAGTAAAACTGTTTGGGCAGTTGGCATTGTAGCGTGCCAAGTGATTGCAGCGTGTACAGAAGTGGAAGGAACATCATGACCTCTTCTTTCTCTCCTTAGTATATGTTCCAGATGAATGGGAGGTGCCCCGTGAGAAGATCACCATGTGTCGGGAGCTTGGGCAAGGCTCCTTTGGAATGGTGTATGAGGGGATAGCCAAGGGAGTGGTGAAGGATGAGCCAGAGACCAGGGTTGCCATCAAGACTGTCAATGAGTCTGCAAGTATGCGTGAGAGGATAGAGTTCTTAAATGAGGCCTCGGTGATGAAGGAGTTCAATTGTCACCACGTGGTAAGTCAGGAAGATGTAGCAAGGCTGTGATTCATACAGCTGTGGTGCTTGCTGCGTGAGGAGGGTGTTCAGGACATGTCTTCACTGACCGAAGCTTGAACTTGGGATTCTGCAGTCTGTGAACTTGGGAACTGTGTGGCTTTGTAATACTGTTCTGAAACGGGAATCAGGGAGTGAAACTGACTCTGACTTTCTGCAGGTTCACGTGTGTTTGGGGATACATATGGACACAGATTGATTACTGCAGTTCAGTTAGCTGTGTTTATAATAGAACTGGGTTTCCTCTTCCAGGTTCGGCTGCTTGGTGTTGTCTCTCAGGGCCAGCCTACGCTGGTTATCATGGAACTGATGACACGTGGGGACCTCAAAAGTTACCTGAGATCATTGAGGCCAGACACAGAGGTGAGTCAGGAGGTGCTGAATATTTTTTTTTTCTTCAGTTAGAATCAGCTTGAATGAAACAGCATCACGTTGCAAGCAGCAGGCAATTAGCCTTTCTTGCCCTTCTCCTTAAGCTGTAAGAACAAAACATGAGCTGCTCTGTGATTTGCAACAGCTTTTCTCATGAGGTAGCTATTGCAAATAGCCCAGTGTACTGCATGGAATAGGTCCCTGCTTGTGCTATTGAATCCTGCTCTCCTGATTGGAAACGAGTCTCTTTTTCCTTACTTCTCATCAAGATGTTAAACAGAAAATTAACTAGTTGAAGCATGGATGTTAGGATATGATTTCATGGTGTATATCCTGCCTTTTGCCTCTGTTGGAAAGTAAGAACATAGTATCATAGCTGTACTTATACTTTAATACATAAGCCATAAATCTAACAGCTGAAATTGCCACATGTGATGCAGGGTCTGAAGGATAAAGATGACACGTAGGTCACTTGCCACTGAAGTCATAGTAGACTGTGTAGAAAATGAGCTCAGCAATTTTTGCCCTTGATCTAGAAATTCTGATGTGAATAACTTGAAGGAACAGAACATGAGCACAGTGTGTGCATGAATATGGTATAAACTCCATCTCTTCCTCCTGGGGATTCAACTCACATGGGTCCACCTGGGCTTTCTCAGTTGTACCTTCTTTGCTCCCATCTGGTATGTTACATTTGATTCTTGGGAGCCTCGAAGTTGTGGGTATGGCTCATTATCTCTGCACAAAGTAGCACAGTTTAGAAGAGATGCTGAGACTGGACATGAACACTTTTATCTGGAAGGTGGGTAAGGGACCATTTAATCTTTGGATGGGAATGTGATAAAGTTCAGTGTCTTGTTCCTTGTGATTTAGGATCTTTGTCCTTACTAGAATTCTATATATGAGGCCATGGTTTTGGTTACTCTGTCAGTGATGATTATCCAAGGGGTGTAAAGCTTAGGCAAATTTGTACTGATAAGGGATGTTGGGACTGAACTAACGAATATCTGAATTTCTTCATCCATGAGGTTGAGAATGGATGAAGCCACGGATGCCTGGGAATGAATTTGCTTCAGAAGGCATTGTCCCAGAAGCTTTTCTCTATTTACAAAATGGAGAGAGATACCTGGTTATGGAGACCTGAGGAACAGGAAATTAATTAAATCATTTAACATCATCTGTTCATTTCTGAAGATGGTAAAACATAGAAATCTCTAAAATAAGCCCTCTGCTTTGTGTCTCAGAACTTGTGTGTCAGGAAGATGGACATTAAGCTCCATACATGTAAGATAACATCCTTATACCAAGAAGTCTTACTTGCAAAATAGCATGGCCTGCTACAGAAGAGCTACTGTTTGTAACCCAACTTGATATGGCCAGTTCTTACACCAAGCAGGTGCTGTGGTGTGTGCAATCATCAGTTGCTGTTCAGCCTGGCTCACGTCAGGCTAAATTGTGATAATGTGGTATTTTTATTTTTTTTTTAATGTTAGAGTTTGATACAGAAATAGTTTTTCTTTCCTTCTCCCTTACCTGTTTTATCATCTTAATCTTGCTCAGAATAATCCTGGCCAGGCACCTCCAACTCTGAAGAAGATGATTCAGATGGCAGGAGAGATTGCTGATGGGATGGCATACCTCAACGCCAACAAGTTTGTTCACAGAGACCTGGCTGCGAGGAACTGTATGGTGGCAGAAGACTTCACAGTGAAAATCGGAGGTGCGCTGCCTTGCCTCCCAAATGAAAAGCACAGCCCTGAAAAACCAGCATCTCAGGAGGCATTTTAGCTTCCTGAAAGCTGTTTGAAAGACCTTTTAAAACTTTGCTCTAGTTGAAATGTCTGCGGAATGAAATACGTTCCTTAGGAAGGCTTGCTGTGATTTAAGACCTGTGAGCAGTCAACATTGACTTGCAACTCTTGGAATCCCTCTACTTGCTGTTGTTCCAGTGAGGAAATAGTATAGAGTGTGGGTTTAAGAAGAGCTAGTGAAGCAGTGATTGGAGGTGCAGATGCTGCAGACATCTGGGTGGATGGCATAGTTACCACTGGTGTGTCATTCGCTTCTCTGTTAACGCGCAGAAATAATTCCACCTCCTGTTTATTGATTCAAGAGTAAGAATTTTGGGATTATTTTAAAGCATATCTGATTTGGAAGGGGTACGTAAGGCTTGACTTCAGCTGGATGCTTTCCAGTCTGAACTGGAGTTCTGCTTTCCAGACAACAGAATGGCTTTTCCTCTGCTCTGCTGTTAGAACACCGCTTTTATTTTTTTCCTTCTTCACCATCCTTCCAAAATAGTGTCAGATGAGGGTTTTTTTCAGACTTCTCTCCAGAGAGGGTGACTTTTAAGCTTTTGGCTGTTTTTGAGTTGTGCATATTAAAACAACATGTATAGCAACAGCCTTCTGCTGTAGGAAACTAATTCTTTTTCTCTGAGCTTAACTCAGCTACTTTGATAATTTGTGTAAGTAATCCTGTCATTTGGGAGAAAGAAAAATGATTTCATTTTGAGTCAGTTAATTAGGAAATAAGATCTTTGGGGGATTTTGTGCATTTTCTGCAGGTTCGGTGCAAATCAGCCTGAATCCTTTCCATTCCTGTTTTCTCACTCCTCCTCCCCCCACCAGCATGTTTTACAGTTCTTTGAACTGATGATGGTGACTTTCTTCCCTTTAACATCCTACGTGGGTACCCCAAAAGCATTCAGTGAACTAACCCTATGTTCAGTGTGTATCTGTTTCTTATGTGCATTTTTAACGAATTTGCCATTCAGGATAAAGTCACCCTGGTGTGTGGGAGGGCTGGAGTAGCTGCACAGATGAACTCTTTAGTCATCGTCACTTGAGGGTAACAGTGTCCATAGCAGACAAGGAATGAGAAAGATGGGTGGTCGCTCATCCAACTCATAGACTGGTAGTAATGACTGTGAGAACTGGAGGAATTCTGTCCTCTTTTCCATTCTACTTTTCCCCAGAAAACAAGGGCCAACTACAGGTCTGAACTCATAAGGTGGCTTTTGCCCTCAGTCTGCTGTGTTAGCAGACAGGTTTAATACAGTAGTAAGAGATTGGGTACAAATTAGAGAAACATTTCCCTCAACGTGGGAGATTCTTCAGTTAAAGACACTAGTATTGAGTACTACAGGAGCTCTTTATGCTCTTCAAAACCAAAAGAAAATCACTGAATTTTGAGAACAGATTGGTGAAATACATGATCTTCAGAAGACTTAGCTTACTGCAAGACTTGAGCATAAATCCTGGAACTTCTCATATTAGCATGTGGAGACCATTCAGACTGCCCGTCCCCTGAAGTCAGTGGTAAAGCCACCTCAGTTCTGTGGGGAGGGATGTTAACCAGCCCTAAGGCAGCAGGTGAAGTGCCTGCAAAGTCAAGGGGCGATGGATGGCAGATTCTCGGTGCAAACCTGTGTTTGCCTGTTGGCTACAATGGCTTGTAGTAAGGGGAAATGCTCATCCTTTTATCATGCAAACTCAAAACATTTATACCTTCCAGATTTTGGCATGACAAGAGATATCTACGAGACGGATTATTATCGCAAAGGAGGGAAAGGTTTGCTGCCTGTGCGCTGGATGTCCCCGGAATCACTGAAAGATGGAGTCTTCACAACGCACTCCGATGTCTGGTAACGAAAAAGGGGCTCTGAAAAACTCGCAGCCCCTCTTCTTTCTTCCCTCTTTTCTTGCTTGGTAGAGCTAAGGAAGTATAGTGCTTCTCCTGTCTCTTCAAAGGTAACTCTGTTTTTCCACTGTGAAGCATTCCACTTCACATTTCCTATTTCCATTGTAAAACCAAGAACAATGGACTTCCAAAACTGGAGGTGGAGGCACGTTTCCTGCTGTGGGTTGTAACACCAGTTGCACAGTGAAAAACATTACCTTCACCTGGAAGAGCAAGTTGTCATTTTTCAAATTGCCCTCCTTTAAGAAAGGCATTAAAAGTTGCCAAGAATATAGAAGGGTTCACAGTGCTGACCTGCTTTTCTATCAAAACCTTCTGTGTAAATAACTCTGCTTTCCCGCAGACGGTTTGTGTACACTAGCAGGTTTTTTTCTTGGGAGTTCTCCCTGGTGTATATCCTTCTCCATTTGGAGCTTTGTTTGCTTGTTTTATATACCGCAAGATGCAGAAATAGGGTTTGTTTTTTTTCTTTAAAAGCCCATTTGCCTGGTTGCTGCCTCTGTGAAGTTAGTAAAAGAGGCATTCAGGAAATTTCAGAGTAGACTTCTCATAAGAAATAATACTCTGGAACCATTCCCCTCCACGCACACCCCGAACTTTAGCAGATAGGTAGGGAGGACTTGGCAGATGATGAACGTGTACTGGCAAAAAACTCCACTCTGCCTTTCCTGCTTTCCCTGCCTTCCTAACAAGATGTTTCTTACTGCTGATCTGTTGCTGATTTGGCAGCTGATTTGCCTCCAAATGTCTAGAAGTCAGTAGGAATGGTATTTTAGTAGTAAACTGCATCTCTAAACAGCTTGAGGATTTTGGAGTCGGTGGACTGTTCGTCCACAGAACCAGCTTTGAGCAGAAGGTTCATGAGAGGAGTTACGTAGCAAGTGAGAAAGCAAAGTGCCGGAACGTTGCTTGAATTTTTGTTGCACGTGGCTAGTAGGTTATTTATGAATCCAGTAACCCTCAAACTTGGAAATAGATGAAAACAACCACTTTGAGCTCAAGGGGAAGCCCTGTATCAGCCGTTTATCTAATGGAACGGCGCAGGCATGCTTTTGGCAGTCCCCCTGCAGTAAAAGAATTTTGGGACTTGTAATGGCTTCACAAAGCAGACAGAAATTTGGAATATATCCCTAGAAAATCCCCAGATGTAGAACTGAACGAGCCTGGAGTGAGGAGCTGGCAGACCTGCCCCTTCTTAACACACAACAGTAACTTCTTAAGTCCAGCCGTTGAATCAGAAGCAGGACAACGGCGCGTCAGGTGCTCGCTTCGGTGACGTACTGCGCTGGTTCCCTACACGCTTTGCTTTTAACCTGTGAGTCACTCTTCAAATGCAACTCGTGTTCCAAACAAACCAACCCCCAGACCCCACAGACGTGACGTCAAATCAAGCGTCAGGAGTAAACCAGTGCTTCAGGTGTTGCAGGAAGTACATGAGTTCTCCCTTCAGTGTTCACAAGATTTGGCACTCGTCGGTTGTTCAGTCCAAAGCAGGGCTGAGCAAACAGCATTGCAGTGTATCCGTGGGGCAGCCTGAGAGAAACATCCTGGCCAGAAGTCACAGGAAGGATTTGCTGATTAGAAGGTTGGAAACCTTAAGGGAAGAAAAAAAACCTGGCGAATTTTTACTTGAAAGCATAGAGAGGAAAAAAACTTGTATTATGGAGAGGAGTTCCACAGTTCTCCTCAGTATTTCAGTTCCTCCTTGGGGTGGTTTGTCATTGTAATTGTTAGCAGTGACTTACTCTGAAAGTGGGTGCTCATGTCTTGAGGTTCAGCAAGAGAAATGTGCTGTTTGTTTTGAACACCACGTGTATGGTTGTGTTTGCTGCATGTATCTATAGCTGTAGATGGAGAAGGTTCAGTCTGATTTCCCAGCCTAGCGAAGCTTGACATCACTGTAATGAAATAGTGTCTGGTTGATCTTCTATGGAAAGGTCAGTTGCATGTACTTCTCATAACTTCTAGACTAGTTGCTGTTCATTGAAAGTCTCCATGGCAGGAAAAGTGACCTTATTCCTTGTATCAATTCAGATTTTGGAGTTGCTCCATGGAAACAGTGTAGCTGGGCTGGTTTGGGGGCAGCTCAGTTCATTAAACAGTAAAAAATGTGGAGATTGTTTCTCCTGCCTGCTTGGTAGGGCATTGTGACATCTGGTTCCATGTTCTTGGAGATACGTTTTAGAAGCCAAAGCGTCAGAAAGCCAGAGCAGTGTGAGTGGCCAGGGGCTCAGGATTTACAAGCTGTAAGGTGAAGTGACAGACTGCAACAAGAGTGTCTGGAGGGTTTGAAGGGTGGAGCTCTATTTTAGCAATTCCTTCTTTTATTGCTTTTCAGGCTGAAGAATGAGGTAATTAGACCAAACTGTTTTTGTTGAAGTTAGGGAAGGAGAACATTAATGTAATGCTGTGCAGGGTGAGGGTGTTCTGCTATAAATAACTCTGGAGCATCTCGCATTCTTTCAGAGCTGGTAGTTGCCTTGAAGGAGCAATATAAGTTTATTTGTTATGATAATATGACTAGTAGGTGCGTGAGACTTGTTCTCATTATTCCTGCGGTGATCAAAGTGGCTTCAAAGGCATCCAAATGTTGAGCTGACCCTCTGTCCCAGCCTCCCCTGAAAGGCAAACAATTGCAAGTCTGTTTGTGGCTCCTGGCTCCAGATGCAAACCATTTTAGATACAGTGGATAACTGAAAGATAAAACCACTCTGCCATAACCAGCTAATAATACTGGACTCCTGTTTTCACAACAATACCCTATTGAAACTAGGCTTTTATTTTTTTCCCCCCTCTAAGCTCAACTCAGCATTTCAGCCACAGAAGACAAGACAACATCTACATTTTCTTTCTTCGCACAGCAGCTCTAAAAGTAGATGACTCCTCAGCACAGGGCAGACAATTTGAGCCGTGTCTGCTCAATAAACTAATTTTAAATGGAGGTATTTTTAGAAAGTGTCAATAGTTGCATCCAAACCACCCAATTACATAACTATGCTTATCTTCCTTCGCCAGTAATCAATTCCTATTATTAGACAGGCTTTTTTTTCCACTTCTGCCGTCCTTTGCCATTAGTTGGAAGGAGATGGAGCTCTTTATCAAGAACATGGTTACATGTGTGTTGCAAAAGTGGTAACTTCACCTGAGGGTCTTAAATGTGTTGAAGCTGAAGCAGCAAATTAGGGTCTTGGTGCAAGAAGTTGGAGAACATCCCCATCTCTTCCAAGTCTTTCTTTCCAAAATTGGTTCTCTTGTTCACTGCTGGGTGTTGAATGCCTTGATCCTTACTGGGAGCCTTTGACTTAGAATGTGGAAGAAACCAAAGTGGAGTGAGAAATTAAAGGTATTGCCCAAAAAGTGGTTTTGTGCCTGGGGAGTGGAGGTTGGCTGGTTCACTTGCGTTTAGCAGTGCAGCAGGTGAGGCATGCAGGTGTAGTGGCGTGCGGGTGTAGTGATGCGCAGTTGCTGTCTGGCTCTGGGCTTGCTGGAGCAGTGAGGGAAAAATGCAGCTTTGAAATGGGATTTGTGTGCCTCAAGTATTTCTGATGAAAAGCAGCTTATGCTGGAATGAGAACTTGGAGTTCTGCGTTATTTCCTTCTCAGCCGCTATCAGGAGTGCTCGAGATCCGTTACAGGAAGATTTTGAGTTCACTTTTTTAAATACATGGCTTTTTTCCTTGCTGTCTCTGAGGCTTCGAGGGGGGACTGTCAGGCTAACTTTAAATAACCAGTCTCAGCAACTTCTCCTCCTGCTTAGAAGGTTTAATTCCCCACATCCCACCAAGCAGGGATGTCTTTGCAGACTTCAACGATGAGAAGTCTGTCCAGCCTGAGATCCTTTGTGCAGGAAGTGCAGAGATAGAAGTAGAATTTTTAAAATAAATTTATTTTTCCCCTTACCTGCATCTTTCCCTTTCCCCTGTCCACTGTTCTTTCCGCTTCCCAGTGCACCTGAAGCTTGAACTCAACCCCATGGGAAAGGGAGATGAGATCAAGGCCTTTCTCCAGGCAAACTCATAGTTTAAATGCTGAGTTAGGAGGCTCTTGGTCGATGCAGAGAGTTTGTGGTGGCTTTTCTATTGATTGTCTTACACAGAACTGCTGTAACCGAGCAATGTTGGGCAACTGAATGATCATAATGACAACCAGGCATGAAGAGTGGAGATGTAATATTGCCAGTCTTCTCTTACAGAGACCGTTCTGAAGAGTCAGGTCAGAACTGGGAGCCTGTTCCTCACCGCTGACTAGAGGGGTTTGAAGTCAGCAGTCCTACACTCAGTGATCTGGCTGTCATTAGAATTTTTTAATAAAAGAAAGTACCCATAGACACCTGCCTGCTCAGAAGAATATTCTAGTGAAGGATTGCTCAGCTTTCTAAAGGTGTCATTTGTTTTCCAGGTCTTTTGGCGTTGTACTTTGGGAGATCGCGACGTTAGCGGAGCAGCCCTACCAAGGCATGACCAATGAACAAGTGCTCCGCTTCGTGATGGAAGGAGGTCTGCTGGAGAAACCAGACAATTGTCCTGATATGCTGTAAGTATCAGCAGTTCCCACTGTTCCCAGTGATGATTTGCTCTTCCTGATCCCTTCGGTGCCTGCTTCTGCCCTGTCTACCCCAGGAGGGGTTATTAAGGAGTGATAGTAATGGGAGGTGCAGCTTGAACCGTCCTTGTCAATCTGCCGGTTTATAGTGGTTATATGTCAATCTACTGATTTATAGTGGTTAGCCAAACCAGAAAACAATCTCACTTGTGGCCAGAGTCTCACTTGGGGTGATCTCCTCTAACAACAAACCTCAATTTTTGTGTTCCTGAATAAATTTAGATGTAATAAAAGCTCGTAAGAGACATTTGCCACAGCAGAAGACTTTGTGCCTAAATCTTGTCTCTTGCTTGGAGTAATTCTGCTGAGCACAAAGACAAAACAAAGCTGAAATACATCGTGCCTAAACTCCATGGAGTTCTGGTTTCCTGTTCAGCGTACAGATAGATGAATACATGGTGTCTTTGTCCGACGCAGCGTCGGATCGGTCATAGTGCCCATCGCACTGAGATAAACAGATCTCCCCTGCTAGCAGTTTCCTTTCCCAAAAGAGCAGAAAGAAGCAGACAAACCCCTCTTTGCCTTGCCCCAGAGTCAGCACGAAGCTTTGTTGTAGGGGCAGGCACGCAGCAGGCTTCACTTTTTAGCGTTGCATTGTTGAAATACTTCTGGCTTTTGTGTACAGCAGTTTCAGTTGTTCAGACTTTATTACTTTGATATACTTCCCAAACTGGCTTTTGGGAAGGAAATACTGCGCCTTGCAGTTACTGAAGGCGGTTGGAGGCCCACAGAAGGGATACAATCACTTAAGGGCCTCAGCTGCTTGGGATGCTTAGGAAAAGAGCTTTTTTGGCTGGAGCGCTGGCTTTGGTTTCAGATGCCAGGCAGCGTTGTTTTGTTGTTTGAGGGGGGTGGGTGGTATATGCAGGGGGAGGTGTAGCTGCCATGTGATTCCTCAATTTCACATTCTTTCCCTTCCACGATGCTGTGGAGAATTCCTGGCAGTCAGATTGACTGGAGATTGTTTAACACGGTCAGAGCTGCGTAAAGGAGGGGGAGAAAAGGGGGAAGAGCAGGGTGTGGGGAGGGGTCAGCAGCTCCCCCAGTCCTTAGGGGAAAAAAAATACCTCTCTGCAGCAAGAACATGCTCCACAAGAGATTCAGCCTTAGGAATTCCCCGTTAACCTGGGGCATGTGTGGTATGAACAGGGTGATAGGAGGGCAGTTGGAGCAAGAAGCCCTCTGCTGCAGCCCACCCTGCATTGAATGTATTGCCCATAGAAGCTTCCTGTGACTTGCTTTAGCTCCTTTCAGCTTGTGCTTCGTATTAGGACAGATGCCCCAGTCTGCTGAAATTCAAATAGACGGCAGTAGGAGTAACAGTAGGAAGCTCCAGGAATAATCTTCACCTTTGTTCCGTGCACATGCATTTGGTGTTCAGAAGAACGACCTGGTTTTTGTTACTATGGTGCTTGTTTTTCTCCTTGTGTGTATGTTTTTGCTGCTTTCCCTCTCTTCCATCCCATTAGCCCAGAATGCTGTAAAGATGCTGTGCAACCTCCCAACTGCTGCCAGTCTCCAACCTCACAGGTGCTGCTGCTGGCAGGCGCCGAGCCCTGGTCTGCCCACAGAGGTCCTCTCCCCTCACCAGCTGTCTGATAACCTGCAAGTCACCTCACAAGGAGAATTACTGGATGGACAGGAGGGTGCTCATAACAGGGTTGCAAAGGGCCCTGAAGTTGTGCACGGATCTTGCTGTGTATCTGCAGCATGTGTCAGGCAACCGCTTTCACAAGCGCAGGGGTTCCTCTGATCTGTGGAGGTTGCTAAAAGGTTGTGTTAAGGATGGGTTTCCTGCTGTCTGGGACAGTGGGAAGGTGTGTTCTAGGCAGCACACAGTCTCACTGGTGGGCACTGACTGGTCTGTGATGCTTAATATTAACTCACGAGGTCTGGAAAGCAAAGAGCGCCTGCTGCAGGGAAGTGAATATACTCCTTGTGTGCTACAGACAGAGAGATACTGTTTGCTGAGAAACAACTGAAATTACGAGCTTAACACAAATTTCTGAGAGAAAAGGGAGTGTAGTGACAGACAAAAACCTCCAGAACAGGTGGAGGAGGTAGACTGCTGTGGGGATGAGAGCGGAGAGAAGCATCTTGCTGCAACTGTCACCAAATCTGCTATTTTTACTCTCATGGATGATGTGTGTGTTGACACAGCCATGCACACCCCAGCCACAGGGCAGTAGTTTTTGTAAGGCACCTCGTGCTGTCCCCCCTGCACAAATGCTGCATGGCACAGGCAATCTCAGCCGTTCCATCTCTCCCAGCACTGCTGTGCCGGTCACACTCCTTAGTGGCTTTGCTGTGCTCACAGCGACGAGGTGGTAACTGTGGGATGGGACTACACACCAAAGGCACGTGGAGAACCAGAGAGGTTCTGTTCTGCAGCTTGGCAGGTACTTAGGGACATGGTTTAGCTTAGGATGGGAATGGTCGGACTTGATGATCTTAAAGGTCTTTTCCAGCCTTGTGATTCTGTGATACTGGGTGCTTGTGCAGAGGGGGATTTTTACAGGGCAGTTGTCTCGTGGTTCAGAGAGGTGGTAAGTCCCTGTGAAAGGGGATGGTATTTCTAGAGGCTTTTTACTCTTCCACAGGGTGAAACAAGACTCGGTTCTGTTTATGCTACACCCTCTTGGCATAGCTCGCGTGGTTTACAGGCAGAACCACGCAGTAAGACAAATGGTTCAATGAGACGGTGCCAGGAGCAGCTTTGCTGTTTTTCTCATCTTCCTGTGTATTAAGTTGTGTTTTTATGTACTCCCATTGTTACGGCGGTGTTCATCAGGTGATGGCTGCGTGGCAGGGAGGTTTGTTGCAGCTGAAGCTCTCAGACAGTGTGTTCCCATGGGGCTTTTAAATGTTGTGGAGGCTGGAATTCTGTTTTTGAAGCAAAATTGCTTCCCCCACATGGATTGTAGATGACTAGACTATTTACGCATTGCTGATTTTCCCTTTGTTCCTGGCGAGCTCGGTTAGGAGCCAGGCTCTGCTGTGCAGAGGTGGTGTCAGCGTGGAGCGGCAGCAGGAGAGGTCCTCTCCTTCTCCCCACCCAGCCAAGCCTGATGCAGAGCACAAGCACACACTCCAATCGGGCGCCGTTTCTATAGTAATTTTCCATTTCTGTTTTTTAATGTCTCTGCAAAAAGTAACTCCTCTTGTGCATTTTTTCCTCAAAGAACTGGGCAGGAGAGAGATACTGGCTGTTCTTCTGTGTCATCACGATGCTCCCAACTTCCTCGAAACACGCTTTATAAAGCTGCTCAGGTTGTTATTAACAGCCTGTCAGTTCTCCCTTTGTCTACAGAAAGGGTTTGGTGTTTTGGTGTTGTTTTTTTTTTTAGAGATAATGTAAACAAGGTCTTTGAACCCACAGTTAAAAAGGAGGGGGGAAAAATCCTTTTATGGGAACTCTGTCGGGTTTTTAAATCTGGAATGGCTTAAAAGAAACATCACATGTCCTTGTTTGTGCTGATGTCACATGCATTACTCCACTGCTTGTGGTATCTCCTTAGCGTTGCCCTTAGGCCTCGGGGCGAGGCGCCAGCGAATATCCAGTGTTCTTGGCTCAGGCTAGCGCTTCTATTCAGGGACGCAGCAGTCAGCTGGAAAGGAAACAGCAATGAAGTAACAGAAATGGATTTTATATATTTATGTCTCAAGCTTTCCCCCCTCCCTCCTGGGTGAGGGTATAGTGCAGTTTTATAGCTTGGCTTCGCTTTCGCTGTGGAAGGCTCGTTAAGGACTCGGAGCCGGGTGCTCACTGAGGAGCGTGTGCGTGTCTGCGTGCCTGGTACCACATGGCATCCAGCACTGGGGAGTTCTCCCAGCACAGACTGGTTTTGCCGGCTGCTTTTTGGGCGTCACAAAGCCGTGCTCAGGTGGCTGAGTGCCACTCGGGCAGAGTGGTGCCAGCTGAGTGTGAAGGGGAGGACGTGTGACTTCAGATGCGCCTAAGATGGGCTTTGCTTTGGTTAATGGCTGGGCCTGGTGTTTGCACCCCGCTGGCTCACCCTGCCTGGGAACCTGTGCACTACTGAGGAGAGGCTGCAGCGTTTCCTAAGCAGCCAGTTTCTGTGGGAGGGGATTTCTTTGCTCTGGTTTTGTTTCAGGCCAGGCTTCCCAAGCACTGAGACCCTGCTGTGTGCAGCGATGCACAGCAAGACCTTCAGAGGCCAGGGTTTTCCCGCTCCGTGGCAGTCCTGCTGGAAGGTTTCTTCCAGAGCGGGGACTCCAGAGATGTTGAGACATTCCTGTGATGCACTTAGGTGTTGTTCAAGCAAAGAGACAGAATTTTTGTTTGGTTGGTTTTGTCTCTCTTAATTGAAAACGAATATAAAATCATTCCACACCCCAATCTAGCAAACTGCTGCTGGGGCGTGAGGCAGCGAGAGGCAGTTAAGGCACTGAACAGGATCGCTCACTGGCTTTCTGAAAATCCATGGAAGTCAGGAAAAAGGTACTGACAGCTCATGGAATCAAAGCTAAAGGTGTGGGTGACCTGGCTCACCTTACCTGGGAAGGCAAAGTAGGGCGAGGGTGGGTCTGACTGGGGCTGGAGGCCTGACTGGGGCTGAGGGTCACTGGCCCGGAAGGGAAGCCAGAGGCAGGATGGATTCTGTGATACTTGAACAGGGTGCTTTTTCTTTGCTTGCAGGGTTGTTTTTTAAGATCCATTCTTACTCTAGCACAGAAAGTAGTAGTTTGGGGCAGCGATGACTTCCTACACACAGCCTGTTTCTCTGCGTACTGTGTGCACAGAGGATTGGCTTGAAGAATTAATGTTAATTTTCCTTTTCTTATTTAAATCTGTCCTATTCCTTGGGCTGTGTGAACAGAAGACATCCCTCTTCCACCTTCACAGACAGCAAAATCCTTTCCTGCCTTGTGTGTTTAAAACTCAGGGTGATCTCTCCGTGAGATCCGATTCTGCCATGTCATGGAAATGCTGGTTTCACTGTGTACATGTTACCGGCCCGTTCTCTGGGTTGGTTTGGCCAGTGTGGGACCTTGTGCAGATCTAATCATGGATGTGCTTAAACAGATTATCTCACACTCAGTAAAAAAACTGAGTAAGCAAAAACAAAGTAATTTTAAAAGATTGGAGACTGTATTTTGAGTGATTACAATGAATTTCAATGGAATTTTCTTCTTTTGGAGGGGGGAAAAAGCAGCACTCTACCTTGTGCACATCTCCTGGCTTGATTTGTTTCCAGACAGTATTGCTAAGGAAGGGATGGGTTGCTGGAAAAGGGTGCTTGGAGAGGCATTAGCTGTATGATGGGAGCGAGCATGCGATGTTTTGGAGAAAAACCCAAGAGAAATACCAAATGTAGGGTAAAAACATGAAATGCTTCTGCATGTCAGGTGTCCATGAGAATGTTTGTGGGCAAGTGTGTGGAAGGGAGTGGAGAAGGTTGAGATAGGAGCTATCGCAGTGAATCAGTGTCTGAAAGGAGTCAAAAAGTGACATGGGGATCTCAGCCTGTGTAGATTGTGTCACTTACCTTCCATCAGCGTGGAACGGCTCTCCCAGCTGCGTGGCCTGTTTCAGGCACGGTTGGTTGGGCTCCAGCAGGGGCTCATAAAACACCTGGGTAAATGGTTTTGCTGTGTGTTTCCTGTCCAGGTTTGAGCTGATGCGCATGTGCTGGCAGTACAACCCGAAGATGAGGCCCTCCTTCCTGGAGATAATCGGTAGCATTAAAGACGAGTTGGATCCAGCCTTCAAAGAGGTCTCCTTCTTCTACAGCGAAGAGAACAAGCCTCCGGACACAGAGGAGCTTGACCTGGAGACTGAAAACATGGAGAGCATTCCTTTAGATCCCTCCTCCACCCTCCAACCCACTGACAAGCACTCAGGACACAAAGCCGAGAACGGCCCCGGCGTGGTGGTCCTTCGGGCCAGCTTCGAGGAGAGACAGCCCTACGCACACATGAACGGGGGACGCAAGAACGAGAGGGCCTTACCGTTGCCCCAGTCTTCGGCCTGCTGATCCTTAGAACCAGAATCTCACAGAAATAAAACACACAGAAAAAAAAAAACAAAAAACAAAAAACAAACCCACGTGCATTGGGGGAAGAAAGAAAGAAAATTACAATATATTCAAAAGCCTACTGTACCTCAGTGGATCTTCAGAACTGCCATAGCTGCACTTGGGAGAACCCTTTTTTCAGTAAACAAGTTACCGTATTTTTCTTTTTTCAATATGCAAGCAGATGTTTGTTTCAGTAAAGGACTCCAGTCATGGGGAACACAGTTGGCCTTTTAAAACTCTAATGTTAACACTTAATAGCAACAGAAAACTTGAGATCTGATGTCTCTTTCTCTCTCTCCTCTCTCCTCTCTCTTTCTTTCTGTCTCTCTCTTTGCTTCGTAATGGGAAACATATCTGCGTGCAAGTTCAACCCTACAGCACTTTTATCAGATCAAAGATATCGCAGGCCAGGTGGCTCCCCGGTACCCTTGCAAGCACCTGCCTAACACTGTAGGTCTTTATAAAAAAACAAACAAACAGACAAAAAAAAACAAAAACAAAAACAAAACCCCAAACAAAAAACCCACAAAAAAAAAAAAACTAAGACTGGATTTTTAATGTTGCTCTTTAATCTTTTTAGGAACATGTAAAAGACTAAAAAAGGGCCATCATTCGTCCAAGGTTGTTACCATTTTCAACGCTGCCAAATTTTGCCAAAAAAAACCCTGAACTACTTTGGGTTTGGTTTTTTGTTTTGGTTTTTTTTTTTTTTTCCTCTTCTGTAGGCGTGGAAGGAGCACAGTAACCAACTGCTCTGTTTAAAAGAGATCCTGACCAATACCAATCGTACACTGGTACTAAACAAAACCCACAAAAATTTAAAAAAATTAATCAAATTGTCTAGATCTTTTCTCAAAACTGGACAAAATGCGATTACTATGGTTGTTGTTTTTTTTCTTGTGATGGAGAAGATCAGAGGGGGGATGGGGGTAAAGAAACAGCCCTCCCTCCACCCCTCTCCCCATCCCAATGAATTCTGGACAAAACTGGCAGTGGTGAGCTAAACAAACACGTGAATTTCATACAAACAAACAAAGGCAACCGCACGCCAAACATGAGAACCATGAAAATACCCGGCAGAGATCTCCACCGTTGCAGCCTGCCTGCCTTCACGGGCTTGCAAGGAAAAAACAGCTAGAAACATAAATTGGAGAAGACAAAAAAAAGCAGTATCCGGATTCAAGTATATTGATGCTTTGTTGACCTTTTCTCTTTATTATTAAGACTTCTCGAAGGGTCTTGCAGTTCTATGTTAGACCATGGATCATTTGCATACACATTGTCTTTTGTGTCACTTTTATAACTTTTTTACGGTTCAGATACTCATCTATATGTCTGTACAGAAAAAAGCTGCTATTTTTTTTGTTCTTTATCTTTGTGGATTTAATCTATGAAAACCTTCAGGTCTGCCCTCCTTCCCTTCCCTTCCACTTCAACAAATTTTCTTATGCTTTGTACTATAGTGTGTAACTTTTACTTCTTCCTTCCCAGTAACTGATACCTTTCGTATGATTTGCCATGAACTGTTTAATGCCTTTTTATAAATACATTTCCTCTTTTTTTTCTTTTTTTTTTCTCCCTCTTTTTTTTTTTTTTTCTCCCATTAGTTATTTTATGACATCTTGGCTGTGTGGGCTACAGGGCTTTTGAGGGGGACATGGAGAAAGAAGGGACACCCCACACGGAAACTCTGTAGTAGTGCCGTGAGGGGGTGTTTTTAAACCCCAGTTTTCCTTCCTTCCTTCCCACTAACCTCTGCCCAGACAGCATGCGAGTCTCTTACAGTGCAAGGCATGATACAAACTCAGGTCAGAAAAAAAAAAAGGTAAATATTTAGTACATTTGTGTTCAGTGTTGATATTCATTGTTGTACAAGGGTCCTACCCCTCCTTCCCTCCCCGCTTGTTTTGGTTGTGGCACACATCCACCCACCCATCCCCACACAGACACACAGAGATATATATATATTTTTTATTTGTTGTTTGTTTCAGTTGTTGGGTACAACAGCAGACAGCCAGGCTTTTGGGTCACTGATTTTTAAAGAGACTGTTTTAACCCTTCCACCCTCCCCCAAACCAGAGCTACACCAGCTGCAGCTGGCGATGCCAGGCCTTCGTAGGGTGGCTCTGGGGCACCCAGCTCCAGCAAGCTGCCCCCCAAGCTTTTTGCCCTCACTCAGGGAGGGCGCCTGGGGCTGCGCTTCGCACCCCTGCTTAAAAAACAACCTGATAAAACCAAGCCCAGGAGGCCACTGCCGTGGGGCTGGGTGGAAAGCGGGTACCAGGGGCTGGGTGAGCAAACAGCCATGTGTCGGCAGCTATGGGAACCTGTACAAGTACCAGCTGGTCCATCAGGTGTAGACCAAACCTCCGGAGACAAGACAACCAGGAAGCTGGTTCGTTCAGTGGCAGAATCCCTGGTGCGAGGGGCAGAGGGGCCGTCAGGACGTCTACAACCCCGGAGTCCTTACAGTTGCTCATCTTACCTTAGTGACAGCGCCTAAGCCTTTGTTTCAGCACTGATCCAACCAAACGATGGCAGTGAAGAGGTGGTTCTGGGACGGAAACGTTTCGATCTCTCTGAGTAAGAACAAAGAATTAAAGTAGACTGATTGCTAGTTTTGACTGGAGATTTTAAAAAAAAAAAAAAGTTTGTAGTGCTTTTTGCTTGTGTAGTTTAGGTCCCATTATCTTCTCTTGCCTCTGTCCCATAGTTATTTTTCCCTTACAAAAACTGAAAAAGACAAAAAAGTTAATTAAGAAGGTATTCTATGTAGGATTTTTTATTTATTTTTGTGATATCAGTTTAAATCACTGTAGAGATGCCCCATAATAAATTTAAATACTGAGATAAGGGTTTTTGAGTATGACAGGGGGACAGTTTTTGATTTTTTTTTTTTCAAACATTTATCTACCTCACTCTTATTTTTTTATATGTGTGTATATAAAAAAAAATACATCTCACATTTCTCAGCAGCCAATAAATGCCGTTGATACTGGTAACCTCTCACTCCATATACCACATGCTCTAGGTTCTGGAGAGGAACAGTCACTGCCTGCCGCAAAGGGTCGCTGCGGAGTATTTGCCTCAATTCCGAGGAGTTTCTCCAATTTTTTGGCTCAGATTCATCGTTGTGTGGACAAACCTGAGAGCTGCCTGACTTCAGGTGACCATTCTTTAAGGAAACAAAGAACCTTTAACATGCTGCTGTTATGGCAGTCCTCAGGTCAGCAACAAAATGCTGCGTCTTCGGATGAGTGGAGACGTAGCTGACCTGCTATCAAAGCTTCAAATTGAGAGTGATTGGTTAAATCTGTTACAGAAATTAATTGGTTACTATGTTTGAAGGTCCAGAGGAATTGCTTGGAGGGAAGGGAATGGTCTGTTTGTCCTGACGAAGGTAGTGTGTCATTCCTTCCAATTTTTGCTCAGATGCCGCAAGCACCACTGAGGTACCTGGCTGAGTCAGCACCTGGAAGTTAATTGGCTCATACAGCAGTAGTGCTGCTTTCTGTCCAAAAGGACCAGTGAGAAACCTGTTGCAGCCTGCCTGGTGCTAACACCACATCATGCTGCTTCTGTTCCATGACAGAACTGAATTTATTGGAGTTTTTTTCCAAAACTACCCTTGGACTGATTTAAAACATACCAGTAAAAAGTCAATTCCCTTTTCTTCCCGTTTAGAGGCTTTGTTACTGTGGATTCTGATGAACTACTCCTCAAACTTAACTGCCCTCTGATAGCATCTAACTGGGTTATAAGCACCCAGGACTAACATGAGCTTCCCCTCAACTTGGCAACTATAGATGCTCCCTCAGCAAGTTTGCCACCAACACCGAACTGTGTGGTGGGTGGACGTGCTGAAGGGAGTGGATGTCATCCAGGGAGACCCTGACAGGCTGGAGAGGTGGGACCGTATGAACCCCATGGAGTCCAGCACGGGCAAGGGCAAGGTCCTGCACATGGGTTGGGGCAATCCCAGGCACAACAGGCAGGGATGAGAATGGATGGGGAGCAGCCCCGAGGAGAAGGACTTGGAGGGTCTGGGGGACTTGAAGCTCAGTGTGACCCACCAATGTGTTCTGGCAGCCCAGAAAGCCAACTGTGTCCTGGGCTGCATTCCCAGCAGTGGGACCAACAGGTCTGGGGGGGAATTCTGCCCCTCTGCTCTGGGGACACAGTTCTGTGTCCAGCCTGCGGGTTCCCAGGACAAGGATACGGAGCTGTTGGAGCGAGTCCAGAGGAGGGTATGGCAATGCTCAGAGGGCTGGAGCACCTCTGGCCCGGAGACAGGCCGAAAGAGCTGAGCTGGTTTAGCCTGGGGAAGGGAAGGCTCCAGGGAGACCTTCCAGAGAAGGGCAGAGGGACAGGCCAAGGGGGACTGGCCTTCAGCTACAGGAGGGGAGATTTACTTGAGATCTTAGGAAGAAACCCTTCCCTTTCAGGGTGGTGAGGCCCTAGCACAGGGGTGCCCAGAGAACCTGGGGCTGCTCCTGGATCCCTGGCAGGGTTCAAGGCCAGGTTGGATGGGACAGTGGGTGGAATTAAATGGTCTTTGAGGTCCTTTCCAACCTAAACCAGTCTGGAGTTCTGTGAACTCGATGTATATTGTTTCCCCTCTCCAGCTGTGGCAACTGTTGGTACATGTGTTGATTGTGGTATCTGAGTAACGTGGTGCTTGGCTACTTCAAGGTGTAGGTGGCCTCTCGAATGTACAGCGCTGCGGTTAGTCCTGCAGAGTTTGTCTTTGGAGGAGCGTTTCTCTACAGCCCTGAGAAACCAGCAAAATTTCCAAGATTTTCCTAGGTGGTTCTGGTTTTTAGTAGATCCCGGTGCCCCTTTGGTGCAGTGACTGTTCCCCTCTCTTGCACATATTGATTACCACAACTGGAGATCCTCAGATCTTTCAGCTGGCTAGGAGGGTTTTGTTAAAACTGTCCGAGTTACTGGTTTATATAATTGTATTTAGATGGTTTTGAAATGCGTTAGGAAGAAACACTAATGACGTAGTACCCATCATGAGAAACATTTCAAAAAGCACTTCAGTAGAAGACAGTCATGTGACATCATGTGTGATGACAGTCAGCTCTCCTGGACCAAACCACCTTCAGGATACCATTGCGTTCTGTGTTTGCAATTCAAGCTTAATTCCTTTTTTGTTCTGTTTGTTTCCATAGCTTTTTATTTTGTTGTGTTTTGTGTGTTTTGAATAGCTTTATTCACGTGGGTTTTTCATGCAGACTTCCCTTGGACAGTAAATCGAGTTGTTTGTGCATGTGAACAACGGAGAATTAATGTTGGCTTGATAGAGTCATAATATGGTTTGTAATGTTGTTCTTCCCTGAGACCACTGGCTTGTCTGGTATGGAAAATTTATTTAGAACTTCAGCTATGTTTGAATAAAGTTAAAGTAATCCGATTTGTTTATAAATTAAAAACAAAAGCCCACCCAGCCCTGAAAACCAGCCTTTTGACAAATGGTACCAGGATGTTTTCACGCAGTAGGATGACAAATTGGTGTCGCTTGCGGGAGCAGGCGGCTCTGCCTTTAGTGCTCGGCCACTGTTCTCACCTGACTCGCATTGACAAGCTGCTGGGTGGCACAGAAGGTGGTTTGGTTGCGGAGGGACGCGTGGTTGTGTCAGCCGCGTGGTGCCGAGTGAGGCGCTCCCTCGCGGGAGCCCTAAGCCAGGCGCAGAAGCTGAGCGTGATGGGAAGCGCGAGGCCAGCCTGCGTGCACCAAGGCTTTCCCAGCGTGATGCCTCTGCTCCTTAAGCTGGTTCTAAGCGATGTCTGGTTCTAGGCACGTTCGCACTGACGCTCCTCTTGGTCTTGCAAAACAAAGGAAAGAAAGCCCAGTTTGCCCAGGATGACTGGTTGCCAGAGGGAACTGCTCTCAGGTCCTCTGGGAACTGCTGAGGGGTGTTCGGTACTATCTGGGTCTTAAGTCAACAACACTCCTATTGTTGGTGTAACTCCATACATATATATCTATATATACATATAGATATCTGCATATGTATATCTATAATATAGATATATATATTTAAACCCTTTTCATTCCATTAGTATAAGTAACACTTGTTTCCTGTTATTCTTACTTTGTTTGTCAACAGTGTACTTAATCACTGGGCTGAACAACAGTGGGGGAAGGTGCAAGGGATCCACTCCTTACTAACCAGTGATAAAAGCCAGATATTGCAACTTAACCCACGAGTAGTTGCACAGACAAGAATTCAAGAACGATGTGTAGAAACAACACTAGCGGCCAGGGGTGCTGAAGATACAGAACTATAAACAGGCAGGACGGCTTTGAAGGATGCCTTAGGTCAGAAAGTGGATGCTCAGAGACAGTGAATGAATGGCCTCTGACATTGAGTATGGCCAGGTGGGTTGGAACTGGGAAGGGCTTGTGAAGAGGCACATGGAAGCAAAGGCCATGGAGGTGGGCGATTGCAGAGACATGGGGCATGGCAGAAGTGTGAGGTGGTTTCCTGAGCTTGGTTTGCAGGGCAGCGTCAGAGCTCGGGTATCGCAGTTCTGATCGTTGGCACTTGTAAATACAGCCCTGGACTCCGCAGCTGGAGTGGCCAGCTCATTACCAGGAGTTAATCAGTGGTTGTCATCGGTCTGTGTGAATCGGGCTCAACTTCAAATTAGTCTGTTTGCCAGTACCTTAAAACTACCACGAGTTAGTGTGTGTGCATATGTGTGTGTGTGCGCTCATCTTTCTTCTGTCTGTTCGGTTTGCGTTGCGTTAATAAGTATTTCATTAGCATTTTCAATAGGGCTTTAAGTCCAGTAGATTACGGGTAGTCAGTTGACGAAGATCTGGTTTACAAGAACTAATTAAATGTTTCATTGCATTTTGTAAGTACATAGAATAATTTTATAAAATGTTTGTAGTTTATAAATGCCTAAACTATAATTTAAGGGCACTTTTCTGTGTCTGTGTATGGGTGTGTCTGTCTGTGATGGGGTTTTTTTGATGGTACCAGTTTCCTAGCTAGCTTTACAATATGCCAAAAAGGATCGCTAACTTGTCCAATTCACAGCGTGTCCCTCTCCCCCTCCCCGCCCGAGCTTTGTGTCCCAGCGTACAGCGAGCGAATTAAAAGAGTTGGGAAATGTTCTGTATCTTCAGTATCCTGGTCTTCCAGAGCCCTCTGGTTGGGGTGGGATCATCTTAACTGGTTGCTTCACTTTACTGTCTAGGGCAGTTACCGTAAGGGATGACAGGAACCTCACTGGTCAGGGAAACAGAACGGGTTTTGCTGCTACCCAGCCTCTCCGTTGCGCTGTTCAGTACCTGCTTGATGGTGGCCGTGTGGTTTGAAGGATGCGACTGCGTAAGAGAAAGAGGGAAGACCGTTTTTTATAATTCCTATCAAAGAACTATTTGCAGATTTCTTATCACTTTAAAAGTTTGTATGCAGCCTCTAAAGATGCTGAGCACCATTTGAAGCTTTGTTGAAATGAGCAAGGCAGGGTCCCTATTTATTTTTATTTAATAGAGTCTTGAGATCCCTTCCCCCTCACTCCCCCCACGTTTGACCAACCACATCGCCGAAGGGTTACCATGATTTAGATGCTGTCGAAAAATCAGCTCTTCTGTTTTCTGAACCAGTGAGGTTTGAGACGAAAGGATTGGCCAGAGTTTGTCTACCTCTGGGACAAAAACAAAACTAGAAAGTGCTAAGGAATGGATGCAGTTGCAAATACAACATTTTCCAAGTTTTCTTGTTTAAATTTTTTTAAGAGAAAATTAAACAATAACATGGCCAATTTATTACATAAAAAGACTTGCTGTGTATAAATTATTCCTAAAGAAATTCCTGTGTTTATATTAAAATGAATCAGTAGATAAAAAAAATTTCAAAATGTTTTTGTATATTCTGTTGTAAGAATTTATTCCTGTTATTGCGATATACTCGGGATTCTTTACATTATGAAAAGAAGAAACTTTGTCTATTTTGAATGGCTGAAGCTAAGGCTCCTTTAGTTTCTCTTACTCTGCTTTTTTCTAGTAGTTTCAGTACTACATGATTTAAGTTAAATAAAAGAATTCTGTATGCATTTGCCTGTTTCTGAATTTGTCGCTCCTTATGCAAAGCAAGTGCAGGTAACTCTGAGTAAATCTCCTGTTTTTCTCCTGCCCTTTTTTGGCTGTGTTTAATTGAGCTAGTCTGGATAAATCTTGCTAGAGGTAAGAACTGCCATTACTTGGTGTGAAGTCAGAAGTATTTCCATCCAGTGACACCGAACTCATGGACCTCTTTTCAATGGGACTTTGAGCCCTGTTTTGGAGTAGCTAGTCCTTTTGAACAAGGTAAGCATTTTTATTTATTCACTTGATAAAACCCTGATTATTTACCCTTAGAACAATTCATAGATGAGGCATTCAGCCCTCCAGCACATGGTTATCAGTTTTCTCTTAACAGTCAGTGGAAAGGAGAGTGTCAGGAAAACGCGCGGTACGTCGGCATTTCCAGTTCCTCTGACACGTTGGTGTTGACTGAAGTAAGGCGTGATGGTGGCCCACGGCATCATCAGCTCTCTGTGCTGGCAGGTTCTTCTCTTGTCCTTTTTACTGAAGTGATGCTTTTGTTTCCCTGAAGAAATCCCAGGTGGCCACATAAAGCTGCTGCTGTCCTGTTGTAGTGACTGTTTGAAAAATACCTGCTAATTTTACCTCATCCTTGTCTGTCCTGGTACAAGCAAAATTGTCAAGCAGAGCATGTGTTGACATTCCCCGTGTGCTGAAGGGGACGTGCTGTAACCTCTGCCATACCCAGCTTTCATGGCACAGCATTTCTGTATCCAGCTGTGTCTGAGAAGCGGAGCAGCCTGGCTTGGCACAGGGGAGCACAGAAGTGATCTGTCACTGTGCCAAGTTCTACAATTTGAGATCTTGTTTGGTTCCTGTTTGTTAAGTAACACAAGGTGCCACAGCACAGCGTTCAACGACTGCCTTTTTTGGGACAAGTTAGCTTTTTGATTTTGATACCTAAGTTGGTGGATAGCCATGACTTGTTCTGGCAGCAGCTGTCTTCGGGCTGTGCTCGGCAGAAGGACTCTGGTGGTTTCCTCTGAGACAGGCGCTGGGCATGTGGGTAAGCAGCGCTGCCAGGCAGCTGAAACCCAAATTACTAACAGCATTACAGTTCCTGCTCGCCGATTACCTTAAGTCACCCTGGGTTCCAAGCCTGTTTCTGATGTGGAAACCAGCATTTAGAGTGGGTCAGTAAGAGAGAATTCTAAAACTTCAGGTAACAGGATCCTTACATGTGTTTTGTTCCCCCCATGTTTATGTTATTTTTCATGAGGGCACATCATGTGGCTGAACTACCTCTCTGGACTTGGACAGGGGCTGGGGTGGACCTTTGTTATATCCATCTGCTGCTGAATGTCCAGGTGGCTGTAAACATCCATCTGGGTTAATCTCTTTCGAACCATCAGAACTAGGATTAAGCATCTAAAATGTTTGAAGTAGTTTCACACTTTCTCAAATTCGAAGCAAGCTTATCACTGTTAGCGAGCCAGACTGCCAATCACTTGTTTTTTTCCCTCAAGCTTCTGACACCAGAGAGATGTGAACAGGTGTTTGGGCTTTGTAAAGAAGTTTTAGTGAAAGTAACGCGGAATATAAAATCCTTTACGCAGGGGTTTTAATCTTCAGGTTTGCTTCACTGTAGAGAGTCAGGAATTGCATTCTAAGAAATCCTCGCTTTTTTCTTATATGATCCATCCTACTCTCTCTCTTCCCCACACTGTTTTAACATTTCTAAGATAATTGTCTGTAATGCTTTTCCTAGAAAGTCTGCTGTTACCGACTGGGATAATGGAGGCACATGGATGAGCACGGCTCTTCCATTGCCATAATACAGGGAGGTGTAGTAGGTGTAATCACAGATATACCTGCAATATTAAAAAGAAAATCAAACCAGAAGTCTGGGTTAAGGAACAGAAAACTTTGCTTAAATGTAAATGTTCTTTAAGTAGCCAAACCAGATTTGGTTTATGAAATTATTTAAAACATATTTGCTTAGTGAACAAAGTGAAAGAAACCAAGTTTGAGAAACAAATGTTCCTTATCTGATGGTTTGTTTTCTCAGATACCCACCCAGAAAGAAATTTAAATAAAAAATCACAAGACCTGCATTCTTTTCTAAGCATCTATCAGTTATGTGGGATGAGAAAGGTAATACAGCCTGCTGGAAACTGCAACCGTGCCATTCTAGTACATTAATACAGTTTTTTGTGTGAGTCTCATCTTCTGGAGGGATTTCTTCCTTCCCACCCAACCTTTTAACTTGCTAAGGACCAAAATCCGCTGATTTTTATTTTTTTTAGATGAGATCATTTTCTGGTGTCTGTGTTTCCCTCTTACATGAAGACTAGCATAATAGAAAATCGCTTCAGTGCTTCCGAAACACGTAACAAGATCACAGACATCGTTCTAAAGGCACTTGTAATTGCTCTGTTCTTCAGTGAATGTATTTACATTTTGTAGCCTTCCCAGTTGTGAAAAATAGATTAAAATCTGCTACCAGTCAGGATTGCTTTCAGACTCTTAATAGCTCAGGTTTACTGGTGGTGTTAATCACAGGGTATGCTATGTTGAAACCTGTTTCTTTTGGACTTTACAAATCCATGGAACAATTATCTACTGCAGCTTTTCATGAAGGCTGCTTTACACAAAAATTAAATATATCCCAATTTTATACCTGTGGCCCTCTGAAGACTTCGCTTCACAGTGATTTTGGTTGGAAGAAAAGATATTGCAAAGATTTTTCCAAGGTTAAATGAGCTGATATGAGTTAATTTTGCTTTTAATGTGAGACCCCAGTATGCCATGTTTACCTTCCTGCATCTCTGGAAAAGATTATATCAATCCCTTCCACTGAAATGTTTTTCCAGAGAGTCTTCATATTAATTGTAGATTCAATCTTTTCTGGGCCATCTAGCATGCAACAGCCACCTTCTGGGTGAAAACCACAAACATCCATCTCTTGGTAGCCTTTGTTCTTCCCACACTGCTCGAGGATGATGATTGCTTTGGTGGATGAAGCCAGCCCAACGTGAACAGTAAGCTGTTTTTTCCCACCAGAGTGAATAACAGGAAATTAAAAATGAGACTTATTTTAAAAAAACAACATTACAGCAGTGTCAAGCATTATGTGAAATACCAGCTTCAAGGTAGAGTCTTGCTGTAGCTTATGTCTAAAAAAAAAAACTTCCAGAGGAGATTATAAATTAGAACAGAAAAGTGCTTTAGTTTGGTTTTGTTGTGTCTGGTCAGCTCAGGACTTCAGAGCTGTTATACCTTTTTTGCAATTTATGGTTGGTATTCCCCCCCCCCCTTTGTTCTGTGTGCAGTTATGCTGTTTAAATGGCAGGGGGTTAAAAGAGCATGCTAATTACTGTGTGCTCCAAACTTCAGTTTGAAACCTTTATCATAGTTTTAATAGTCACTTCCCAGAGTTGCCTGATGCAAAGTGTTGAGCAATACTTACTATGTTATTCTGAGTGGAGCTAAAAAGCTAAAAAGCTCCACTCAGAATAAGAGTATTCATAAATGAAGGGAGAGAATTGTGTGACTCATTACTCACCAGCGGGTGAAGAGTTGTCCATATCTTGAAGACTTGTTCCTTTGCCTTTTGGTAAACCACTGGCAGCTGCAGGATACGGAGAGCGATGTTTTCACCAAGGCCTCTCTTGGACAGCTCCTGGATTATACAAAAAAACCCAGCGTGGTCTTGTGAGAGTGTTGGATTTCTCAGACTGTGATAAAGAAATCAGGCTGCAAACACCTGAAAGAGCACTGTCATAGTGTCTAAGCCCATGGTTCCTAAATACTGGTCTGCAGTGAGATTGGTTTGTTTTGTAGTGGTTCCCCTTTTGTAACTGGAAGAGACTAAAAGGTGGTAACCAATTTCCTAATGTCATGTCCATGCAGAGCTGTTTGGTTTCCAAAGGGATTCTCAGTCTCCACTGGGTGGGAGTGGTTGTTGCTTAGGGACTGGCTCAGGTGGAGCTATGAAATACAGGAACCCTCAGAAAGAGTCCACACTTGGAAATATCTGAATAGGCTTTGATGTAGGTAATAGCTGCTCCTCTGAAAAATCTAGTAGATAAACCTGTTCTTCTGAAGGGACACAAATGAGGGGGAATTCAATTAGCTGTCCACTCGAGTGACACGTGGTCTCGTTTGAACTGATTCAGGTTAAGTTCTGCTGGAGGTGACCGTCAATGTGAGGGAAGTCACATTTACAATGGGGTTAATTTCTTTTTGGTCTAAAATGTTTCTCTAGTAAAAGGAAATGTCACTTACTGGGATGTTGTTTCTCTGTCATTTACATAGATTTGAAGTTCCAGCTGGAACCTTTTTTCACAGGAGCAGATTGGCAAGATGGTTGGAAGATGGTATAGAGAATAAATGTCACTGGGAAATGACTTGAAATTATTTTGTCAGTGGAATGGGACTAATGAACAAGGCATAAACCCCTATGTAGAAGGCAGATGCTGGGAGTAAAACAGTGTGAGGTAGAAAGCTTTGTTCCAGAAAAGTAAAATGGTGGTTGAAAATCCCTGTAGCACCAAGAAAGAGAACTGTTAAAGGAAGGAGCTGAAGTTTCTAAGAGGGTTCTAGGCAAGAAGTCATCACCAGAGGTATATGATTCGCCCAAGAAACCTGTAATGTTTTATTAAATGTCATTGTCTTCTCAAGCTTTCATTTCTCATGCAGATGAGGACCACAGTTTGAAGCTGTGCTAACTGGGAAATTTGCCCTTCAACACTAGCTTCCTATATAAACTGTTCCAATTTTCTTGTCAGCGGAAACATTGATTAGCTGTGCTCAATAAACTATTTGACACAAGCAAGGAAACAATGCCTGCAGGGAAGTAAACACATTTAGAGAACAGTGCCAGCCTTTTTTCCTCTGGGCGCTGACAGTCTTTGAGAGACCATTGCATCATCTTGCTTAAGAATGCCGTACTGTGTCTTAGCTTCCAAAAAAGAAAACCCCAGCTGGTTCACAATTAGCGTTTTCTTTTCTAAAGCATCTTTAATTTTAACACTTAATGAGATACTTCCTTTTTAATTGCAAGGTTTAGAGGGCTCGACTGCCCTTAACTTGGGTACGGTATGTGGACACCCAGAGGAAGTTGTTAGGCTGTTTTCTTGTGCTGTCTGGGTTGACTTTCTGCTGTCACCATTTGTCATGGGAGAAACACGCAGAAATACTTTTGTGCAGGACAAAACCAGAAGCCAGCCAATAGCAAACAGATGAGAATTTGTGTCAAAGGAAGAGAGCTTGCTATGTCCTGAGCAATTTCAGCATGCTGTCAATAATGTGTATTACCCTGTTGTCTAAGAATCCTAACCATGGGCTTATACCCCCGTTAGACCAGATGTTGTGCAAACATGGAGCAAAAAAAAGAAGGTGGTTCCTTGCCTCAGCCAAGTCTCAGCCTTAACCAAAACCATTTTTGCATTTAAGGTGAGAGACTGAAGATGGTTAGAGGAGGATGGCTGCCATCTGGAAACTAGAGCTCACACTGGTGAGTTAATTCAGTAAATAAGTACCTGTCTTTTGTAGTTGGAATAGCAAAGGAAACTTCAAAGGAGGATAAAGGTTCTGGAGGACATTTTTGTGGGAAAAGTTCAAAAGAAAGCATAGATACTCTCTGATAAGACATTATTCTAAAAAGGGAACTGAAATCCAGTGTTATCAACCTTGAGGAGTTGTGATCATAGTTCCAGTCCACCGGAGTTCTGGCCCATGTTGTTACACAGCCTCCCCAAAGAGAAGTGATGTGCATAGAATGTTGTGCTCAGATGTCATGGCTGTATGTCACATGGGGTGTTAGAAGCATCTTGACCTTTCAGAGAACTCCAGAAAATTTCACTGAGTTTGCCTGAGTTTTCACTGATTTGGGTTGCCAGGGAGCAGAAGCAGGGGGCTGTTAATTTTGTGAACCTCATTCAAAAAGGCTTGTGGTGGTCCAGAAAGAAAACCAGAAGGTATCGGTTGCCCTGGTGAGTCTGCAGTTGCTTTTGGTTGGTTGGTGGGATTTTTAAGGGTTTAATCCTGCAAAATACCTTGTTTAAGTTTTAGGGATGTAAGAAGGTTCCAGAACAGAAACGAAGGAACTAAATAGCAATGTCTTCTTAGTTTCACAGATGATGAAACTAAAGCAGAGAGAGAAACAGAGAGATTAAATGACAAATTTCCAAAGACCACATGGTCAGTGGCAGGATGAAAAACTGCACTGAGAGATCTGATCCTCATCTCCTGATAGCAAACACAGTTCCCAGAAGCAGTTGGAAATATGACCTGTTCTTTGCACTAACAGTTTAATTACTATGAATGTTGTCACTCAGCTTACACTTGTGCCCTATTAACTGGGGACTTTGACCTTGATGGTAGACTGCCCTGAAAGGTTTTTTAGCTGCCAAGTGCCAGACAGGAGTTTCTGGGGGAGGCACAGCAACAATGCCCCATCAAGGGTTATTAGGTGCAACCATCAATCTGTAATATGGAATAAATAATTCAGGGGATCTGGGATTCTGAGGGTCCCATGTGGTGCTGAAGAACAAACGCATCACAGCAACTCAATGCAATCTGTCAGCAGCTGCAAAGGGGTGGTGTTTTCCTTCAGAGAGACCATCCTGCACTTCCAGAGTTAAAAGTGCTGCTGTGGAGCTTTCGTGCATATTTTAGGAGGCTATTTCAGGTGAATGGAGTTATGAGAACCATGAAAAACTTAGTGAGACAGTTTTCTAAAAGAGAAGCTGTCTTTCTAGTGCTAGACAACTATGTTGGGCCATGTGACAGTGTCTATAAAAGCTCTGAAGCTTTTCTCAGTGACCCTGAATTGACAGGTTCACCTGTACTTTCAGATCCATTTGACTGTCCTTTTCCCTGAACACTTGGAGGGTACTTGCTGAGGAATGAGAACTCTGTGGATGCAATGCTGATGAATTCCTTGTGTGTGAGTTGTCTTGGGCTGTGATAAGAACTTTGGTTCATGCAAAACCATGAGGGTATTCCTCACATTCTTGGAAAATTTTTTTATATATTATAAAACAGGCAATGCAGAGAATGCACTGCTACTTAGTGCATTAGCAATCCAAGAATTCAGAAGAAACACTCTTTCTAAACTTGCAGAAATAGAGAATTGGAGACTTTTATGGACATTTATCATCTGATCCTTGGGGATTCCAGAAAACTGAAATTGCTTATTCACCAAAAAAGATAGAAATAGTACCCCACAATCATTTTTCTGAGTGCCTAATGAGGGCATAGAAGGGATGCAATATTGGAATGGGCTGTGAGTTTATTGGATCAATCTCTGATCCTTCCTACAGCAAGAAAAGAGGTTCAGGAAAACAGCTGATTGCATCAACAAGGCAGCATCTGACAGAGAAGCTTATAACAGGGATCTTAAGTGTGTAAGAGCAAGTATTGCTCACAGAAGTGAAGCCATTGCTCTTTGGCAAAGACTCCATTGCAAAAAGCAGAGAGGATTCAGGTGTGCTTTGAGAATTGGGATGATGGAACTCCTGTTACATGTATTTTTACAGGATTTCGGATGCTTTTGGTGTGAGGACCCTTCTGAGATGTGAACTCTTAAGATTACATTATCACTGATGGGTTTTTGATAAGAACCCAGTTCATTTTGAAGTAGTAATTAGGATAGTTATGGATAGTACTACATAGGCATTAAGCCTGAGCAATCATGCTTAGTAGGCTCTGGCCTGGCTGCTCAGTACTTCCTTGAGAATGAGTTTGAGTGTACTCTTGCTTGGTTCTCAGAAAAGACCCAGCAGGTGGGCTTTACGTCACTTTCCTGATCTATGCAGGAACCCCAAAGCCAAGACAGGATTACTTCCAGATGGAAATATTAGTTATCTGTAGTATATCTGCCCAAGCTTCCTGAAGACCACAGGGCTGCTCGTGTGAACAAGGTTAATGGAACAATACCATGAGATTGCTACTTAGCATGGAGAAGCCTATCAACATTCAAAGTACTTCCAGATTTACAGCAAATTGCCCTGAATTGTCCAGATTAACCACCTTTGCCAGGGAATAGGGAACCAAAGCAGCATCACCAGTATGAATACAAATTAATTCCACACACAGAGTGTCAGATCAGAGGGAAATAGATTTGTTCTCCTCCATACACAAGGACTGACATCTGTTTCATTATGGGCTGCTGCAGTCCTTGTTATATAACCTCCTGGCGTAGCCAGCACATGGCATTGTTACAGAAAACTCATCTCATCGGTGCTTTTCTGCTTGAGGCTGTTTTGCTTGCAGATAAAGAACATGTTTTATTTTGAACCAGAAGAGGATGATCTTGCACCCAAAATTAGAACCAGTAAGAATCAGGAAATAGTGAGCAAGAACACTGTCAACTGACAAATGTTCTTTCAGGCACACGTCAAGTTGGAGTTAAGAGAATTTGTGGGGCTCCTGCGATGACTGGGGTGTGGAACCTATGAGAAGTACTTTTCTTTCTTGTTAGGCTACAGGCATAAAATCCCTCATGGCTTGGAGCAGGTAACAGACTTATTCTTCCAAACAACAAGTTGTGCTTCACAATCTTCATCCAAGAACAACTTGAAAGGAGGTTGTAGCAAGGTGGGTGTTGGTTTCTTCTCTCGAGTAACAAGTGATGGACAATAGGGAATGGCCTCAAGTTGTACCGGGTGGGGGGGTTTAGAGTGGATGTTAGGAAAAACTTCTTCACTGAAAGGGTTATCAAGCACTGGAACAGGCTGCCCAGGTAAGTGGTTGAGTCACCACCCCTGGAGGTATTAAAAAGACACACAGATGTAGTGCTTGGGGACATTGTTTAATGGCTGGACTTGATGATCTTAAAGGTCTTTTTCAACAAAAAAGATTCTATGACTAATTAGAAAATAAAAAATTGTAGCAGAAAAGTTTATGCTAAAAGCCAGGTATCCAAACCACGTCTTTGCATCACCCAGCTAAGTTTGTTTTAATACATATGCTTAGGAAATAAGCAGGAATTTTCAGGACTCCATTGTAGATACGTTGTTACTGCTAGTCAAAGTGTACAGACAGGGAGGGAATCTGAATGACCTTGTCTTCAGTTTCAGCTGGGGGCTTCACTGTCATTTGAAAGTGGAAGTCAAAGCCAAGATATGAAAACATACTTAAAATTGGCATGCTTTTGCATTTGTGTTCCTGAAGTAGGACGTAAGAACTGAATAGGTCACTCCTGTGTAAGAAGGAAATTGAGATAACCTGTGGCATGTGCATTAGTTGCAGAGAAGGCACCCTGGGTAAAACCCATCCTTTTTAGAAATCAAGAATAGTATTTTGAAAAGTGCTTAAATAGCACAAAAAATAAATTCTTGCAAATAAAACAGCATTTCATTTCTCAATTATCCTCTTTTTTCCATGTTGAGAATCTGCTCCATGAGGCACAATTTTGTTTAATGAGTCATGAGGAATAACTTTCTTGAAGGGAATGGAAAGCCTGGAAACAGATTGTATTGGGATTCCACAAAATAAAACACCTCTATGTTTTGGTTTTATTTTTAATGCTTACCTTCACTGCTTCCCAGCTAGAATTAACCAGGTATTGTCTAAAGGGACCAAAACCTGAAAAGAAAGAAAGGTACTTTTAACCCAGGCTTGCTCTGCAATTGCCAACCTGTATGCACACAGGTATTTGTTCTTGATTTTCATGTTTTTGGTTACAGAGGTTGAGTTTTTTAGATAGAATTTAGTTTTTAAAACTTTAAAAACGAAAACATTATTCACTTATATGCACTGATATAAAACCTAATCCTGCAATCTTTATTTGTGCTAATATTAATTTATGACATAACTTTAACTGAAGCTGGTAAATACACTACAGCAAATAGAACAGATGATGTAAATGATGGGCAAGGGTCTACTAAAAGCTCTCATACTAAATACTCCTAGGTCGCAGTCAATGTACTCAATTTTAAAGCTCATGAAAAGGAAGGTATATATATTTAGTGAAAATATTTGAAAAAGTAAAATTTGATTTAATTTTTAATTTTAATCCTGAATAATGAAAGCTTAAGTTTTCTGTCAGGGAAAATGAGCTTTTGGTGGTGCTAGGCAAAATCTTTTCCTTCACTTTTTCCCCACAGGAAGAGATGGGAGGAAAGGGAAAAGGACTCTTAGAATCCTAAGAACTAAATTTAATTTTATTTATCCTTTCATAGAATCACAGAATGGTTTGGGTTGGAAGGGACCTTAGAGTTCAGCTTGTTCCAAGCCCCAGCCATGGGCAAGGACACCTCCCACTAGGCCAGGCTGTTCAAGCCCCATCCAGCCTGGCCTTGAACACTCCAGGGAGGGGGCATCCATAACTTCCCTGGGCAACCTGTGCCAGTGTCTTTTTTGTGAAAGACTTTTTTTTTTTTAATAAAAATGGGGAAAAAAGAATTTGGAGCTAGATGGGCATTTTGTCCTGAAGAAGTTTGATGGATAACTCCAACTATCTGTATTAATCTCAACTACTGTTGTCAATCCAGTGTCTTGCCAAGTCTTAGAGTATCTAAGTGGCAGGAAAATGAATTTGTGGAATGGTTTTAATGCCATAAATCTTAAATATTTAAAAATCCTTAAATGGACAAATAAATACTTGACAGCATATGATTGCTATTTTGCACAGCAAAAGGTACTTGTATGTGGGGACAATTAAGCCTAAATGCAGCCTCATGGCAGCTTAATTAATGCTAGACTTCAAGTACTTCTTAATTTGTAATACTTATTTCATAACTGAAAAGCCTGATGGTACTAATATTTTTGACAATGTTTTCCCCAGGTTTAAGTCTGTACTATTGGGAGGGAACAGTATGGGAAGGAGTAATCATTTCACCTTAACAGGGAATAGAAAACCACACTAGTCCCACTCTGCTTTGAGAGCAAAATTAGGGTGACACCTACACCATTTTGAAGCTGTAGTTGTTCATGTTTCTGTACATGTGTGTGCAGAACTGTACAATTACAGTAAAGATGTTAAACACCTCACAATGAAATGCATGCATCTCAGTGGTGGCCGTAAGAATCTGCTGCTTAGGATAAAATTGTTCTGTGAAAAGAAATTACTAAATGCAAGAAAGTTTTACAGCACTGAAATACCTGCAGCAACCTGGAGAGCTTACTGGCTGAATAAACGCTGCGTGATGAAACGGGCTCACTGCCTGCAGGTTTGTATTATGAGCCGGTGAACATGCGACAGGGGCATGCTGTGATAATCTCTGTAATAGCTCCAAGATGCACCTGTGTCTTTAACAGGATGCACTACTCTAAAACTATTTGAACAATAGATTTCTGCACCCAAATGGCTATCTAAGGGGAGGAAAAAACTCACAGGGTGCTAAGAAGTGTGTCCATCAAGGGCATGTGCCATAAATACCATAGCCTTTTAAGAGGTTAGCAAATACATCTGGCTCTCTCCTGCACTCCCATTCAGCACGGCTGCAGTTATGGCTGGAGCAAGCCAAACTAGTTTTGCCCATCTTGCAGCTATTAAAAAAAAAAAAAAAAGTGTTTAATTGAAAACAGCAAGATGCAAATCTCTTTGATGTAGCTTCAACCTCATTCCTATGTCCCCAGATGACCTGCAGTGGAAAATTATCCAGCAACTGACATGTCAAGATAAGTGTAATGATTGCTTTAGATGAGCCAGTGGCAACAAGAGGAATAGCGAGTGGCAGCATTCCTTAAGAGCTTTAACCTTTTACAGTTCAGAAGTCTCTAGCTGGTGGTTCTGCCACTGTGATTCAGCAGTAGTTACAGGCAGCAAGGGAAGTTCCAAATTTGGTTCCTTGTGCTGCATGTTCAGGCATGCTCCTTTGGTATATTTAAATTTAATGCTCTAGTTTAGCAGTGATGAGGCAGCATCTCCTGTTTAAATCTCCCTTACCTTCCCATGAAACTGAGACCCTGAAACTTGCCATGTGTTGCTCTAATTCTGGACACTGACTATGTGACATTGTGATGCAACCTGGTTTTCTTGCTCCAGAGCTCCTTTTGGGTAAGCTTTATCTAATACTAGCCTGCACTGCCTTAAGCTATGTGGTTTGGATCAGAGAGAATGTCAACAAAGATTAAAACATGGAGAGAATGAACAACAAACCAAACTGGATGGCAGTAAAGAGGGCAGACTGCAGTCTGTTTCCTCTAACATGCATCTGATTTTTCTTAGGAAGGCACAGCAGCAAGTTATTTTCCATTTGGAATTGTTACTATGACCATTTGCTACTGTTTTTCCCTCCAGGGAACTGTTTACAACAAAGATCAAGCATGTGTGCATACCATCTCTAGCTAAAAGAAGGATAAAATAAAAGCCTTACCAGTTACAACCACAGTGTTGGAATTTGAATCCATGAAATCTGTGCTCCGTAAGGTGAGATCTTGTTGTCTTTCAGTTTCAAAAGTATTGTAATTTATGCATCTGTAGCAAACTTTTTCATTTGGGGCACCTTTTTTTCCTTCAAACTGTGCTGGGTCTGGATTCACATGAGGGATGACTTGTGATTCATGTAACTTGCAAACCAAAACTTGTAACCTCTCTGTGTTAAAGACGGAAGTCTGAGCAGCTGACTGACTGGGGCTGCTCCAAAGTTCTTTGCCTTCTTCAGACATGCAGTAACATTTAGGAAGAGCAGAAAAGACTTAAAGAAAAATATCCAGCAATATTTTTCATCAGAAACCTATTTATGTACAAGGAAACAGAAAATTAATTGAATCAACTTTATTATAACTCTGTAGATATTCTATTTTTAGCACAGTTGTAATTCAGTTTACTCTTGATCGGTGACTTAGCTACAAAACCATATCTGCCCATTTCCACTCTTCTTAGACTTCTCTTTACTGACTTAAAAAACTCAGGGCTAACTTTGCTTTTCCTCCTCACAGCATATAGCTAATTTACCAGTAAAAATTACTAATCTTTATCTTACGCTCTTTGTAGGAGTCCAAGCACCTCACACTTAAAGGCAAACACTGATAGGAAAGTGTGCTGTGTGCCAAACCAAAACATTTACTCAGTAATATCCTTGAATAGCCAAAAATGTTAAAACATCTCACTTGAACTTGCAAGGTCAAAAGAACTCTAGAAGCTGGGTTATGGCTTGCTGAAACCACTGAGTCTAATAGCTGGTCTGTCTTCATTGAACAGCAGCATGAGAACCAATAAGGGGCCTGAAATCAAAACATATGCACATTGTCACTGCCCAAAACAAAAGCATATGAAAGTTCTCTTGGGAATTATAAATATGTGGGCAGAGGGTTTAGCTGGGTCTTGTTTTGAGTAGGAAGTGTATGTGTGTGTGTGAGAGAGAGAGAGAGAGGGAGGGGAGAAATATGCTAAGAATAGAAAGCCACTATATAATCTCAAGGGAGCTGGTAATTGTGAGACCTTAAGAAAAAAAATAATCTCTGAAGACATCTCTTGGTTGGGTGGTGGCTAAATGAGGTTTGGAACTATGAGCTGTGTCTGTCATGTAAATCCTCCTGTGATGAGACACAAATAAATTTGTGGAATCTTTTAAATAAAAGGACTTGGATTCCACCATCCATTTCTTCCCCTGACTAATACAACTTGCAAAGCTAATTTTTCCTAGCCACTGAAGCAGCAGGAGCACCTCATACAGTAAACACAGAACTCTATGCAGCTTTAAATAAGGCAAAGTCTGCCACTAACATCAGTGAGTTACATCTAAGAGTCTAGTCTTTCATTCACCTGTCAATTAAAATTTTTATCAATTAATTTTTCTGTGTGACCAGTTAGCAAAACTCTTCCTATTATACTGAACAGGACAATGACAAAGCAGTCTTCTCATAGTTATTTTGAATTTATGCTTTTTATAGATATTAGCAATTTTAAAAAGTCTAAGTACAGGGTGGTCTAATGAACAAGGTATACATAAAGCAAGATTTAAGGTCTATAATTGCTTAATTAATTTCCTGCATGAGGAATTATGTGGTTAGGACATAGTAGCTGCTTTATAGATATATATGAAGGTTATTGCTTGAATGCTGTAAAATACTAGGCATTTTATCACATATTTTTGTATACTGTAGATGTAATCTATAAGATCCACACACTCAGAAACAACTGATACCTGTCTGGACTGTAGTACTAGTTTTCAAAGTTTTCACAACTGGCAAGAGAATAGAAAAAATATAGACCAGGAAAAATTAGTTCAGTAATCCTGTATGAAGAAACTGATAGAAATTTCTGGGGAAGAAAAAAAAAAGCCAAGATGGATTCAACAACTCATCAGTTAAGTCTTCCACAGTTAAGTTAGTCCCTTGTAAGTTTGCTTATTTATAAAGATTCTTGGATCTTTCCAGTGCTGTTATATGCTTGTGTAAATGTGGGAGGAATACTAGTGCTTTGAATAAACCAGGAACCAGAAGTGGATTGATATTCCTTTCTGCAATTTAATTGACCACTTCTGTTCCTAAGCTTTATGTGCGTGGTAGTATACTTGGAGGGATAATGCATGTATTACAGCTGAGAAACAAACCTTCCTCTTTCCCCTAACATTTATTCAGCTGAAGTTGAAGCTACTCTTGAAAGTTTTGTGAAAGAATGATTGTAGCCTTAATATTAGCACTCATGTGCTAATGTGCCCACACCAATAGATACTTGGGTCACTGGGTATTAGAGGTCTGTGCAAATTAATCTCCCCATCCATAATTAAGAAACCAAGCCCTAGATAGTTGAAGGCAAGTAACAGACACAGCTGACTCAGCTAAATGCTGGTTGTTTTTCTTCTTGCTGTACACAAACGTGATTGGCATGGCACTCATCTTAAGGTAAAGAAGAAATAGAAGCAACTCAACAATAAAAGCCCTGGTTATCACCTTGAATATTTTTCTGTACAGTTGGCTGATACATTTAAAAATCATTTGAACTGCTGAGTAAGAGAAAAATATGTTTTCTGTAAATGTATTCTGACCACAGAACTGCCAGAACACTGCTCGAAGAGCTTTTTAGTACTGATGGTAAGAACTAAATATGACCCTTCATTTAGAAACAGCTCTTTAATTTTTATCTCTTTTATTATTACTTTCATACAGATTTTTTTTATTTCTTGTTATTGGCAGGCACTGACCAATGCTTTAAACTGTTAAGTGGAAGTGTTTAATATATTCCAGTTTTTATCTCAGCTGTTCAACATTTAATGAGAGGAGGGAGAAAGCAAGCTGTTGTGCTATTTAACATTAAACTATAATGGGACTTTAAATAGAAATGTCAGGATCAAACACTGTATTTCTTTTCCATTCTAATAAAAATAAATGATCCTCAGGAAAGGCCAAAGCTGGTCTTTAGGTAGATGGAATGCAATGTCGCAAAGAGAGAGGAGAGAAACATTTCAGTCTAAAGCTCACTGTTCTCTGTGGACCAATGTCTCTTCTATAACAAACGCCATAGAAATGGTAAATGGAAGAATGTGATGGTGATTTCACGTACCTTTTTTTGAATAGAACATATTATATATGTTATTGCCTTATTTATATGTGTTCTTTTGTAACCAATACCACCAGTGTATGCCAGGTGCTTAGTAATCATGGAAAAAAATGAAACTGTATATAATTTAAAAGTAGCCAAGCTGTTGGTTGTCTGTTATAATTTCAGTTCTGGTCATCTTGCAGTATTAGCAAACACTAACTGCTCTTTATGGAGAGATTTTTAAAATTTTCTTTTGTATCATTTATAATAGTTTAATGCAGGGAGAAAGAACTTTATCAGAACATGTAACTCATGAACAGTTGGGTTGCTTTTGTTCAGGCGTTACTTACCATGCACAAAGAGTCTCTGCAAGCAGGAAATACACAATTTAAGTAATTATTTATCAGTGAATATGCAAAATAGGTAGCCAGGACTAACAGATTACTAGGCTAAATAATAATATGCTTACCACTCCTGATAAGCAAACTGGGGGGGAGCCTCACCTGGCCAGGGCATTTCCAATATGCTGGGAAAAGTTGGTCTCTGTCAGTATGGGCTGATCCTCAGCATTACTGAGTTATATTCAAGTTTTCTGCTTTTCTTTCTTTCTGTGTATTTTTCCTCTTGAATCTTTCACCAGCTAACTACTGTCATCCCCACAACAGTGCTTCTGCAACTACTTTCTTGTCTTCCATATCTTTAGCTCACGTACTTTCTCACAGCTTAACAATTTTCTCAGCAAAACTCAAGCAAGGTCACTTGTAAATGCTGCATCAAACTAGGCCTTGGACCATGGCACTGCCAAACCTCTGGGCTGCATGTGCCACAAGGAGTGGTGGAAGGTAGAAAGCTCTAAGAGATGAGGAGAATGTGCTGAAAACCACTTATGGGCTGTAAAGCGTGGTTGTGTGAGAGCATCAGTGAGATCGTTTCATCCTGTTGAAGAAAGAAAATACAGATCAGCTTCCATTTGTCCTTTAAACCATTTGGAAAGAGAAGCAACCAGAGGGAATTCTTGGTCACTGTGCTGACAAGAGATTGAGTGCATAACAATTATGCAAAGCACCCAAGACACGGTTTTCAAAGCTTGTCTCCAGGTCACAGAGGTGTAAATTGCAAAGGTAAGTTTCTTCCTATGCAGAGGTACTATGATTTCCATGTACTTTTCACATCTTATCCTTTGATACTTGTGTCTGCTATTTATGAAATAATTAAGCAATCAGGTTAGGAAGGCTCCTGGGAGTGAGTCAACACCTGGAATCTGCTTTCTAATTGACATCTGTGTGTTCATTTTAATTTGGTACCTCAATTTTACGGTTTGTACTAACAGCAGGCAGCTTGCCTGGCTTTTCCAAAAGCCTCTTTCACAGTGACAACGTTCACTGCAGTATACAGTTGAAGAATGCTACAAAAATGTCTTTTTTTGTGGTACTTATTCCCTCACAAACCTTCTGCTTCTGCCCCCTGAGTTTAAAGAAACTGGTGTTAGCTCTCTTGTTAGTCACTCTGGGTCTTCCAGCTCAAGGAGTTTGGAAGCTTTGTTGGAATTTTGGTAAGACGTGCTGCTGGGCTGGCACCTGCCCAAGGCTGGGCCTCACTGGGGAGGACGAGGCGCAACCTGAGCGAGTTTTTGGGCGGGCTGTCCCCTCAGCCTGCCGGGAGCTTGCAGCCAGCTTTCCCTCGCCTCTCCAGCCTCCGCTCCTACACAAACTTCGCCAGACTGTTTATCCTCACCTCCCCCGTCCTTTCGCTTCCTCATCCGCCCCACAACCGACAACCCTGCCTTCCAGCGGGCTTTTCTTGTCAGCCAAGCACCGACCCGCCCGGCAGCTGCCCCCGCGTCCCGCCCCTCCGGGCCAGCCCTTCATGGCTGCCTGCGCGGGTCCGGGCGGCACCGCCACCCCGTCCGGGGCGGGCCGCGGCGGTGGGAGCCCGCCTAGAGGAAGTGATGGAGGCCGAGGGAGGAGGAAGAGCTGCCGCTGGTAAGAGAGGAAGGAGAACGCTCGGGAGCTCCTCCGTCCGGCCCCTGCCCCGTCTCTCCCCTCATGTGGCCGCCCTGCTCGGTTCGCCTTCCTCCTGCCCTTGCCCTCATGCTGGGCCGGCTGCTCGCCCTCAGAGGCCGGATGGCGTTGCCTGGCTGACGTACTCCCCGCCCGGGCCGTCCGGGGACGCCGCGAACACCAGCTCACACCTCCCGTGAGGAGCCCGCGGCGTATACCCCCGCCTCCCCGCCATGGCGGGCTCCGCGCGGCACTGCGGCCAGGCTTTCCAGAAGCGGCCAAAACGCGGCAAAACACTCGGGCCTTTCCAGGAAAACTTAGCTCAGGCGCTTGCGGTCATGACCGGGCGAGCCTGACTCCTAATTGCGTGCTCCCGGCGCCCTGCTTTCGCAGGATCGCTTGAGGGAGATGGCCCACCACGGCAGGCTGCTACAGGGAGGGGTTTTTTTCCCTTTTCCCAAGCCACACAGGTAACTTTTCCAGGTTTTAGGTTAGTCCTGAAGCAGAGATAAGCTGGTGGTGTCTGTTAGCTTTGGTTCACAGGTGATGCTTGTTAAGGCTCATCTCCAAACGCCTGTTCCCAGTGTGAGTTTCTGAGGTTTCACAGCACACAGGTGCACAAGTTTGAGGCTTTAATGGCCAAGTACTTAAGAATACTAAGGAGCAGAGGACATACTGTGTGAAAATGTATATGTTTTTTAATGGCCAAACCTCAGGCAGCATCTGGAAGTTTTTACCCAAACTGAGGTAAAACATGGTTTAGCCAAAGAAGCATGGATTAACAGGCACAAAAGGAGCAGTAAACATGTTGCTTGACCACAAAAGAGTTGACCACAATTAGTTGTAGTATTATGGTGTAGAGATAGAAGAGGCTTTCTGTACTGCAAGGTACCGTACCAATCCTTTCTTTCAGAAGTATTCAGTAAAAAGTTCATTTGCTGATTGTGAGCTGACTGTAGAAAATTAAATGTTCAGACTCATATTGAATTTTGACAGGGGTGAGGGGAAGCCACCCCCCCCTGCTATTTGAGTAGAAGTGAAGTAGTGGTGTTTCCAGAGAGAGCTCAGCCATTCCATATGTGGTGGCTGTACTGCTTTGCCATGAACAGCCCTTCTGTTCGTTCCCAAAGGGCAGTGCTCCTGGTGCTTGGTAAGGTTGCTGGTTTTAAGACAGGTGTTTCTTCTGCACATGCTCCACCATGGATTTCCAAGGGAGTCTGGCATGTGTAATGTTCCTGGTTTATATTTGACTAGGAGCACTTCCAACAATCTCTGTTCACGCACTCGCTTGGATAAGGGCCCATTGCATCACCTCAGTTAGCTTTTGCACTGCTTTTCCTCCTGCTCTGTTTTTATAGTCTTCTTTCTTAATTTGTCACGCTAGCAGGTAAATGGAGAGAAAGTGAATTTATCTTCTGAAACACATTTTAAGTTGCTGCCATTTATCTAAAGCACCTACTTCATCCCCTTCAGTAAAATAATGATGTTGTTCATTAGTTCCTCTAGCTGCTCATGGCTAAATGCACCATAGTCAGATTGCTCTATTTTTTCCTCCTATCAGCCACTTATGAAAGTCAAACATTTGTAATAATGCTATTGGGGTTTAGGTATTTTTTTTGAAGACACTCAATTCTGCTGATGTTTTAAAATAAAAGATCTCTAGATGAATAAGACTTGTTTTTTCATGTCCAATCAAACATTGTACTGTTGGACACTTCAGTTAATGCCTACATTTCTCTCCTGTTTTTTTCATTACTCTCAAATTGAATGTCTAGAATAGTTCCTCCATCCCTTTCTTCTTTTGAGATAGCTGCTATTGTTTTTAGATGTCCTCTGAGTCTTCTTGTAGTTATGTATTTGGATACACCTATGTTTAAAATAATTATGGAACAATTGGGAATAGATTGAGCATACAGCACACTTTAAGAGCATATTGGAATGGGCCATTATCTCTTCTTGTGCAAATGGTGCCTTTCAGCTTATGTCCTGCTGTAATTGAGATGCTACAGCTAGGTCTTGAGGTCTGCTCCTGTAATTGTTTTTCACAGGATGTAATTGCTAACACTTCCAGGTTTCTGAGCCTCTTGGTAGGTAGGTCTTAACCAAACCCTACAATTGAGAAGTAGGCCAGATGTTGACCTAGAACTTGCAGTTCTTGTTTTAAATTCAGCCTTGGTACAAGTTCTCTTTTATTTTAGAACACTTTGAAAGTCAGATTTGTGTGTGCTATCTAACAGAAAGGCTAGGAAGGACATTCACTAACAAAGTACATACTCAGGTTAGTTACCAGATGAGAAACCTGTACCTCTAGTTTAACAGTTGCATTAATGAAGCCTTAAATTTCCATCTGTCTCTCTAGGAAGATGCAAATCTCCCTGCCCTCCATGAAATCCATGTTAATGAGTTTACAGGCAGAAGGTCAGTAGCTGGGAAGGTAGACCCATAAAATTCAGGTAGAGTATAGGTGCTATGTATCATGAATTTGGACCCACATGTAGGAAAGCTACTCAGAGTTCTAAGATGATACTGATCAACAGCCATACCCGTTCAGTATAACTAAAATATCATGTATGGGATAGGTACTCAGACTGGGGAGTGTGTGTATGTAAGAGGTAAGGGTTGTCGTAACCTTCTTGCTTTCCATGCCACAGGTAAAACAAGTAACTGAAACCTATCTTACTTAAACATAAATACGTAGTTATGGTCTAGAAGGAAAGAAAACAGGAAAGAAAATCCTAACTACTTCCCTCAAAGAAGAAAAACAGTCCAAAACCCAGCAAACAAATCTGAGTCCCTTTCCATAATAGCATTGCAGTGAATACACTCCTTCCCTTGAGGGAAAGTATGGGAAAACAAACAACACCAGAGAAAGTCTAGCCGGTTTAAATTTGCAAGTGGGAGGTGTGCAGACATTATGGTTGTGCGTATGTTATAAGCACCTACGTAGAACAGGCTGGTGTGTATTTTCCACATTGTATAACGGCTGCATGCTGAGAGAGAGTCTTAAACACTTTGCATGGCAATTCACAGTTCTGGTGTGTTGTCTTTGCAGAATGATTGGCAGACCCTCAGGTGACACATACCTGAAGTAAACCGTGTCCTGCTCGATTACTGAGAGGTCTGTGGATGCTTAAAAATGTGTAACCTTTGCAACTGCTGGCTGATGGCTGGTCTTTATAGTATTACTGGCAACAGATGGCAAATGGCTCTGCTGATGTAATTCTTGCTAGTGTTTCATTCCTGTGAAGTTGCACAGTTTCAGAATCTCAGAAGGTGCCTCCATATTTTTTTCTGCATAATGGTTTCAAGCCAAGCTAAATAAAAACATATTCTATTATTCAAATTCCCATAGTGTCATGTGACATTTTTGTAATGATTGCCTTGCAGCAGTTTCAGATAAGTGCACGTTTGGTAGCAATTTAAGGCCTGTGTCCTTTAAGTAATGCTTATTAGTACGTAACAGATGCTGTTTAGAAACATTATGCCTTTTAATAGGCTCTGCTTTTAGACTGCATGTTCTCATTCCAGGCAGACTGTGGATCAGGCAAGCTTGGAGGTATGCTGTCGTTTATGCAAAGCCTAAGTCAATTTTCTGCTCTGAAGTTAAGCCATGTGTTTTTCCTTGTTTCTTCCATTCTGGTCATAGCTGTTTTGCCATGTTTTTCCCCCATGTCATATCTTTGGCTGATTGTCAAGCCATTACAGTCAAAACCTTTTGCATTTTTAACCACCAGCAGTGGTTTCTTTTGTCCTTACAGAAGAGCCTATGTAAACTGAATTTAAACAAGCTCAGCCTTACTGTCAAGAGCACAGCAAGCACAGAGTTAGCCCTCTGTTGCCAGCCTCTCCTTCCTTCTCTGCTTCTTTCTCCTCCCAAAAAGAGAAAAAGGGAAAAGCAGAGCCATGCTGATTTTGGAGAACTTTCAAAGACATGTAGAATAGTTGACACAATGGCAGAGAGAAACAAGAGAGATGTTTACATATTTCCTCCACTACTTGCAGCTCTTTATTAAAACATGTTCTGAGACAGGCTCAGAGGCTTGTGATAGTTAGTGCAGGTACCATATGGATTTACAGCTGCATAATACATTTAGTAAAGTGGAAATTACTGAGGGAGGGGTTTTTTTTGTCTGTTTCTTCCCTTTTTTTCTCAAATTAATTGCTTTATTTTGAGATTATTCTGGCTGTACAAATTGCTCCTTGCAAGTAATTTGGAGAAGGGCTTTAGGCTTTCTTAGGCAGACTTATGCACTCTACTGGTGGGAGTGGTGGATGTGTCAGAGGTAAAACATTTGCAACTCAAATTATGTGGTAGCTGAAGCTGGTATCCTTGAAAAACTTGACCATTGTCTCATATTTTCATTGCTACTTTGGGTTTTTTTTGGGAGAAGAACATTGTCCTTTCTGATAGCAACCTGGGGCTTTCAGGTACTCTTGGTATGCTACACAAACTGACATAGTTGGTGTGACATGAAGATAAGGGCTGTGTGTAGTGTGGCCTTAGCTTTCCCACACCTGTTTGAATGATGGTAGTAATAAGGAAGAGATTTTGATGTGGTATGTAAATACTAGCCCTGGTGCCAGGTTGTGACAGTGTTTCAGTAATAATTTTAAATGCTCCTTGGTCTTAAAATAAGACTGTTTTGTGAAAGTGTCCTGGCTGGCTGGCTTTTCCCCACAGGATGAAATCATCTTTATGCTAGAGCATTTGCCAGAGGCAGTTGCTGTTTCCTGCCATTTCACTGTTCCTTACTTATCACCATCTTCCTCTTGTCCCTTAAGTTATAGGATGACTTGACCAATGCATCCTTTTTTCTACCTTTTGCCTTTGTAAAGGGCTGGATTACCATTTGAACTTGTTTGATTCATAAAAGCTCTACTGCTGTTCACGGAATCTTTTCAAATTAGCCTCATTTCTTCTTTACTTAGGTTTTGAGAATCAGATGGTAATTTGAGGTCAGGCCTAGGCTATGAGCTTCTGCTGACATAGCTGTTTTGCCTGTTGGTGTGATGAAGTGAGAGGTAGCACTGATGCACCTGCTGGGAAAACCCCTTCATATGCACACAGTTGCTCTGGAAAACTTGCATATTTTTCTTGCATGTTTCATTTTCCTTAGGGAGTCAATAAATAATTAAGTTGACAATTTTGGATTTTTTTCTTACAGAAGCAGGAAAATTCATACCACTGCCTTCAGTAATTTAATTTAGACTTTTCCAGGAATGTTTCTGTCCATTTGTTGGTCGTATAAAAAGCAGTACATGTTAAGAACTCAATTCTGATGTACAGAGGTTCAGAGGTATTAGCAGCAAACCCACTGAATGAGTGGAATTTCCTTAAGGAAAACCTGATGTGAATGTGAACATTAAAGCCTTAAAATACAAGTCCCTTTTCTTCAGGGCTACATCTTCTCTGAATCGTTCTGTAAGCTCCCTCTTTGTTTTTTACAGCTGAGCTCTGAAAAAGCAAGTAAATGTGCAGAAGTATGAATTTCTGATATGTCATAGTTACAGCTGGTAGCACTTCCATGGGTTAACAGTATGCTACAGTTTTTATTCATAAAGTCTGTTTCTGGGCTGTAATTCCTCAGCTTTTTTCAATTACATTAGGTTAGAGCTTTGTGCAAAACATGCCAGTCCAGATGTGCATTCTGTGTATAACAGGAGGGAGGGTAGCCTGTTTACACAGATGTATTTTAATTTATCTGTACCCCGAGTGCATGTGCCTTTATTTTTGTTAAATGTAACATTGCTAAAGATCCATCTTGAGGGATGGAACTTGTTTGCTGGAACTTTGACTACAGGAGTACTGCAGGTTAGAGTTGATTAATGCCATTGTGTGATTCCTTCAATATGGACTTGCTTTCCCAGATTTGAAATCATTTTGAATAATGTGGTTTCATCTAGATGTTTTTCCAAAAAGAGCCAAATACTTAAATCAGTTATTCAATTCCTTTGTCTATTTTATTTTTCTATTTCATAAGTTGAAGATTAAATTTTGGAAAATAAATTATAGACCCTGGTCATACAAGGTTATGAGTGCCTTCAGGGCTCATTGAAGTGAGTAGAAATTGAAGGTGTTTGACATTTTTCAGAGTTAGGCTTGCTGAGTCTCTGCCTTGGTTCATCTGCATTCTGCTAAATAGATGTGTATTCTTAAAGCAGTTTTCTTCTCCTTTCTGAAATCAGTAGTGAAAATGTTCTGTTGGAAATGGAATGGCTAATATGATAGCATCCTGCACTTGAGAAGCCTAATATTTGGTCTTCCAATATTTGCCTAATATTTGGTCAGCAGCAGAATTTGTAGTAATGATATGTGTAGCTACAGCTGAACTCATCTCTTTAACCTATTTGGTTTCTTTATTGGCAGCAGGACTAGGATTATTTATTTCCTTTCTGCCTTCGTTTATTGATTCCACAGCAGAAAATTATTTACAGACAGATACTTGTCTTTGGTTTGTCTTCTGAAGAACTTCTTGCAATTTGAATTGAGATAGACTAGCAAGTAATATATAAAAGGCATTTTTGCATTGAAACATGTAGACCTATTAGAATCATAGAATCACCTGGGTTGGAAGAGACCCTTGAGATGATCAAGTCCAACCGCAGCCTAACCCTGCCTAGCCCACCTCTAGACCATGTCCTTAAGCACTTCACCCATATGCCTTTTTAATTCCTTCAGGGATGGTGACTCCAACACCTCCCTGGGCAGCCTGTTCCAACACCTGACAACTCCTTCAGTAAAAAAATTCTTCCTGATATTTGACCTAAATCTCCCCTGGTGTGATTTTAAGCCATTCCCTCTTGTCCTGTCACTTGTCACCCAAGAGAAGAGACCAACCCTGGCACCTCTGCAACCACCTTGCAGGTAGCTGTAGAGAGCAATAAGTGCCAATGCATTTGGGTTTTGTTTTTTTTTTCATCCCTTATGTTCTCAGAGTGATTGCTCTATTAGTAATGGTGAAAAGTGATGTGGTGGGGCAGAACATTGTTTTCATTGATGATGTATGGCAAGTGGTTAAGAGCTGCCTTGCCATGTTGGACAGACACCACGCCACAGCATTTGCCCATTAGCTCCACTGCCACCACACATTGTAGTTATACTGAAGTTTCACTTAGGCTAGAACTTGGGCTTTTGACATGTACTTGCTCAATTAAATTCAGGATATGAGAGTCAGGTTCTGCATGTACTCCCGGGAATGTGCCAGAGACCTCTTCCTTCATTTGAGAGGTTAAACAAATATGGCTGTCTAATGATAACCACATGCATAGAGCTGCTCAAACTCATTGGAAGGAACAGAGGAGAATTCATGTTGAGCACTGCTGTTTAACACAGAGCTCCTACTCCTGGGAGAGTGTAATGGAAAGCACTTTTGTTGTATGTGCACAGTTTAGAAGGGCAAAAAAAGTTATCTTTAGGACCTAGACGCTGTCATGGCTGTGCTGCTGTAGTGTGGCAGTGACAGTCTGCAGGAGAACAGAGAAATTTATGTTATATGACTTTGTCTTTTTATGTTGTGACTTCAGAGGCACTGATAAGGAAAATGTCACACCCTTTTGAAGTGGTAGATAAGGCATACACTTAACTGATAAGAAACCAGACAGAAGATGAAGTGATTTGTTGGGGGCCACAAAAACCTGTGTTAAGAATCAATCTTAGGAGTTCTGGTCTCAGTTGTCTGGTTTAATTACAAGAACATTCCCTTCAGAATTCTGGCATGATATACAGTCTTTTTGTGTTGCTGCACTTATGTTTGTCTCATAGAGCAATGTGTTTTCTAATTGAAAAAAAAAAAAAAGAAAATATTTCTTGGACAAAAAACCTCACAAAACTGTCAGAAACACTCAGAATCTGATGAAGTTTTTTTTTATTGTGAAACATATTGGCATGAAAATAAAGCCAATAGTAAAGCCAGTATATAAACCCAGTATTGTTGTTGCAAGCATTAGAAATGGCAAAATGAATAGAAAATGAAACCGGAAAGTTTGACAAGTTAGGGTGGTTTTAACTGTCTTGTTTCTGCACCACTAGAAATCATATTTAAGTATTTTTCATACTTTTGCATGTAAAGGTATGCACAAATTTGCACAAGGGTACAAAGATTCACAGTCCAGGTACAAGTCCTGTGGTGACTGATGACTCTTCTGTAAACATACAGCTCTTAATGGATGCATGTAGTATCCTTCTCTGTGTTTGTAGAACATGAAAAAGTAGTTGTAGGATAAATGATTAATTCACTTCAGACATTACACTTTTCATGCTTCATCTACAGCAAGGTTGATGTATTTTGCTTTACAATCTGTCTGCATCCTAAATGCCCTTACAAATTTCTGAAATGGGCTTTTCAACCAATAAGTTTTTCCGGGGAGTGCCAGCCAATACCTCAGTGCATCTTCATCAATCCAATGGTCTGCCTAGTCAGAAATAACTGCATCACCAACTTATTGGCTTAAGGAAATTATATTAATAAGCTACACATGAATGCATGAATAGAACTTTCTTAACAATGAAAGCAAATAATCTTATGTTTAATAAATTTGGTACCTGGTTCACGATCCAAAAGGATGTAAGTATATTGACAATACATACTAAATTGAAACTTGAATGAGTGTTTAAAACATATTACAGAGACAGAGTTGGTTGTCTGAAGTTGCGACTGATTTGTTAGATAATGGCAAAATAGTAAAACTAATACTTTGGCACTAAAATGACTAGTCTAGAGAAAGAGAGCTTGAGGAATATAATAGTGATTTGAATTGCTGTAGCATCATAAGGTAAGTCTGTGGTTATGTATATTTTAAGTTAAACTATTTATATTATGGCATGGAGTTTAGCTGTAGAGGATATAGAAGGATCACCAAAAAGAATCGTCAGAATATCTGTTTAGATTGAAGCATGTCATTTACCTTCAGGCATTACAGCAGTCTGTAGTTTCACTTGTGGAATTTCACATGCAAGTGTGTGCACCATGTGGTTTTTGTTGTAAAATTCTTTTCCCATGGAAAAATATTTCCTGCTTATTTTAACTGATAGAATGAAATTCTTGCTGAATCTGTAACGATAGGGGTCTGAGTCTAATCGACAGGAATTTTTTGTTTAAGAAAGGTTATTGTCTTCTATTTTGTATCACATTTGTTGTTTATCTACCTGATGCAGAACATAAGCATGTTAATAATATCTCTTTAGATTCTCACATATTGATCTTTTTGGATCATAAGTGAAGTGAACTTTGTCTGACTTTTACCTCTGAAGAGGGGTATTTATATCGACTTCATGAAACCACCGTAAAATTCAGTTCTCTGTACCAGAGGTGGAATAGCAATGAGTTCAGAGAAAGCTGAGTTTAGGGATCAAGGACTGAAAGAGGAGCCTTGGTTTATGGCTTATTGGCAGAGTCGTGTGATGTTTTAGGGTGAGGTACCAATAGGTGCTGGAGGGTAGTGTCTCATAAAGATGACTGGGTTGTATGGGCAGCCTCCTTGTTTGTATTGCTGTTTTTATCTGGAGCTTTTAACTTCAAAAATCGGATTCTTAGTGCAAAATGATGACAGATCACTAGAGTGAAAGGAGATGCACTTACACATCCTCGCTTGAGAATGTGGGCCAGACTGCTCCATGGAAACAAAAGAGAGGAGAAGCAGAAGCACTGTTAGTTTTTGCTTAGAAATTTATTCTGTGTGCTTGAAATGGAAATGTGCCTGTTCTGATTTCTCATTTATTTATCTCTAGATAAATTTTGGGTTGTTTTTTTTTGGGGGGGGAGAATTACATACACTTTCCTCCTCCTTTGCCCTGAATGCTGATGCCCCATAAAAGACGGAGTCTGGTACTTGTCTGTAAGCCCGTCCTTCTCCCTGCTGCTGCCCTAGAATCCGCCCAGATGATGTCTTGACCCTGTTTACCAGCTTTGGCTATTTAAGATGGCAGCCACTTCAGTGCGAATGTCAGGAATCCCTCTAATGCAGTAGGCCTCCCGTTCTAAATTTACTCTCCTTATGGTTTATGGTCCCTCCTCTGTGGCTGCAGCAAGAGGCCCCCTTTTTATGACTCACCCCTCCTGTCCCCCTTCACTCCCCCCTTCCTCCCTCCCTCCCTGCCTCAGATGGTAACCCTTTGTGCACAGCGCCTGTTTGAAAGAAGCACTCACGGGGCGTCTAGCAGTTTGGCTGCCACAATGTGGCCTTTTGTTGCCTCTAGGTAAGATCAAACTCGAATGAAATCCTGTAGTTCAAATTAGGTTTAAAAGGCTGTCCTTCGAACGTTGCAATTTTGGTATCCCAAGGTACTGGTAGGGGCCTCAGCCTGAAGCACTCACAGGAGAATAGCGCTGCTTTTCTTTTAAAGCAAAGTTAACAAATTATTTTGCAATTGATTTTGGAACCTTTATAATACCCTGTTAGCCAGCAATAACTACTGTTGTAGTCAAGTGCCTAATAACACTAGTAATGGTTAGGCTTTGTAGAGGTTTTTATTTGTTGTTTCTATATATGAAAAATGAGGAAAAGGAACATATACAAGAGGGTGAATATAATCACTTTACTGGGAAAAACTGGGAAACACATTAGTTAAATTTAAAAAAATCCAACTAACGTTTTTTTTCCTGCCTATGGGAGCTGAATACTAGTAGTGGTATGTACACATGTGTGCAAGTTTGGGGGGGATGTTCACAGAAACCAGCCTTAGCACAACAGACTTCTTGAGGATGCTCCAGGGTACCTAAAGTTAAGACTTCTGCTCCTTACTGTCCCTAAAAGAATCTCTCTCCCAGTCTTCCCCTGTATACATACAGAAGCTGAGACAGATTTGATTTCTTGATGAAAAATTTTTGGACTTCCCCTTCGTTGGACTATGTGCTCCTAATTCACTTGGGTGTTTTCAGAGTATTACATGGGAAAGACAAGTTAACTGGAAGTTTAAAAGCAGGGGTTTTTTTTTAGAGAAAAAAATTACTTCTGTGGAAAGCTGTATTAGTGAAACGTTGATGAGAAGTTTTTTCTGATGCCTCATTATTTAAACTTAGGACATTATTTCATTCTTCCTTCAAATGTTTGCAGTTCTCTTAGAATGCAAGCATATTATGTACCAGAGAGTTAGCATAACTGTGAAGGTACTCATTGTTTTTGTTTAGTGAGGACAAAACATGATTGTGCTTATTAAGTTGCTTTGGCTTAACAGTGGCAGGATGTAGCCTTGTAAGCAGCATCTCACAAATAATATTTATTAGCATGGCCAGTATTTTCATTTGTGCTAAACTTAAGTCCTACGTGCTGCTCTTTTGCAAAGAATTAATTTACTAGTAAATTTACTGCTGTAAATTGTGAAAGTTTTAAATAATTTTACTTCCCCCCCCCCCCCCCCCCCCAATATGACTTCTTTGCTTGATGGTGTCACACAGTACACTGGGGAAGGATGCTGTGGAAGAAAACTGCCACTGCTAAGTACTGGCTGGGATTTTATGTGACTCGACTTGCCAGTGTTGCAATGCTGCTTTCTCTCTCCCATTTTGTCACATACAAACATACTATGAAAACCATTTATGGAATAGCTTCTGTTCAGCATTCTGACTATGTAGCTTTGCTGTCAAGCCTCAAGATGTAAGCTGATTGCCTGCAAAGGGCAGGAAAATAGCATTTAAAGCATTTTAAGTAGTGCTGTGTGGTGGTGAATTACCAGTTGTAGTTTCCTACCTTTTTGCTGAGGAATCAGATGCTGATCGCTGCCAGAGGGAGGATGGTGTGACCAGGGGTGAATAGTCTGACCCTGTACTGCAAATCCTGTGTCCCTACTTTTACCTGGAAAGCAGTAATTTTCAATATGGTGCTCTTATAATTTATAGTTTCTGAATCATACTAAGAATTGGTTCTTGCAGTGGTCCTTGTAAGACTGTGTATTGTCTCAGCTGTTTACTTTGCACTTACTATCCAGGCAGTCATTTCACATTAAACCTGGATCATAAGAGCTTCCATCTGAGAGCAAAACATGATTAAAAACAGAGGATTCAGAGCTAAGATTCCAAGTGTAACAGCAAGATTTTGTCCTCAGCTTGGGGCTTACAAGAGCTGCAGGTGTAGCTTGCTGATTTCAAGCCCCTTAAATTGAAATATATTTCCTTCCTATAATAGAAGACTGGCAGAATAGTATTTGGGCTGCTAACCCATTTCTTCTGATGTTCTGTATCTTGAGCTGGTGATGAGCCACCACTCAGTATCATTTCTTACATTGGAAAAAGGTTGCTGGGTTCCTTCTGAGCATGTTGCATTTAGGGAACAGTCATCAAAGGTGTGTAATTGTTGTTTGCGTGCAGTTAACAAATCCCTTGCAGGAATACCCTGCGGCATGAAGTCACACGGATTAGAAGTTCTGTTGCATAAAAGATGGTAGTTACTGTTTTGGGAACTCTTATGTAGGTAAATATTTTAATATCTTTTAACTTTATTTCATTGTTGTGAACGTGCCTAAGTGAAGTTACTTTAAAAAAGGAGAAAACTAAGGCTATACAACAGTTCCTGGACTGACCCATAAAGGGGCAGTCTTCCAAGAAAGAGTGGAAGCTTTGGAATTCTTCTCTTGTTATATTTTTGGACAGTAGTAAAACCCAGGCTGTGTTTTGAAGTTTTTTTGCTCTTCCAGCTTTAAAGCGATTTATTTATACCCAGAGAAATATGAGCCTGTGCCCGTTGAATTCAAAGGAGACAAATGTGATTTGATCCTGTCATGGTTCTACTTTGTAAAATTGCATGTCAAGAGGTACATAACATATGCATAGGTTTTTGCCAGCCTTACTATTTTACTCTTAAGACTGTACAAAAGGCTCTAATGGGAACAATAAGGACTCAGGTACACATACAGCTGCTGGGGCAATGGAGATTTTAGAACTCTTAGTTCATTAAAAAAGTAAAACCATCTTGACTTTTGTTTTAACTACAGGTCGCCTTTACTTGGTAGATACGTTAACAGGAGATCCAGAGGTTCTGCAAGTAGAAGCTGAAGCATACTATGAAAAACTCTTGAAGAAATCATCATCCACTCCTGATGTTTTTTCAGTCCCTGGAGGAGAAGAGGTACTAAGTAGGCTGGTGTTTTTTCATACTGCACATTAGACACTTGCAAGCTAGTTTGTTTTCGTTCATAGTCTGTCTGTGTATAGGGGTAAACTATCACGGCCACATTACAAATCTCTTGAAATCAGCAAATGCTGCATTATTTCAAGTAGTTTTCATGCTGCAAGAGAAAGATAAGCAGAGACTACAAGTCTGTCAGTGCAGATGAGGGTTTGAAGTACCTAGGTGAACTTTGCATCTTGACCTGCCACCTTATAGGACTGAATCAAAAGTGAATTTGAGACTATTTGTAGCATGGCACAGCTCTGTCTTCTGCCTCTACTGTGCAGAACAGTACAGAGAGTCTATCTTTTGTTTCCGTTTTTCCCAATACCTGTATTGATAACTTTGAAAATGGGTTCTCCCAAAGCAATTCTGATCAGATGTGATTGGTAGGTGATATAAATACTGTAGGTGGCAATGCTTTAGGTTGGCTTTTCTGTAATTTAGGAAAATAATATGCAGTACTTTCCAGAAAAATACTGTTTCAGGTGGGTAGATTCATCTTTGAGCCATGAACTAGCTTTAAATACTCTTTTAATGCCCTCTAGTGGACCCTGTAGAGTTAAATACAAACAAACCTGAAAATTGCAAAGATCCCCCACCCCCGTTTAGGGCTTCTGTGAGCCTTCCTCAGCCTTTCATGCCTGGTAGTACTTTTAGGGACTCATTTGCAGTTCCATTAGAAGGGAGGGTAAGTTAAAACCCCAAGTAGTGCTGTGTGTATTCCTGCCACAGCCAGACACAGCGAGGTCAGTTAAAGGTGGAATTCTGGCTTTTGATTCAGAACAGTCTCGATTTTTTGGCTTGTCATCAGACCTTAACTCTATCACATGTCTGATTTGAGTCTCATAGCAACACATTTCTCTTTGCATTCGTTTAATTTGGATCTAATCTAGTCTGCAGTCAGACAGCTAGTCAAGGGCATAAGTAATGGCAATGTTCTTGCTATATTGTTTTATTCTTTATACTCTATCATGAATAGTTCAAAGAAAGTTTGTATTTTGAAATTAAAAATAAATTAAATGTAATAAGGTAAACAGTAAACATCTGAGCTCACAACCTGTATTATATACCTACGACCTGAAGGATAAGGAGTTTGGTGTTTGAATAATGGTTGCAGTTACCTGACTTTATTTTTTCTCTGTGCATCTGAATTAAAGCAGGCTTTATGTGGCAGGACTGGCAACCGTGAATAATTATTTAGCAAGTGTTAAGTGGGCTGTCAGCCCACTTGCTCGGGTCACAGAACTTCTTTTTGGTATGGCATGGTCTTTGGTCAAGCATTCAGTACACAAATAGCAACAAATAGCAAGGATTATTGCAAGTCAGGATGGAAGCATGTTGGCAGCTTCATACACAGAAAGCTATGCTTGGCTCATGCTGATGTTATTAGCACCTGTGAAAGTGCACATTACCTTATAAAACAAGATAAAAATCATAACGGTAGTGGAAATAATACTGGCCATTTCATTGTAGTAGTGCTCCCAGGTGCCATACTGACATCCATGCCGTTACATTTGAAGCATGCAAAGAATGACTGAATCCCCAGAACATGCTGAGATTTTGGGAAACTCATGAATACAGATTTCAGGCAGTTTTCTTCATATTTTTTTTCCTTTTTTTTCCTGGAGTCCAGTGTTTGCATAGATGATTCAAGGATTCTGGCACTCACAAATTGGTGAACGCTGGTTTCAACCTAAAAGTTGTTATCTTGAATAATCCATATTCATACTACTCCTTCCATGCACCAAGAAATATTAAATGTATCACATGACTGATTCGAGTTTCATAGCAAACTGACAAATGGGTGCAATTAGAGAGAGAGGCACACCCACACATACACAATGGACCAGATTTTTGAAAGTACAGTACATACTGTGCTAAATTATGCATGCTCTTTGCCTGTACCTAAACTTACATGAGAGCATTTGCAATATTCATATGGAAATCGTCATCTCGATGCATATAGAGCTGTTTGAGCACAGTAATTTTGTGTTTATATGTCACATCGTTTAGAAGTTTAGTCTAAGACTGAGAGCTTGAGAGTTGCATTTTGGTTTTAGCTTTGCTGGCAACATAACCACCTTGTGCCAATTATCTACCCTCCCTGTGCCTCACAGATAAACTGCCCAGGCACTGCCCTAATGCTTTGATACTCCCTGTACCCTGAGGCTTAATTCATTGTTTGCAAAACACCACAAGTACTCAGCTGGACTGTGCTGTAAGAAGTGCAAGTTGTATTTGTTTTTGTTTGATGTGTCTGGTCTTTCATAACACCATTTGTCTGCATGTGTTCAGAGCCAGGTTATGTACTAATCATAGTAAGTTGGTGTTAAGGTCTTCACTAACTTTGGTAGCTTGATTTCTGTTAAATTAACATTACTTATTGATAATATTAGAATATTATGTATGTTTCAGTGCCTTGAATGAGAGGGTGTTGTTGCTAAGGTTATACCATACACATTAGTAAGGTATACCATAAATGCATCTAATACATGAAATACTTCTCATGAGCTTTACAATATGAACAGCTACAGGGCTTGTTTGTTTTTTAGGTTACAATTGAAGATTCCTCTGTGTGTTTTGTCCCTCTCTACCGAAATAATCCTACTTGCAAAATGTTGCTGTTAACTGATCCAAAGGATAAAGAGACAGGTTAGAATTGGTCACAATATTTTGAAATGTCAATAATTGTACTTTCTTTTAAGATAGTCCGCTGGCTTTTATATTTGAATGTTTTGTGTTTTGTTTTTAATATGAAGTGGATTCAGTTTACCTTATGGGATACTGATTAGAAGGCATGATTGACAATCAAGGCTTTTAAATTCTATGTATAGCTCTGTTGGTAGCTGAAAAATCACCTTGGGTAAATCTCTTATTTTTTCTGAGTTTGATCAGTGGGGTAATATTTTTCTAATTCAGGATGATGTGAAATTTAATGCATTATAATTTGGATAGAATTCTGAAATCCTTAAACAAGCAAATATATATGTGAAATTGCATTAGGTCTTGCTGAATCTTATTCATATTATTTTTACTTTATGATATCTTTTTCAGTCCTGGGTTTAATTGCCTCCTATTTCCAGCCCTGGCGTGTGAGGAGCAAATTTGGAGCGAGACCATGCTCAGGAATTGAGTTAAATCCATTTTATTTGGCAGTTGTCCCAAGATACTCTTTAAATTCTACCAGCTTTGCCTTACTTCCTGCAAGTAATGCTGGGGTTTTCCTATTACAGCCATGTGTCAGCCTGACAGGGATACACTACAATAGTGTTACAGGCAGTAGAAGCCAACATGTGCTTACTGGTGTTTCTGTTTCATGAGTCGCTGCTTAGAGTATCAACAGGTTGTTAAGATTTGATCCATAATTGTATCTAAGTTTTATCTTCCTGCCATCAGTTTCATGGTATCTTCAGAGACAGCCTGATTTTTTTCCTACTTACTCTCTTAGGCAAGAATCTTTGACTATGAAAAATAACAAATAGGTAACAGCTCTTGATACCATTGTCATTACTGGGAAATTTGACTCTAAGCTGTACAGCACCACAAGCCCAGGTTGCGACCCACCTGGATTAAATGACGTGTGTTGGACCTGTTGTGAAGCAAAGGGTTATAGAATTTTTGGAACATCTACAACAAAGACACAAACCTATGCATTGATCTCATTTAGGGAATGACAGAATACATGAAACCTCTTAAACTTTCAGTTTACAAACGTGGCAGCAAAGTAAGGATCTCTTTCATTAATTTCTTTTTTTTAAGAAGTATAAGCAATAAATTACACCTTGAAAGGCTTAATAGCCAGCATTCTTAATAATACAACAAAGGCAAGGCAAAGAAATTTAGCATGCTATGTTCAGTTCTAAAGTGTGCCAGGTAAATATCTTACACTCCTAGAACAGGTACTGTTAGTGTAACTAAGTGTTCATTGTTCAGTCCAAACCCTGTAACCAGTAACCAGGAAATTTCTTCATAAGAATGAAAAAACAGATTAAAATCATCTGTGGTTAGAGGTGAACTCTGCAACACTTTCCAGCTCCTCTTACATATGATTTCAGCTGGATGTTTGCTAGTGTTGTGATTCACTTAGGTGAAGGTGGGAGACCTTTCCAAGTTACCAAGTGTAGTCAATAGCCTTCCTGGTCCTTCTAAAACTATTGATACAGAATTACTTTCCTGACACTGATTTATATATTCCATTAACATTTTTCTGAAGAGAGTTGAGGACTGGTGTGATAAAGGGGAGAAGCATATATACCAGTGAGCCAGACTTGCTTTGTGAGTGCAGTTGTGCATACCTACTGACTCATGTCCAAAGGAATGTAGTTGAAAACAGCATTAAGGTAGTTTAGGCTGCACAAGAGGAATGGGGATCTGTAATAATTGCAATGCAAAAATAATGAATTATTAAAGAAATGCAGGTGAAACGAGTTCATTTAGAACAAATCTTCAGTTAAATGATCTAATAGTATTAGGAACAACATGTATTAATGAGATCCATGTACACAAGGAAAAAAATTATTTCCCACAGGAACAAGTCAAACAAGTCCACATTGGACTCTAAATTATATGATAGCTATCTACATTAAAAGCTTAAAAGTACCAGAATAAACATCATATATTATAAACAACAGACTGACTGACTGCTGTGAGTCCCTTGCAAAGCTTTAGCTTGAGTCATGAGCCCATAGTCACAGAAACAGTCCCACAGAGGTCAGTAAGTCTATTTAAGTAAGGCCTACATCATCTGGCTTTTAAGATTTCCTTTTGAAGGTATTACTTAAAGGATTTTACTGGAAGTTCTTTGTTTCTGGATTTTATATGCTATAAACCTGTGGCCAGCCTTCCTACACAAATCAAATGTGACTGACGTGATTTCTTTTTTCCTTTAGCTGATTTTTCATCAATTTTCATTAGTCCTCTAAGGTCTGCTGGGGTGAGTGTGTGTGCATACCTATACATATGGGTAGACACATCGAAAGTATTTTGTCCAAATATGTTTCCCCCACCTTAACAGGTTTGGAATTGGCTCTCAAGGCAGCAGACTGTGTTAATGTGGTAAATCCATATGGATTTGCTTACCTACATGACCTTTTGTTCTGACCAGTGAGCAGATCGAGTTGTTTCAGAACTAATTCCTTCAGAGAAAAGCAATATTTATTAACTTGGTCATCTTTACTTAAGGACATGGGCAGAAAGTTAACACACTAAACAGATTGCATTATTATTTTTCCTCCCTTGAGCTTTATACTTTTCTTGTGAACTCAGGCAAACAATCTTGTTGTAGTCAATTGCTTCTCTTTCTCATGTGCTCTCCACTCCATCTGCATTTTAGATTTGCTTCACACCAGGAATGCTCTTAGAAGCAAATTTCCTGGTTGTCCCCACGTACTGTGCTTAAGTTGATATCAAGGATCACTCTTGAAGTGTGTATACTGGATTAGTTTTAGCTGAAATGAAATTAGAGGATGCACTCCAAAAGCACAGTCATGTGTCCCAACCTCTAATGTTCTTTTATTTTTCAGCTAGAATTTGTGAACAGCAGTTTCTCTGTACCAGATGTTTTGCCCTGTGAATTCAGTTTTGCTAGTGGTAGTCTTGCTAATGCAAGCATGGACCGCTGATTTTTCCTCTCACAATTCATTCAGACATTTCTGAAGTCCAAAGAAGTCCATAGTTCTGAAGGCAGCCAAGGGTGTCCCAGGATATGCTGGGGTAGAAGAGTAGAGATGCTTTACTGAGAAGCAGTTTAAGACAGAGTAGAAGATGCAGCTAGTAAGTGTGTAGGACATGTTTTTTGGCATTTAATTCTTGAATGTTGATTAAAGGGGGTTTGATTCCAACACTGATATTTACATTTGATCATCTTGATCAGATGGGCTGTCTAGGAGCGATCGAAATGACCATCATATTTCAAAGAGAAAGTGGATATTGTGGCTTTTCCATAGAACTTGGTCTTCATTGGGAGCATTTTTAATTTATTTTTGATGGGCTGAGTGTTCTGTTCTGTTAGTATATCTGTACAAATATTTTTATGAGAAATGTAAATTGTGTTGTAAGGGCTTACAGAGCATAGCATGGGTGATTAACATCTTTATAACACTAAATAAACATACCCTATTGTGGCATTTTCTGTATGCTGTATATAATAATTTACAATAGCTGTTAGTTGCCATGGAACATTTATCACAAGACATTTGCAACAAATCACTGAGTAAAACTCGAATTGTATAAGAAAATGTAATTGGTTGCAGGAAAGATATCTGTCTTAGATACTTGAATGGCTGCCATTACTGCAGCATCTGCATCCCTCCAAAGCTTTAATGTATTTATTTTGGTAAGACTCGTAGGAGAGAGAAATGCTCTTATTCCATTTCAAAGACAGGACTGAAGAACACAGCTATTGAGGCGATGTCAGTGTTGCAGAATGCAGTTTAATGTAGGATCTCTGAGCTTTCTCCATCATCAGAGTTGACCTAAGCTTGGTTGCTGGGACTACTTGTGGGAGTAATTTACCATTCTCCTCACAAGGTAGAAATCTGGCAAAAACAGCCTCTTGTGTGTCACCAATGTGAAATACTGCCAAAATTAAGGTAAAGATTACTTTATCTAAAAGTAACAAAATGGTACATGATATACTTGTTAAACAAACTAAAATCAATTATCTCTCATATATCACATTGCTTTAAATTTAGTTTGTGACTGAGGGATGCATTTCAGCAATGCAGATGAAGGCTGGGAAAAAACAAGTACCAAACTGGATGTTGCTTTAATTTTTCTGCTTTATTCTGTGTGTAGAGTCCTGATGTGCACATTTCATTCAAACAGTTGCACACCAGTGTGGGAACGTTTGGCCAGCATAGTCTAGAAAGTAAAAATATAATCCAGACCTGGGCTGGGAAGGGATCCATGTGTGCCTAGGAAAAGGAGACATTTCATAATCACAGTTGCATTATACTTCGTGCCGAATTCAACTCAGTGTCTTTCTATACTGTATTCCAAATACCAGGAGTGGTATGGAATCGTGTGCTTTGCAGCCTCTCAGCTTCCTGCAGCGCTCTGAATATGCTTGTGTGACTACAAGTGATCAAAGTACTGAGGTTTAGCAAGCTAGGGCTTACAGGGCAAGCCACCCAAGTGAGCACGTATATACTCCATTAATTGTGAACTGAAACGTATTTCACTTAATCTATTTCACCTAGTCTTGCAATTACAACATCAAGCACATCAAGTCTTGCAAACACAAGATCATTATAATCATATACATCATGATTCACAGGGTTCAGATGTTGTGTGTAACTTACTGTTGGCAATAACCTGATCTCTCATGATCCAGGTGAACGTAACCAAGTGTCTTTGAAAGAAGACTGGGAAGGGAGAGTGAAGTAACATGTGGTCCCATGAAACACATTTGCTTTTGAAATAGTGTTCCTCAAAGTTGATTATAAAATGAAAATGAGAATATGGGGAAGCATGGATGGATTTAACTGCAGACCAGATGTTGACTTAAAAAATGATAACAAAAAGCAAAGTACATATGTTTGTGTGAAATCTGGAGGAATGTTTTTCCTTCAAGGCAGGCATCCATATAGATAAGGTTGCTCGAGTAATGTGATGTGACAGTTGCTATGTCAACTAGTGTTCCCTTCCACACATTTAAATTATTGAATAGCACAGTAAATGTTCTATAAAAGTAGCTCCTTACAGCATGGTTATGCATCTTTCTATTTTCCTCAAAGCTTTTAAAAACTTTTTTGACCTTTACTGTGTGTCTTGTATGTGTCTGAAGTGTGTGCCAAACCTCTGTGCAGCGCCCATGGAAGTCACCATTTGGCCCATTCTGTCCCCATTGTCTGACTCAGCTCCCTCTGCACTGCATGTTTCATAGATGTGTAATGGAGCAGTGACTGCTCACATTTGAAAGCAGAGTGAAGGGATTGAGGGAACAGATTGAATCCATCACAGAAAGACTATGAGACTCCCATGCAAGTAAGTGCATAATATTTAATGAATTGAGGCTGGTGCTATAAACAGGCATCTGCCCTTGCGTGCAGTACTTTCTTCATTGTTAACCCAGTACACAAAGTGTAACACTTTTTGGCACATGCTTTAATAATTTATTTGAAATATAAGCTAGCTAAGTGGCATCTCCAGCCTTAAAGCCAGCAGGAGTTGGTGGAGGCTGAAGCAAAACCAGCAACTAACCTGTGAGCATCAGCAACATTTGTATAACCTGAGGCTAAACCAGGCAAATGATGGATCCTGTTAAAGCCATTTCACTTCCTTGTGTGTGAATTTGTCTGTAACTCCCAGGTGTTTTTTAACTTTCTTACATTTGTCCCTAGTTGGGTAGCTTGGACAACCAATAGACAGTGCACTCCCTTTGGACTCAAGAGGTGTCAATTCCATGCTATTCTTTCCAACATACTCCCTATATTATGGTTTTTTGTCTAAAAATGGGAATGCTAGCTGCCATATTTGAAGATAGTAAAGATGATGTTCTCTTGAGCAGTCCTGAAATTGTGGCTGTATTATTTATTTATGTGGATGTTACCACTGTACAGATAATGACATTTATTTTTGCTGAAATGTTTGCTGCTTGATGTGTTGGTGGTCATAAATGATCAAATTTCTGTCTTTATTCAAAAACCTAATCTAAACCCTTAAAATCTATTCTGTATCCTTTGAAATGACCCTGTGTTTAAACTTTTCTTTCTGAATTCTTGGGAGCAATTTCTGTGTCACCTTTGCTGCTTCAGTCTTTCTCTTGTAAATCTAATGGCAGACAATGAATTCTGTGGATGAACATGTAGGAGTTGGTATTAAATACTTGTTTCTGCATACATTAAAAATTCAGGAAGGATGGGAAGAAGTGGAGTGCAAGTTCTGTATGGTACATACACAAGGACCTGACTTAAATGTAGGTTGGTCATACACTTCTGCTTCAGGGCAAAGTGTATTTTTACTCATGTGTGCATTTGTCTTTCCTTTGTGGATAAAAATCTTTCTGTATGCATTTGAACTTCAGTGAATATCTGTCCATTTAGGAATCTGTACTCTAAAGGTACAGATCATTCACATTCAATCACATAGGCAGCTGAAAACCCATTTGATAAAGCAGATAGGAGAACTTTTGTGTTTGGCTTGCAGGGGTGCCAATACGGACAGGTATATGTGGGCAGGAGAAAGTCTGAAGGAAACATCACAAATGTAACCTTTGGCTAGTTAGCTCTCTTTGTTCCAAATGCCACTCAAGCTTACTGTGCTACCAAACAGATATTATGCAGGAAATGCTTTATTCGTATGGCACACAGGTTGTCACACCAAAGTCACATCAATTCCTGAGAAAAATTACCTTTGCTTGATGCACTGAAAATTGGATATCAAGGGACATGGAGGTGAAATTGAAATGCAATTGTTGTTCTGCTGTCTCACAGCAGATCAAACTAGAGTCAGCTGGAGGGACAAGTAGATCTGAGGCTCCTTTTGAAAGGTTCAGAACCAACTTTGTATTTATTTGCGGGTAACGTGTTCCACTCTCTTTTCCTCTTGTAGTTTTGGCAGTTTATTTGAACCAGTGTTGGTGGCCTCTTGAAGATGTAGTGAGGACAGCTGATCCTTCTAGAGATGGGCTAATTTTGGTAAGTATGCTATTTTAAACAGTTGCCTTTACCCTGGAATTTCCCAACTAGAACAATCGTATGTAATTGTCTCTGGTCTCCTATAGCTCATGCTTTATAACCTGTGGGATCTGAGCTATGTGGCTCACCAAGTACTTCCCACGTCTCCCATTGCACAGTGACATGCACATTAACCCTCTCTAAATAATTTTCTGCATGCACTTTATGATCAGTCTGTGGGGTTTATTAGGTTTTGGTTTTAGTTTACCCTTACTACTTACTAAAGGAATAATCAGATAAACCACATTACTACATTAGCAAAAAATATTAGTGTTGCTCGACTGTCTGATGGGCGGTACCCTTTGGAACAATGTTTTGTCTAGCCAGTTATGATTTTCTTTGCCTTTGATAATGTTTATATTGTGTTCATGTTATGAAATGGTTGATACCCAACCCTCTGTGTCCAGCTTTGGTCTGTAATGATTCTTTTCCTTTATCACCTTTCCCTAATATGTGCTGTACATAGAGTATAATTATTGACTCAATTAAGTTGGCTTTTTGTGGGTAACTGAACTGGAGGGATTTTCATATACAAATCCTTGCAAGATAGAATTTGGGGCAGAAACAGAGGCTTTCAGGCTTTCAAGCACCTGATGTATCAACAGAGAATGAAAAAAAATCTGAACATAGAAAACATGGTCTTTCTAGCTGATTGCTAAGAGGTAAGCTGTCATTATTTGTGGAAACTCTTTCTTTTTCAGCTTGCATATAAAGCTTGATGGCACCGCTTTTTGCCTTGGTGACCAGTATGATCTTGTTCCTTCATATGCCTCCATCTCCCTGTGCTGTTGGTTGTCCAGTAAGAAGCATGGCATAAAAACTAGTTGCTCTTGTAACACTTAGCTTGTAAGTTGTTTGGGATAGACTATTTGTTCTCTGTTTTGTTTAGTGTCTACCTAAGCAAGGTCATGGCCCACTGAAGTTCTGTGATGCTGGAGCAAGGCAGGTAATAGGGGAGAAGTGACTAGGATAATACAGTGAATCCTGTCTTTATTTCACTTTTGAGTAGAATTAGATTGCTTCAACACAGTTTCCAAATCTGTGACTAGTTTGCTGTGACTACAATCAAGATACTTCTTTTCCTGCTGCTTTCGAATTCTTCTCTGTGACAACAGGAGTTATATCAAGCTTTATAAATTGTTACTAAATTATTCTATGCTCTCTATGGATAGAGGGTGGAACAGTGTGAAAAACTGTTTTTGTTTTTCTGTCTGAACCAATTCGTGAGGTATTTTCCCCAAATGAAGTGTACATGTTCTCTGACCTCCTTCCCAGCCCCATTCAATATTGAAGCCTTTTATCAAACACAAAATACTATTCTCTACTTCATTTTTCTTCAGTCTGTTTTTCTTTGTTCTCTAAGGTCCAGACACTGGGAGAAAGGATTGTCCTCTTTGTTCTGAACTACATTATTTTTGGAATGCTGGAAGGGAGTTCAGCTAATGATGCATTCTTTCTACCTCATTCTGCCACCGAGTGTGCCAAGATACTCTGGAGCAACGGCGAGGCTGTTGCCTTTTACTCGGTCAAGATGAAAGGTAAGGTCATTCTAAAGACACGTTTCCATTAGTTCCTAATAGCTAGAAATGTAATCCTTCTGTTTATCTTTCAATATAAATAATCCTGGCTCTCATTTACATTTTTATATCAAATCTCTCTCAGAATGAATCTGGGGAACAAACCTTCCCAGAATTTGGAAGCCATCCATGTTACTTTCATTTAAACATGATGGCTCCAAACTCTATTCTCAGTTACACAGCCTGATCTGAGGTACTGGCTTATTTCAATAAAATATGCTTTAATACAGCCAAGTAGAAGGTCGAACATCTAGGAATAAAGGATGCAGGGCCTACCCACAGAATGGAGGGCTGCATCCTGGAAAGAATGTCTAAAAAAAGGAGTACAGTTCACACTGGAAAACCAGTGTATCAAGAGTGGCTGGTGGCCAGAAGTGGCAGTATCCTTGGATGCATAAGGAATAGTGGCTGGATTGTGTAGAGGAAAGTATATGTGCTAGATAAGTCCTGGAATGCTTTGTCTAGTTGTGGTACTCTCAGTTTAAAGGATGATGGTTATCTGATTTCATCATTAATTGATTAATTAGCATAGAAAATAAACAATGTATGTGATTCTTTAGGGATACTTCACAGAATCACAGAACAGTATGGTTTGGAAGGGACCGCTGGAGATCTAAAGCAGGATCACCTCAAGCAGGTTGCACAGAATCGTGTCCAGGTGGGTTTTGAGTGTCTCTAGAGTAGGAGAATAGGACCTCTCTGGACAGCCTGTTCCAGTGCTCTATCACCCTCACCATAAAATACTCATATGGAACTTCCTGTGTTACAGTCTGTGCATATTGCCCCTTGTCCTGCCACAAGGGTCCAGCCCCATCCAGACTCCCGCCTTTTAGATATTTATAAGTGTTAGTGAGATCCCCTCTTAGTCTTCTCTGCTCCAGGCTAAACATACCCAGGTGTCTCAGCCTTTCCTCATGTGAGAGATGCTGCAGTCCCCTAATATCTTCATAGACCTCCACTGGACTCACTGCAATAGTCTTTGTCTTGAACTTGGGGGCCCAGAACTGGAAACAGTGTTTTAGATGTGGTTTCAGTAGAGCAGAGTACTTGCATCAGGATAAGCTTTAGTGAAGGTCTTTTATTAAATAGTTTGTATTAATGCAGGTGCACTGCTGTTAACCAGCCTAGAGTGGTGAAGGCTTGATTCATGGGTGTCATCTTGATACCAGCAACTTAAACACAGAGAGGTCACTATCTTTGGAGGTAAATGTATTGCTCAAGTCAGCAATCAGTAGCCATCTGAAAGGGGAGAATAAGAAACAGCTCTACAGTCATGGATTGCTTTGAATTTCAGATGACTCTGATAGACTCTCAAAGCCCAGCAGCAATAAGAAATGTTTTGCCCTTCTGCTGCCTTGGGATGTGCAAAATCCTTATTCACACTGAGGTGTAACTTGTACACCACAGTGCTGGCACGGTGCTGCTCTACTGTTAATGATAAATCAAGTCTCAGCCTTTGATAAAGGGATACATACCTGTGAATGTGCTGATGAACTGGCTTGAAGTTGGCAAACACTTCAATTGCCATAGTACATTCTCCTTTAAGTCCATAAATATTTCTGAGCAAAACTTTTGGAAAGGAACACTTGTATGGGCTGTAATGATTCATGCTACAGTAAAATAAATTTGCACAGTAGTCTGTTATGGGTGGAGCATTAGCCAAGTTGAAACTGTTTCTGAGTAAGTCAAGAGTCACAGTTTGGTTTTAAACCAGGTCCACATAAAATACAAATTCTTCAAGTCCAGCTTTGTCAGCATCTGTCTTTCGTTGCCAGTGGTTTTGTGTTTTTTTTCCTCTGGGCAGCTATATTTGTTAGTTTTTGGCCTGTCTCACAAATTACTGCAGTCTGTTGCCAAAACCTCTTTGGGAAGCTTGAAACTGATTGTTTTTGCCCCTTTTTGCTATTTGCTGTATGCATTTAGAAAATAATTCCTCTTTCTGAAGTTCTGTGATTTCAGATTCATACCAGCCATGTTCTGGCTGATCTTATTCTCTCTACTCTTTAGAAGAGCCGTGGATATATTAGGCCCAAACGGGCTGAGATAAGTATCTTCTCTTAGAAGTTGTATTTCACATAGTTGGTTTAGGGTTTTTTTTTAACTTATATTTTTTTTAAAACATAATGTGAGTTCTTTTTCCTTGTAATGTTTTGGTCAGAACATTTAGTAAGGGCAGCTTTAAGCGCAGGACTTCATATTGCTCTGTTACAGTGTCTGCTCCTAGGAAGAAGATATTTTCCTCTGTGCCCACCACGTGATTCTGATTCCCTTTATTTCCATCCTTGGCAATGGTTTTATTTTCTTCACTAGGTAATTGAGACTCATGCTGATGCTGTATTCAACTGTATTTCTCATCTGTGAATTTCCCATTATCGACAAAAAACCTACTTTGGTGGAGCCAAATAAGCCAGAACAGATCTGTGGAGCATGGCAATTTCAAACAGAAGTTATCTGGGTGAATCATAGAAACTGTGACCAAGGAGGAAAGAGTCTGTTCTGTTTCTGCTACAGATTTAGTGTGTTGCTTTGCAAACTAAATATTCAATGGACTACAGTGATTCCAATTAACTATCCTGGCAATGTTGTAAAGTCATTTCCATTTGCCAGTTCCTAGGTGGCCTGTACAAAGTGAACTTGGGCATTTTGGTCCAGTTCCACACATCCATTCATCTTCTGAACATCCTTAACTGGATCTCTTTTGATAGTCTAGCTAAAGAGGGACAGATGGTCTTGAGCACCCGCCTCACTCAGAGGCACAGTAACTGCGGGTCAAGGTTTTGAGGCAATTTGGCAACTACTGACACTGACCATCCTGCACCTGTTGTGTGGATAAACTGAAGACTCATTCTTCAAGGCTATCACTTTTCATGAGCATTAGACACCTTTATTAAAACAAAATTTATTCATGACTACACAGATCATCACCCTAGCCTCTCTGGTATGTGCCTATTCCTTTCCAATGACAGGCATGCAGCATTTACCACTGGGTATACTAAAGATTGATGAGACGTACTAAGCCACTAATGAGGCTGATAAGACACTTTGTCACGTGCCAAGATAAATGTCTCCAATTTTATCTATGTCAGTGGCTTCCATATTAGACAGCTGAGGAGTTAGACCTCACGGCATGTAGCTACTTAAAGGTACAACAGAAAATGACACTTTCCTGTCCTTGTCCCTTTCTTTGCAGAAATCAGGTTGAAAATGAAATAATTAGCAGAAAACATTCATATAGATACTTTGGTTTTGAGATCTGTTTTATATTCTTCTAAGTATTTATCTCAAATTTTTTTCTCAGTATGCTCTAAATCTGTATGAAAGCCTCAGAAAGAATGTGTTTTGTATAGCAGTGTAGGATTAATGACTGGAGTTACTGACACTATTTTTTGTGCAACGAGACCATGTAATTCCCTGCAAGTTTGTCTTCTTTATTTACTGAGGATTAGTAATTACTGAAAGCAGACTTTTACCACATTCACATAAATGTCAGAGAATGTAGAAGATTCATCATGCAGATAAATCAGTAAGGAAATTGGAGGATGCTATCAGCCAAGAGTGGCTGAGTTCCTTTAGGAATAAACCAGAACAACTCCCCTTTTTTATATACAGAAAAAAAGACCTCAGCTTTTTTTGCCCCCTATTGTTATGTCTTAGTGTTTCTGTAACATGTAGGAGCTGCCCAGTTGTGGACTAACCTGTCTGCAGTACAGAATGGAAGGAAATGAGGTTGCTAAAGCTTGCGCCTTCCCAAGCTTGCCATGTTCTTTTTGTCAAGCCTTACTAGTAAAACTGCGGAGAAAGATAATATTCTCTGTGCAGTCAAACCACAGACCAGCCTTAAACTAAATTGGGTCCTCTGAGAAGGCTTTAAGGCAGCAGTTGAACTAGGAGTAAATGCATTGTAAGGTTCTCATTCATCCTTTTGGGATGCTCCACATATCACAGTTTAGGAACACCAGACTGCAAAAACTCTTGCTGATAAAAAGTAGGCAGCAAAGCAACCTGGGGCCAGTCTCTGCTTTTTCTACCTGTCAGGGACCTACGGGAAGAACAAGTTGATGATGAACAAGCTTTAGAGATGGTCTCTGGAAGTGGCTACCCTAGCTAAAATCCATGTCACACCTTTTTTCATACAAGCCTTTGCAAATTTCTCTTAATACTTTGCAAATTTCTCTTAATACTTTGATGGCCCAGGTGGTATTCTCTAGAAATAGACCCCTTAAAGAGATAATAGGATTTTATTTTCCACTGATTATATATGTTTCTTTATGAAAAAAAATAATAATCAGAATGAAGTTAACGTGACACAAAATTAGCTGAAGTCTTGTTGGATGGCTGCTTTTATCTCCCTGTGTTTTCTAGCAATAATACTTTTAATGTGCATTTCTGGGGCAGACTGAAGGCTCTGGCTGTAATAAAAATTAAATGACTACATACCAGTCAAGACATGAAGTAATTTAATTTTATTGAAGCCAGAACCTTTGTTCCCCTTCTTACATACACACTCACACAATGGGTTTGACCCTGGGTTCTATTCAGCAGAAATATTCCCCACCCTTTACACAAGCACTCAGCCTGCAGAAGGCCTGTCCAAACATGTGTGGGCCAAGCCAACTTGTTCAGCAGGGAAACAGTCAGTATGCACAACCTTGTTTTGTTTGGGTCTGTTGGATGTGGGGACTGGCTTGTTTTGTTTTGTTTTGTTTTTCTGGTTTGTGGCTCTTAGGGAATGCTAATGGCTGTCTGCTTTCCTGCCCTTGTAATATCTGTTTACCATTTTGCTGGCTCCTAAGTTGGTCATTTGGCACTCATGACCTAACCAAACAGATCAAAGGCTTTCAAAGGGAAGACTGTATGAATACTTCCATCTCTATCGCCAATACCCTTATTTTCTCTGTCTCCTCCCTCACCTCAAAAGCTTATTCTGTTTGTGTGTTTCAATAATGAAACCAACCTCTGAGCCAAATGGGTGAGAGCCTAGTGGTCACCTCTGGGCCACCACGAGCTTACGGTAACCTCTTTGCTGTTGGATGGGAACTAGAGACAAAGTGGCCTTTGTTCCTAAGGTTGGTTTGTTTGTTTATTTTATTTCGAGTGGCTATGGGTTATGACTCTTCTAATATGTTTCCCAGGGATAAGGTGAAGAATGGCTTCATGGTTTCTTTATTTACAGTGCCTTTAGACATTACAAGGTTTTGTCTTCTCAACACAAAATTAGGAGCACAGACATAAATCAATCACTCAGCTCCTGGGATTGCTGCACAACAGTCTCATCAGGATTTATAAGAGACAGACTGTGTGAGGTAATAATAAGCTTATAATGACACTTGAAACCTGCAGGAATTCTTAAAGCTGCTGACTTCATGTGGAAATGTTTGTCCCTTTCTTAGAATGTGGAATCCAGCATCTCTGTTGGGCTGGCAGCTAACAATAGCATTGGGGATATACTCAATTTTTTGGCTCATGAAAAAAGAGGAACTACATATCATATATTAAAAATATTGAAAGGTTATAAGCACCACCACAACCCATCCTTTCCCAACAATGTGCTTTGATATGTGCTTGAAGTTAAGCATGCACTTTGATTAAGTTAAGGGTGGACCAAGCCTGGATGTGAATGGATTGGTTATGTAGATACATACTATTGTTATATGGCCGAGTAAGTGTGATGTGGTTTCTTGCTAACTGGAGAGCTACAGCCTTGACAAATCAAGGTTTAGACTTGAATATAGTCATGTATGCTTTGCTGAATTGGCATCTTGGAAAAGAGTTATAAAAGTCAGGGCTAGCAACTATAAGCAAAAAGTAGTACTAGACACTGACTTCAGATACAGAAGCAGGCTTCAGTTTCAGAGAGGTACTGATGATGTGATAAAGAAGAAAATGGCTCTCAAGTAAAAGCCTTAGACTGAAATTCAGGAGCAGCCATTCAACAGCACATCTGTGAAACTATGAAATAGGTCTTTTCCTAGGGAACCGGCTTTGGCAGAAGGGTTGGACTCAATAAACTCTGGAGGATCCTTCCAACCCCTAAAATTCTGCGAATCTGTTAGCAGAGTGCTGAGTTTCCTATCTCAAGACACTGAAAACTAGACTCAGTGGTACACTAGTAAGTGGTAAGAAAGAAAACCAAGAAGGACTTGATGAGATTTAAGCAACACTGTAATCCTCTCTTATAAAGACCTGGATATCCATTTCTATTTAACCTGCCATGTGCCCAAATAGAAGCAGCAAGAAAATTTTGTAAATATTTTCTAAAAATCAAGATAAATCAGTGAGATGTTTCTATGGTTACCTTATCCTGTAAGTAGGTAGTTGTTGGACTAGTGTTGGTCATTTCAGTGCTGAATGCTTATGCTGTCAAGTAGTTCAAGGTTTTGTTTTTATGTTATTTTGCACTGGATGCTGGTTGTGCAGTGAATTGCTAGCGTAGCTCCTGAATTGTTCAGGGTGATCATGAAAATTTTGGACCCTGAATGTCTGTTCTTAATCAACTTGCTCTTTACTCCAGTTTGAGTTTTTCATAATTGGAAAATAAATCCCTTGGTTCTGATTTTTTTGACATTTCACTGAGTTTTAAAGGTCTAGAGGTTTATAAATGAGTCTGGTTTTTGTCCTTATGTAGAGCACTATGTTATGTTCCTGTGATTTCAAGTGACTGACTTAATATTTATATAAGTAAGGACCATCCTTGAGTGAAAAACCTTTTTTTAACACAGACAGTAGTAGTTCAAGTGATGGACTAGAAACACATGTGCATGAGGCCTCCTTGCAATCATGATGAAATTGTTAGTTTAAACAGTATTGCAAGTTTTATCTGGAAGCCTTCCCCACTGTCCAGCTGCATCTGGCAGTATAGACCTTCTGAGCATTTAAATCATACTGTGTTGTGTGGTTCACTGTATTTCATAAAAAGAATTTGGGAGGTGATTTACCAGAATAGCCAAAGGCTAAAGGAATATACTGGGATTACATTCAGAATATCTATGCCTCTTTGGCTACTACAGCCCAGTTCTATCTTATCAGTGAACTTTCCTGTGTACCTGATGGTCTGATTATAAAAAATGGTCTTTTCCACTGCAAAACTACGGTGAGACCTGTCAGCCACATGTTAAGCAGATCCTTTCAGCTTGATGGCACAAATCTTCCTCCTGGAAAGTGTAGGCAAATGCACTTCAGCTGGCTTCATCATCATAGCTTGTGGAAAGCTATTAGGGCAGTATTTACAGTTGGAATCACACAGCGGTTAGTCAGTGCTGCAACACTGATTTTGTTTTCAAACTGTCTGCTTTCAGGGAGCCTGTGTGATGGTATGACCAGTCAATGTTACTTGCTGCCAGTTTTGGATACTGTATTTGTCCGGAGAAAGTACCGAAGAGGTGGCCTAGGGATGAAAATGCTGCATGATTTCTGTCAGTCTCTCATGGCTGAGGATGCCTTGGGGATCAGCTGCCCTATTTCTGCTGCCATGTATCAAGGTAAATTGTTTGATGTGGAAGCATTAGGTAAGGGTCATATATAATGTATGAATTTCAATATGGTCTTGGTAGGATTTTCCTAATTGTATGAGTTCAGTGCACTTGTCTGAACTGAACTGTTGTGTGGCTGGTTACATGTCTTGAAACATCTAGAATTTCCTCTAGAAAGGTAAGCCAATATTTGTGTAAGACAATGAGAAGCATAAGACTCTTACTGCATGTTTGTCATTCTGCCTTCTGATCTTGCTCTCTCTTAGAAATAGACATTTCCGTGTCATTGCCCTAGACAGTGTCCTACCCATTTCATTTAACACCAGAGGGAAAAGAATCCGAAGGTGTTGTCAAGCCTACACTATGCACATAATGCTCTTGTAGGTACTGCATTTGTAAGAGATTAGATTTAATAAGCCATACACCTGGTCTGAGTTCATTCATCCAGCCACATCAGTACTTGTTTCATATTGATTGTCTTTGAATATTTGGCATTTACAAAAGTATCATTATCATTGTATATCTTCTTTGTCTTTAGGTTGAAGTTCTAGTTTTGCTAGGAGAATTTACAGAAAACATCTGGTCTCACATTATTATATCTGTTTTCTTTAGAAAAGCATTTTTTCCTAAAGTTGCTCTCTGTGTGGTATACAGTCTTTACTGTAAATTTCTGAGAGATGTTTCTATCAACTTACATCTTTCCAGCCATTTCCTATTAAGTGTGAACAAAATGTTGACTGTATCTGTTCTTTTTCTTGGACAGTGTGTGCCATTGGATGTACACAGATCTACTCCGATATATACAAATGTACCCCAGAAATTTATAAGATACTACTACTTCTAAATTCAGTAAGGAGCAGTATTGACAGCATTCCTTCTCTTAGACACTGTGAATCAGAAAGCTGGTGCTGTATTGCAAGAATATGCTTTCGTCACAATCAAGTTTAGAGCTAATAGTGAATGAATTGGATTTGTATCATGTTCTAATTGGGTTTTCTAGTTCCTACTTTTATAAAAATCACTAGTACTGTAAGTTAAATGTTGAGTATATTGAAGTCACTGCCTGTTCATAATTTCATTGGAACCACAATCTCATACTTTGACAGAGGAATGCAACCTTTTACTCTAAATATCTTTACTAAATATGCACAGTTTTCACTAGCATGTTATTTAATGTGCTAGAGAGGCCTAGAAGGAAGTAAAAGCCTTTTAGGAGACATCTCTATTTTGATATATACATAACTTTCAGTAGATTTTATTAAAATGATTATTTTATTTTTGATATCTTTGGATAAAATTCATGGCAGTGATCTGGTCATAACTGTAAAGCAAATGTTTACATACCAGAATTAGGGTTTTTGTTTCAACGTCCCATTGTTAAACTCCACTCAATGTTGAAGATAAAATTGACCCATTCTGTCCTATGATGAACTACAATGGACAGAAAAGAGTGTGAAAATGATTTTGTTGTTTACAGATTGCTGTCTTAGTATAGTTGATGGAACTGATAGAATGGTAGTTAAGGAAAGTCCCCTTTAAATTTTTGGAACTGTTTGCCCTATAGCCTGTCTCCTCTTGGCTCTGCCTACATCCTGAGGAAACCTCTCAATAAGACAGATTTCAGTTTAATAACATAAGCAAACCTAAATTTGGCTGTTTATCCAAATTATATTAATGTTCAGTGTGTTCTGACAGTGACAGGAATCTGTGGAAATATGATTTCTAGAGGGGATCATACATCTGACACAGGTACTCCTGTTATTCTTCTAATAGTTCTTCCAATTTCTTGTTTTCCACACCCAAAGAAGCAAATGAACCCCAGCAACAGAGTAGGGGGGTGGCAGTAGTAAAATGGAGGGTGATATTGGCCCAAACTGATACAAAGCTTTGGTTTAGAAAGGGAGAAGAAAAGATTTCCGAAGGAACTAATGAAATTAGGTCCGAAAGAATTCCTGGGATAGAATACATTCCTCTTTCCACTGTACTTTTCACTCATTCATGCTTTTACCCCTTGGTTTCTCCTATTCAGTTTGCCAGAAATTCTTGCAGACTTATCCTGAGGAGCAGAAGCGACTGTGGGAGGTGGAAGCACCAGGAGACTGGGGCCAGCGAGTGAATATGTGGTTAAAAATTCAGATGGAGTCATCTCCTTCAGGAAGTGAGTTAAAGTAAACAGTGTGAACTTGGCCATGTTAGTTATATAGATAGGAAATAAAATCAAGGGTTAGGTAGTGATAACCCCTTGGTTTCTCTTTTTCCATATGGAGAAACTAATGAGTGTGCAGTCCAGTTCACTGGTCTTTTCCCAGTAAACAGAGCAATTCTTCAGAAATTATGAGGTAATGAAATTGAACTGCAGAGCATCTGAGAGATACTGAACAAAGCACAGTCTTGGCATAAAGTGGCTGCAACTCCCATTGCAGTGCAATTACAGCAGGGTAGAAGTTAGCCCAAAAAATTCCTGTTGCACAACACAATGTCTGGGTTATAGAGAGGGGTTTGTTTCTCTTAAATAATTACAAAGAAGAAATTTGTATGGCCAGTGGGCAATGTGTTTAATTACCTTCAATTTGCTGCCAATACCATTCTTGGATGGCAACGCAAACATTTTCATTATGGCTTTTGGAAGACTCAGAATACTCTCCTACAGGGTAAATCCTTCTTGCTGGGAGCATTTTCTGCCTACTTCACAAAAGATAGTGACAGAGTAGGAAAACCTTTTGACAGTTCATATGGGGATCTTGTAGATGTAATCTGTTCAGCTGGCTTGGCGATCCAGACAGGCCCCTCTGTTGCATGCACACAAGCTGTGATAAGCATTAGGTTCCAAAAGAAGGGCACACGTTGTCCCTCTCTGGAAGTGCAGCAAGGAGTGCTGCAGAGCAAATTGCTCCCATGCCTTGCCACATTTACTCTGCTTTGTACTAGCTTGGGACCTTCAGTTGAGACATTGCATTTTATCTTGTCTGCAGCACCCCACAGGAGGGTCAAGTCAGAATTTAGCCCCAAGCTGGGCTCCTCTGAAGCCATTACATTTATGTTCCTCAAGCTTTAAACCAACAAAAACTGGTGTTGGACTTTCCTTTAATCCATCTTGGTCAGTTCAGTTTATTAATGACAATTAAAGAGAATTATGATTAGATCAGCAAACAGAGACCGGGGCCCAGAGGACAGTATACTTTCTTTTGTATTTCTTCTTTTTGCCTTCTTCTACAAAAACGAAGAGAAGCAACCCAAAATATGGGTAATATAATTCCACCAGAGTGGCTGTCAGTTAAAAAAACCCCACGTGAGGCCTGAGAACTGCCTTGGCCAATTTTACACATAAATGAGATCTCTCATAGCTGCAAAAAGAGGAAGGAGGGCAAGTATAAATCAGAAATGGAGGGAGGGTTTATACATATTTATATGGATTGTGAATTGCAATGTGATTTTAATAGAGGAAGGGAGCAGAAGCAAGTGAATTTGGCACTAAAATATATAATAAAAATCTGCTTTTAAAATTGTATTCTCCACTCTGGTGCACAGCTCATTGGGCATCGCTTTCCTTTACAGTAAATGTGGTAACAGGCTTTATTTAATCTATCTTCAGTGGAAAATCAACCCACTGTAAAACCAGTATTTAAACCAGCATGTAATACATTTATTATATCTGTTTTACATATGGAATCTACTTCCCTGCTTCTTGTGCTTGTATTATCCCAGCACTGTGCATATTAGGCACCCAGGGAAATACCAAGGGGGAGATACAGGACAGATACGCCTTCTAAAACTAGGGGAGAGTTTCCCTTTGTCCTAAAGGCAGCGTTATTCCTGTGTAGCTCTGATAGCTGGGGAGGAAATAACCTGAGAATTTCCCAAGACTTCATGCTATCTGTTAGTAGCAGATAAAGCAGAATGTTTTCTGAGTGCAGGAATCCTTTATCATCCGACCTATTGTGCTGCTCACCATGTATGTAAAGAGAAGCTTGTGTTTCCAGAGCTGCGGTACAGGGACACAGAGAGGAAAATGCTGTGGCATAACATGGAAACCACTGGAGGTGTACACTTACCTATTCCATACGTGTACAGTCGTTAGATCTGCAGGGCATCACTTGGGAACATTGAGCTTCATTCCTATTTGCTCTGTTATGTAGAAAGCAAACCACAATGTAACTCAATATTGTCAGCTCCAATCTGGATCTATGGCAACAACCACAGAAATAGACAAATCTTATTCTGCTCAGATTTCTTTGATCCCTGTTGACATTTGCAATGACGTGTCTTGTAAAAAATTATTGAGAAGAAAAATTGAAAATTCTGCTCATATTCCAGCTTTTTCTCCAGCTCTCAGGATTGAATACTATTAGTGTTGTTGTAACAATTTTACAATCATAGATATTCCAGAAAAGATTTCTACAAGCCTGAGGTCAGAATTTTAAATTTTGGAAGGTGATGTGGCTGCATCTAGTGGCAGTACAGTTACACTGCAGCGTTCTGTTTACTGCAACTGGTACTTCAGTTTGGGTGTGCACAGATTCATAGACATACATACACACACATGTATTTCTGTCTGCATGTCTACATAGACCTAGAAATATAAAGCTCCTTAGCATGTTGTCATGCATAGTGGCAATTGTTCAATCTGAATTAATTCTTAATGTTTGAAAAATTGAGAGGTTTTGTTTACAGCAGGTAGTCTCAGTAACAGGAACATAGTGACATTTTTTTTCTGGAGCTGATTGGAGGAATAGAATTCATTTAACATAATTTGCTCCTAGTTGTTAAATTTACCAGGCAGTGAATAGAGCTGTTTTTGAAGTAGTTCAGTATTATATATATAAAACATGTAAATTTAGAGCTAATGCAAAAAATAAGTAGAATGAGACAGAAATGAAATCAGTCTGAAATGATTGCTTAGGATCCTTTGTCTGAATTGATCAAAATATCTGCATTTTCTGAAAGGGAGGAAGGGATATGGGTTTTCTTGGTGGAGGAGGTGAATGGATTGTCTATTTAGCAGAACTTTCAAGCTAAGAAAAGAACCAGAGACATTTTCTTTCTAGTATAGTAATTCACCTTAGTCTTCTGTGGTAGTGTCATCAGTTCCCATGGTTGGTTAATTAACAAAAACAAGGCAAAAGGGCTTGAAGGCATCACTCAGGTGGCTTTTTCTGGTGTGTTTCTTAAATGAAAATTGCCATGGAGGTCTGCTAACAGTTTTCCCTTTTTAATCTCTTTCTGGGACAAAACTATTTGGCCCATTTCTCCAGAGGCTGAAGCGGGCATTCAAACCAGTAAACGTAGAAAATCAGATGTGGACCAGATGAATAAGGTATGGTGACTAATTTGCTCTTTTATGACTAACTTTTTCATTGGTGGCCTTTTCCTCTTTCTAGTGAAGTAGTGAGGTTTAAATATGAGAGACCACCAGACAACTGTTGGTTTTTTTTACCTCTGACCCATACCTTTATTTAGATAATCATAGCTATGTAATATACACACATATAATTGATTCATATAGCTAATTTATATATATATAGAGTAGTTTGAGAGGGTAAAGAGTACAGGATGGTTTTCACTAAATGTTTTAGTTTGATTCTTACTGAGATAAGGGACTGTAACCCAGCTGGCACATGGTGAATTCCAAGGTTTGCATGTGCAGTGGCTTTCTGAACTGAACTGTGATCTTTCCTTGCCTGTACAGGACCTTGAGTGTGACACCTTTACAGTGAGTAAGCCAAGCTTGTTACAGTTCTAATTATTTTATCCCACTACTGAGCTGCAGATCTGATCAAGCTTAGATTTTTACAGGCTGAAGACCTAAAACAGGCTGAGATATTTGAGTGAAGGTTAAACCCAGTTAGGGGTACGTGTACCTGAGAAAACAAATCACAGGAATTAAGCTTTTTCAAGTAATAAAGAAAAAGGAGAGATGAGTGTAAGCAAAACAAAGAGCTGTAGGGTTTGTTTCCCCAGTGCATTTTGGTTGCCAGACAATTAAATCAGTTTGTTTTCTTCAGACATGGGTCTCCTGGGGGAGCTATGACAGCACTGGCCCCTGCAGTGCACACTCTTGCATTATGTCCTGTGGTCGTGGCTTTTGAGCCCACCCATCCAGATCAAGGCTCCATGTGACTCCCAGTTTTCTTTATACTGGTGCTTCTGGGAACTCAGACAGAGCAGTAGGAATGATGCTGTTCTATCAATCAATGCAGTGGAGTTTCTTGCCTTGCTTGTTTATTGTGGCCTTAGTTGATGCCTTGAGGATTTTTATATTAGGATCAAGCCAATGTTTATGTTGTTTGTGTATAATTTGGTGTTCCCTCTGTCTTGGTTCTGATTTCAGGACATTGAATACATTCCTGGTAGTTGGGAAAGCAGCAGGAGATGTCACAGAAGAAAAAGATGATGCAGCAGTGGCAAGGACTCTAAATTCACAGGGTCCTGATCAAGAGGACTTGGAACAAGGTGCAGGCAATACTCAGCAATGCAAAGGATTCAGGAAAAGAGCAGGCCCTGGGGACTTAGTTGGAGACCAGGCCACCAAACAGTTTAGAATTGCACCATAGTTGCACGTTCAAATACCAGCAAAATCTCAGCGTGATTTGAAAAACTGTGATTGTTCATAATTTGTAACAGTAGGGAGATTTCTTCAGGTAAGATCTAATTTTTTTTGCAAGACACATGTTCATCATCTTGTGTTTTGTTCTAAATAAAGCTTTTGTTTGCTAATTGTCCTTTTCTTTTTCTTCTTGCCAAGTAATTGAGTAGTAGTTGAGCGTAGTTATTTCCCTACTCTGAAAAGATTTTATTGGATTGCATGAGATGTCCAAATGGGAATAATTGGAGGGCTTGTAGATACTGATGTAAGAAGATATTTCTATGGAAACCACTTCCTGCATTATGGAAGCGAGATAACGCAACACACGTTGGTATCAGAATGACAGCTGTAACCTTCCTTTCAAAGAGAACAATTGATCTTGAATTGCTTTTATTTGAGGTTTTTTCAGGAGAAAAGTCTGTCTTGAACCCTGTGGTGGACAGGATGGCATACAGACTCCATTAATGAAGAAAACGTTTGGTACAGAGAAGAAGAGTGTGCAATGTACAGGCCTTAGGCTGCTTTTAAATTCAGCTGTGATCACTGTGATCATGTTGTGTCTAAGTTCAGGGTGTAGCACTTTGTGTCGATTATATATCACATGTTTTATTCCCTGTAGGCTCTTTCTAATGTCTTGCATTTAACTAACCTGGAAGTAGAACATATTTAACCAGATTATTCATGTTATGGCTTGGTAAAGAAATTTTGTTCTTTCAACACAAGATGGTTCTGTATTAGAATTTTCTTCATTCACTGAGGAATTTCTAAAGCTTGAATGTTGTATTCATGATTACAGGTGAAACTCTTAAGGATCAGGGCTTTAGTCTGGTGGCAGAGAGGGCTTTGCAAAGAGGTAGTAGCCTCAGTGGTGAACAGCAATAGGGTTTTCATGAGCCTGAATAGTTTCTACAGCCTGTAATTCTTAAGTGGGTGTCTTGGAACAAGGAGAGGTAGCTATTTCTTTCCAGAAACTAATCCACCATTTCCAGGGCGACAGTTCTGTAGGCAGGCATTGTAGGTACACTGTAAGGTTGTATATTTTTCCCCCTGTATGGCATAATTGCTCACACATAGCTCTGTCATCCTGGGTTTTTTTTTTAAGGTCGTGATTTAACATAGCGTTTATTCATGTATCCAAGTAACTCCTCCCCTGTTGAGCTGCTCAGTAAACCATATGCCCAAGAGACACCAAAATCAGACCTTTCTGGGCATCTCTTAGAAATAATAAATTAAAAAATGCTATAATTAGAACTTGGAAGTTTTTGCCAAGAGATTTAAAACACTGAATTGTGTGCCAGCCTTAATCATGTTGCTATGGTTCTCTTGTCTCAAAGAGAATGCATTTAGGACTAACTTTATAATCGGTTAATCTTCAGGTTGTTGATTCGTTAAATCACAAAGGGCATGCTGTAAAGACTGCTGTAAACTGTGTCCTGCTGTGCAGCAGCCTACACTGTTACTTAATGTATGGTTAAATACATTTTTTTTCTTTAAATACAGTATTTGTGAAGAGTTGCAATACCTGTGGATCCTAAGTATGATAGGAAGTGGTTATGTCTGTCCTCGGGAAAGCTGATTCTGGAGTTGCAGTAGCCTAGCAAGCTGGACACGTGTCTAAGAAGGCCCCAAGAAACTTTATATGAATTTGTTTTAGAATAGAGAAGATGGATAAGGTAATGTGTACAGAATGGGTAGACACCTTATTTGATTAAATTCATTCTCTATCTAGAGACACTTTTGAGACAGTGGATAAACCAGCAATGTTGCAATGTTCCCAAACTGAATTTATGTTTCATCTCTCTATTGTGCAGTGATCCACTGGCTGCACTAGCAGCTAACTTTCCTGGCTGGTCTCACAGAAATGTTAACTTCTTTCCTCTGTGTAAGATTTGTCTTCCTTGATTCTGTTTAGCTTTTTGTTTCTAAGTAACACTTTTTCATCAAAAAATGTTCATGCTGACAACTGGGCATGTTCTAGAAGTAAGCAAAGGTGCATTTGATGAGATGGGGTTGGCAGATGGCTTGGTACTTTCTGATCAAAGAAAATGATCACACCATCCTTCTAATCAAAACTTGTGACAATTGTGGATGTTGTACATTCAGTTCAAATGCCCTGCCTGGGAAATGAAACACACGAAGCAGAAACCATAGAGTAAGAGGATACTGACCTTTGCCTATTACCTATATCCAGTGAAGACCCAGAGCCAGGAGGTCTGAGATCCTGTGTCCCAGTACTAAACTTCTGGGCTACAGGAGGATGCAGATTTGCTCCATATTATTTCAGAAATGGTGAGTTACAGATTAATTTAGAAATTTGCATCTGCAACTCATTTTTGGCAGCTTGAAGCACCTTCTTAGGGAGATCACAAGAATTCTAAGAGGGTCTGAAGCAGAAACAGACCCAATATCTCTACTGCCTTAATAGAGCAAAATAGAACACACCCCTCCAACCAACAGCACAAACATCTTTTTCTCGCGGTGGAAGTTCTTTTATTTAAAAGAAATGTGCATTTACTCAAGGGTAGGATCATTTCAGAGTGCTGAAAATGTTGGCAGAGGCTTGAAAAACCATTCCAGTTTTTGGATTTAAGTTTTCAAAACCTTGGATTTAATCTCTGAATTTACACTCTGGTGGTTGTGGCTTGGCACGATGATGTTTCTGCTTAGGAGACAAGGAGGTAAGTGTGTGTGCATGAGAGATGGCAGAATCAACTGAAAGGTAATTCGTACCTATTGTTCTTGTAAGTGTAGACACTTAACTCTGGCACATGTGTAAGATGTTAGACATCAGCCTTAGTGTTAGCAGTGATCTGGGTTGAGTGTGTGCCAACTAAATCAAGTATTTGAATCTCTCTTAAGAAAAGTAAACTTGGATTTTAAGGCTAGAAATTTCCTTATGTTAATCTGTCACGATGTTTCACATAAAGCAAGCCAGACAATTTCATGCATGGTTGCTGTATCAGAAATCATTGGTTTTGGTTGAAGCAACCCGTTTTTTAGAAAGATTGTTTTGATTTGACAGTTTTGATTTTTTCAGATGTTGGACAGTGGGAAATCTGCCACATTCCTTGGCAAGTTGTTCTAAAGTTTTATGTTTACAAGTGCACCCAGTTTTTTTAGTCTGAATTAATTTTGGTTTAGTCTCCTATGATAGATTTTGCTTTTCTGTTTGATGCTGTGCTGTGGCTCTGGTACTATCAAGATTCTTTCGGTGTGGGGGTGGATACCTTGTGGTCTGTCATGGTATCAGTGAACAGCACTGGCGTTGTTTAATCTGTCAGCATGAGGCAGATTTTCCTGATCTTGATTTATTCTTCCAGTCCTTTCAGAGACATTTTCAATTTTTCAGATTCTCTTAGAAGCCTGAATGTCATCAGAGACTCAGTTCCAGTTACAATCACACTGACCATTATGGGTTACCATTTCCTGGCTGCTATGACCCTTGGCTGTAAATCATCCCAGAATTCCTTTGTGCTTGTGGGTGTCTTAGTGGTGAACGTGCACCGTAAAACTGAAACGACACGGAAGAATTAAGAGGTATCTGTTCTGGTGTGGTGTCTTTGATGGCCACAATGCTTGCTGCAGAGTACTACTGAAAATGTGAAGTCGATCCAGTGTCATCTTTGTTAGTACCACGAGATGGCACCATTACATAGCGTAACGTTGTCGTCATCTCTTGGGTGCTTGAGACGGTGCCCAAGATGTAAATACATCACTGGCTGGCTTGACTTCTTCAGAGAAAGGTTACTGGTTCAGGGAAAGAGGATGAGGGTGTGGTAGAGCTTGTCTTGTGTTTGCCATTCAGTCGCGTTCTATCTGTGGAGTTTATCTTGAGTGGGCACAGGGTTGGGGTTTCCAAATATTTGTGAAGCCACAGTGAAGTCAGAGAGTAGCACGAAACGCAGACTGCACCCAGATTGTGTCCCTTTGTACTCCTGTCTCATCGGGAAGCCTGGGTGGGACTTCTCCTGGGTGTATTTCATGGTTTCCTAGCACTAAATGATTTTCTGCTCAGATAATTCTTTGTTTCTGACCCTTCTCTTGTCAGCTGTGTACTTTGCCTCAGAGGACTCCTGAGCACTTTTTTTTCCATGTAATAACAGCTGCCATATAATATGCTGTAAATATTCTTAGCATTAGAAAAGCAGGGATGGTCTATATTTGCCCTAAAGACTAAGATTCTTCCTTTGCTACTATGTTTATATGTGACCATCCCAAAGGAGAGAAGAGCTGATTAAATAAGCAGAACATTTCGTTCTAATTTTTAATTTTTTTGAAATGTTTTGAGTTTAGTTTAATTGATATGGTAAAACTTCAGTGCGAAGGTAAAGTTGTATCTTAAAGGCAGTTTGTCATCCTAATCAAAGATTGTATGTAATGCAAACATTCCAGAGCATGCTCTGTTCTTTTTGCTTGCTCTATTTTTGGGGTGATTTCCCAGTTCCTCCAGGCCTGCTGCAGTATCACACTCCATGATTAGCGTGGTATGACACGTCTATCTGCTAAATGGTAGGAGCTCTGTGCAACTCTTAGAGTTTATCACATCAGTAACTTGGGCTGATACCCTTCCCTCCCAGTTCAGTGATGACATTAATGTATTATGAGATCTGTTTGGACACTCATGGGCAGCTCTTGAAGGATCTGCTAGAAGTCAGCTTACAGGAACTTGCAATGCCTTCTTTCTGCTGTGGGTTTTGTGTAGAAATTTGTAGAGGTTTAGAAACACAAATTAAAAGACTTGTAAATAACCACTGTTCACTTGCATTACTTGATTATGAGAAGGGAGACAGCCACAAGGTTGCCTTATAAGTAGGTGCCAGAGTAGGAGAAAACGGCTTACTTGTCTGAACTTGTTAGTCTGAAAAACAGACTAACTTGGCACCTTTGCATTGACTGTGTCCAAACAAAGGCTCAGTGACATCCTTAGAGCAGAGCACCTAGCTGACGTAATTAGGATTGATTCCATTCAACTGACCCATGCTCCTAAAGAAGCCTTGGCAGGTCAGTACAACACAACAATTGATTTGGAGTCATTTAGGGGTGTTCCAATCACATTTTAGTGTCCTTCCAATGGATGAAGAAGGGAGGGAACAGTGTAAGTGTTGTTACCTAACTGGATCCTTCTTAATATTTGCAGAGCAAGGATGTTGCAGAAACAGACAAAATTAAGATGTCCAAATAGGATTTCTGCTTTGTCAAATAAATTGCTCAACTGCATAAACAGGGAATACATCCAGGTAGATTCAGTTGTTTGCTGTCGATGTAGGCCTTCCTTTATATGTTCCTTGTTACAGATGAGCATGTACTAAAATCTAAGTACACAGGAGACAAAACTAGGAGTTTGTAATTAGCATGCTTTTCAATTTGTTTCCTCTTGCAATCCAACTTGATGGCAGTCTTAGTTTAATCTTCTCTATTTGCCATAGACTTTATCCTTGCTTTATTGAATTTTTCTGTCTTGAAGGTTGTTGGGGGGGTTTTTTGGTGGTGTTTTTTTTAAGAAATCTTTTTGGTTTTAATTTAAACTGAAGGCTCTATTTTTGGAAGATCAATAAACTCCATCTGGAAGAATTCTTTTCTCCCAGCCACCTGACACTTAGATGAAGTTGAACTTTTTTTTTTTTTTAATTCTCAGGGAGGAGATCAGAGGTTGCATTCACCATGATGAGTACATTTGGGGATGTCGGTATTCATTCACCAACATCTGATTTGAAAATTAATAGCTCAGCCTCTCTGGGCTGTGGTATGTTAAAGGTCAGTGTCCATGAGAGGAGAAACACTTTGGAGCTCTGTGTGCCCTCTGGTCAGCAGGAGTGGCCTTGGTTTAATGACTGATTTCATGCTGCTTTTAGAAGATACAGATGTGCTGCATACCTTCAGTCCTTCTACCTGGAACCAGTAATCCCCTCCCTTCCATCTTTCTGCAAGGACTGGAGAGGAAGAAGAGAAAAACCCTTCCTAAAAGGTGATAAGCATCTTAACTAAGCTGCCGTTTAGGTAAATGCTGTCTTCAAGCCGCATGACATGAAAGAGCTGTCTGACTCCCCCACTCTCTCCAGATCTTGGGGCTGGCTCAATCTCTTCTAAAGCTATTTCTCTTGCGCTGCATGCAGAGCCCATCTGCTGTAATACAGACTGAAATGCTGCTTTTATCCTTGTTTGCGTGGAAGGTTGGTGGGTAAATCAATTGGAGTGAAAGAGGTATTGTCCCTCACTGCTCTGTGTCACAAGCACAAATATCTTCCTTTTAAAGTGTCTCTTGGTAGAAGCCAAAGCCTTTGGCACAAGCCACCTCTGCTAGTTTGACCTCTTTTGTGCATCTGGAATGGAGGAGCAGCTCTGAGAAGCACAGAACAAAACCAGCAAAATAGCAAGAGAAAAGGTCAAGAAGGGGTCTTGCTCCCTGTAGACATCAGAAGTTTCTGCAAGATGATATTTAGCATGTCCTGCCTGAACAGTTAAGGCATCAAAGACACCAGCACTTCGATAGGTAATATCCTTGTGAGTTGTCAAATAGGTCGTAAAGCACGTTGCTCTGCCGTGCTGGGGATGGGAGGGAGGGACCTTGTGTCTTTCTACTCATTGAGGTAACTGAGACAGAGAGCTTCAGAGAGCCTTTGGCTTCCAACAGATGGATGTACCATGCTGTGCTCTGTCCTTGCCTGGCTTTTGACTTGCAGGCCTAACCTTACAGAGTGGTGCAGCGGTCCTACGCAGGAACAAGGAGGCGGGTTTCTACCAAAGGCAGAGCTCACATCAGTTACAGGCAACAGAAGAGCTTGATTTTTGCCTGGTCCCAGCTTTGCAGTGACTCACTTTCAGACCAGCCAGTCTCTTTGATGCAGCATAATTAAAATGACAGAGATGATTCTCTGTCCCCTCCAGTTCCAGCAGTGGGTTCTAAAGGGGAGGTAGTTCATACTCTCATAATTCACCTCTCAACTGAGCAAGGTCAGGACAAACAGTAACTCCTGTCCTAGCTGAGGGGAAAACCCACTGGTATTCAAAATCCAGGAGGCAGGCAGTATTCTGCTGCTCAGGACCCAGCAATGCTGGGAAATGCAATCTTGGCAGCTTTGATGCTAGATTATTCTGTGTATTTGTAGCAGAGGATTGGTGTAACTGATCAGAAAGAATCATCTTTGTCAAATCCCATGGTTGAACCCCTGCCCAGGACAATAAGCTCATATGGTGATGACATGGGCTGAGTTGTGTTCTTCATTATTGTTATAGATTTTTCACAGTCCCCTGGTTTCATCTGCAATTTTTCATGCACAGGCACAGTTCTGCTTCTCTCTTCTTATAACCTGCCCAGGAGTGATGTGGAGCCTCACATGGGTCTGCTTTCCCTTGCAAAATCCTGCTGGTATCTACGATTGACTTACCCCAGATTCACTTGTCCTTACTTAAAAATAAACACAGGCTGACGAGTTTTGTATGCAATGCCTGAAAAAAAGAAAGAAACAATTAAATGAATGAAGAAAACATCTAAGTGCAGGACAGAACTCAGTTGATAGAGAGGCATGTGGTGTAATGCCAGCTTGGCTAAGTTCTTCCCTGAACGCTGGGGCTCATCCAGGGTGAAACAGTGTGTTGCTACCTTGCTTGTACTATCGGTGCACATCAGTCCTGCCTTCTTGGCCACAGTCTCTGGGGAGTTTGAACCCCACTGTGTCTCAGTGGTGGATATTCGTGGCAGTCAGTATCTCATGCTGTGCGCTGCTGCTAAAGGAGCAGCTTGAACCTGGAGATGCTCGAGCTAAAGTTAGTAGCCAACTAATAGCACCACGTGTTGAGAAATGTTGTTTGAAAGTGTGGCTTCTGGTGCTGAAGAGTGAATTCATTGTGAGCAAAAATTAGCCAGGATATATTTTGGGCTTTAAAGGAATTTAATAAAGATATCCAAGTCATTTGCAAGGCGTGGATGAGAGCTTTAGCAAGATGGTAGGTTAAGGAAGACAATGAGACTGTTGGCTTGGAGAAAGGGGGGTGATGAATTAAGGCGCCTTTGTGGAACTAAGTCTCTTTCCAAATCAAACTGTAGTTTTGACCTTCCTAATTAATGTTGTTGTTTTTCTTCTTACTGTAGTGCAAGCTATCCTAGCCTGACCTATTGGTTCCCAAGATAAAAGGGGTTAGCTAATCAGAATGGAGAACTCCTCTACCAGCTTATCCAAATCGTTACCAAAAGTGTAATACCCATGAGCACAGATAGAACAACACATCCAAGAATTACGTATCTGGGAGTTTAAAGGAGTGGGGGAGTGAAAAAAAAGAAAGAAATAAAGTCCATGTTGCTTTGAGGTTATTTTAAAAACTGAAACTGAATAGGTCAATACCCCTAAAGCTTTTTGGTCTTTAATTCTCTTAATGGTATGGCAGAAATCGTTAATTGTATTATTAAAAAAGCTTTGAAGACTGTATTAATGTAATGTGACCTCGGATCAGTCAAGATCACATTTTCATTATGATTAAAAGATTCCTTGTCCTGAAACATTGATCTCATCTTCAGCTGAGTGTGTCGGAGGGAGAGGGGATGCCTCCACCGGGCAGTAGATGGCAATATTGCATTTCCTTCTGTGCGTCTCAGCTGGAAATGCTCACCTCAGAGAGGGGCCATGAACTTTTTCCCTCAGCTTCCAAGAGCGGGTTTGTGCTTACATCGTATATTAAATATTCCAGAAGCAAAATAGTTCGAAGTTCTGCTTTGAATTCAGATTTCTTCAGTGGCTGATGTCAGGTGCCTGAGTTACAAACTGCAGCACCCGAAGTGTCGTGATCCTGCCTGCATCTCAGCTCTGAGAATGAGCATTTGCATGTTAGGTACCATGAACACTGTCTGTCCTGTAGCAGGGATTCCCTGTGGCAGTGTGTGACCCCTGTAAGTAACATCTCTCACGTGGTTATGGTGATTTTTCTAGGGTTTTAGTGGATTTTCCACTTTTGCATCCAGAGAACAGAAGCTGTGTCAGCTAGTTGAGTTTAGAAATGTATGTAGCTAACACGTTGCCTTCCTTTCTACTCTAATACTTGGACAGACCTCCTTACAGCAGGGCCTGGAGAAGATGAGAAGAGCCACTTCACAGCGAGCTAGGAATCAGGAAGGTGTGTGTTACAGGGTCTTACACACAGCGCCTGTGCTGTGCCCTCATGTGCTGTGCTGCTGAGTAGGCGGACAAGGATTTCGGAATGAAAGTGACATCTGGGGTCAGCGATTTATGAAAATGAAACAGGCCGTGGCAGCTTGAAGATACAGTGTATGTAAAGTGCTACTCCTTCCTTGTCCTGTGGGCATATGCCACGTGTCTCCCCAGTTTTGTGAGGTACCAAGGTAATTGCCTTAAAACTCCTTGCTACACGGGGTGTTGCAGGATGCTGGTACGCACACTAAGTGATGGGAAGCAGAGGGGTGCGATGGCTGGTGTTAAAGCTTCAGTGCTGCTGACTTTTCTATAACTGCTGTCTGCTGTAATTGGTCACATCACAGTCTATGGTGATCTTTTATATTATTGCTGGCTGCTGGAAAACTCCTGGAGGCGTAAAATAGATACCAGGAAGATCCTGCACCCAGCAGTGTGTTTCCTCATGCGGCACAACAGAGTAAAACAGAAACAGTGTTTACAAGGAGCTGATGAAGAATTTTCTGCAGCAGGAAGGATGAAAAAAAAAAAAAAGAGAGAGATTGCCCCTCTGAAATGATAGCAGCAGGCTGCCTCTCATGCAGGGTATTGCTGGGTCTCATGAAAAGAGAAAATCTTCACAGGGCTTCTAGTGTTGCACTGAATGGGTATTATTATTTGCCTCTGACTTACTTATGGGTATTTTTTGGCTCTCCATAAAATAACAGTGTCTTGCAAGAGACTGAAAAGTAGAGAGGGGAAAAAAAACAAGTAGGTAGTTGCCTTGAGAGATGTGTGGGGATAAAACGAGTGGCAGTCTCTGTGCCGGGTGTTTGAGAACGCTTCACAGAGCAAGAAGGCCAAATGCTACGTGCCCCCTTCCCTTAAATGCAGCCAGCTTGGGGTGGAGTGCAACACCGAGGTGAAGCTGCATCAGGAACCAGGAACCAATGTTTTTCATAAGGGAGGGCAGAAAAGCCATGGAGTTAGATGTTCAGGAAAGGATTTGAGTGGAAAGGGTTGACTTGCCAAGCTCCACTTGGTAGCGAGCATTTGAAATAGTTACTACCCTGAGAACTGGGAGTTGTAGTGAACTGAGGTGAGAGAGAGTGTGTGCGTGTGTGTGTGTGTGTGTGTGTTGCCACTTTGTTTCTAAGCTGTGTTTGCCCCTCTATAACACACAGTGTTGTACCCTACACACGTTGCAGAATGCATGCTTCACTGGCCTAATAAAAGCGTTGCTCATGTTGACAAAGAATTTATTAGAACTGAAATCTTTCCAGCGTTACACAGAAGCTGGCGCAGAGAACAGGACTGTGGAGGGACTTGTCAACAGCCTCCCAATTGACTTTTGCTGACTGATATTTCAAGATTAGGTGCTATTGTAAGGAATTTCATGAAAGAAAGGATTGCTGTGATATCTTAGCTTCTGTCTTGGTTATTTGTTCCTGGTGGGAACTCTTTGGTTCCAGCAGTTTGGTCCTTTGTGATTTGGTAGAAGCATTGTAAGTCCGCATAGCTTTGGGTCAGAAATACATTCTCCTTCAAAACGTGCCAAAAGTGTCAATGTGATAGAAGCAGGCTAAAAAGTCTACAGGGAAGAGAACAGCAGGATGCCTTCTGTGGCCTAAGCTGCCCCACCACGTGATTCCTGGAGCCTGGCTTGAAAGCAAGCTATGCTGCTTGCTGCAAAAAGGCTGCTAGACACTGCATTAGAGCCATTGCTCACTTATGAAAAAACCCATTCTATTTTGCCATGGATTTTTTTATCCGGGAAAAAATTAACTTGCTGTGATTGAGCGAGGTGCCTAGTTGTGGTAGGACTCCAAACCAATGAAGAATCTGGCCCTTATGCAGCAGAGTACTCTAAGAAGACAAAACTAGACTAGGGCTTATGCTTGCTGATGTCCAGCTTTGGTGTCAGCTTCTGCTACATGACAGTATCGGTTTCCATGGGTAAAGATGCATAGAGCCATAGTCAGATGACCTCATTGTACTTGTCTTTCCCTTGTTTCCTTCATTCTTCCAGCCAGGATACTGTACAGTGAGTGGTCTCAATTGTTCCTTGTGCTTGTGAAGTTACATGCCTGCATTTATCTTAGATGCCATCATAAGCAGCCTGCATGTGGACTACGTGTATGGGCTGGTCTTAAAATACTCCAACAACAATGTAATGACTAATTTATTGCAATTACCCCTCAGATAGTAGAAAAACAAACAAACTAGAAAAATGGTGGACTTAATTAGCAGTATATGGGAGAAATGGGAGGAAGAACTTCCGTTTTTAAAGAACAGATGGAGAATTTCAGATGCTTGCCTTCATTTGAAGACTGCCTAGGTAGGAATTCAGCACTGGAGCTCCTCAATGTTGAGAGAAGACAACACCTGTTCATAAACAGCAAAGATAGTGGCCCGTGAAAAGAAGGAAAGCTCTGGGAGTGTAAAATCCCAGCTAAAAGCAGTGCTGCAAACAAGGAAATGAGCGCATCTGGTGATGCTCCATGAGACCCAGCAGTAATCCTGAGTGTCCAGTTTGTACTGGAGGAAGAAAGCAAAGAATGATGTTTGGAGAAGATTGTGGTCTGCAAACTGAAGTACAAAAGATTTTCTCACCATCTACTTTTGAGACCAGTGAACCAGAAAAGAGCCCCTCCAGTCTCCTGAAGTCGAACTGGTGCTTTCCCTGCTTGTCTGTGCTACTCCGGCACCTTGCAGAAAGATAAAGGTAGGCTGGTGAGACACCTTTTGCCTCTTTCTCTTATTTCTCTTATTTAAGCAGTTCTTTTTCTTTCAGACAACTAGTTTTCATTAAGAGTAACTAAATTCAGGAGGAAAGGGAGTCTCAGCTCCTAGATTTGGTGATGTGGGGTTAGAATATTGTTCCACTTAACAGGTTGTGTGGGGTTTTTTTCTTTTTTTACAGCTACTGGGAGAAGAAATGAACAAACTCATCTGACACCAGTTTTCACCATGACAGTAATTTGAGTAGAAGCAGCTTTGCCTGCAAATAAATAAATAAATAAAATAAATATGAAAAGCTTCGGATGGAGCTGCCATGTTCATTCTTGTTTCTAAAGCCCCCACAGGCCATGTCACATATGTGGGTCACGAGGTCTATCGATTATGTGTCAGACCCTTAGGTGTCAGTAATCAATAACACTAACCTGCAGAAAATGCAGCAGAGATTTGCTAACCCAACTCTTTGCATTGTTCTTTTTCTTCTATTTATGTTTTCAGTGCCTCACTGAAAAATAACAGAATGCAAAGGCAGGGGAGACAAAAAACATCATTTGGCTGCCAACTCATTTACTGTCCATTTTCATCTGATTCTGCTTGGTTCTTGGTGAGAAGGCAGGATGAGGAGGGGCAGGCAAGACAGGAAAGGGTATTTCCAACTGAATGGCTTCTGAGAAGTAGAAATGAAAGTGATTGAGTTGGGAGGACCTAAACATTTTGACCCTGACAGCTTATTAATATTTAACAAGGTGCCAGATTTTTCTTTGACACTGGAAATTGTTGCGACTGTCTGTCTCCAGCAGACTGAATCTGCTTTCTCAGTCCACCATATCTAATGTACCTGCTCCCAGTCTTGAATAGTTCTTATTCACAAATGCTTTCCCTTATTTGCTATTTTTATGAATAAAGAAGGTAGTTTGGCAGATTAAGTTGCGAGGTTTTTTTCATTCAAACTTCCTATCTCTTTATGTTCTCAATGGGTCACAGAGTAGACTGTGGTTTTCTTGTGTTGATTGTGGTTTTTAGAATCGTTCCTCAAATAACTTTTAACAAAACATTTATTTGCCTTTTTAGTTTGCAGATTGCTCATGAGCTGTTCACTGTGACAGTCACGTCTTTTAAATGTACGCAGCCCTGATGAGATAAATACAACAATTTGGGGTTTGTATACTTATTTGTATTAATGCAATATTTCAAGATGCTGTATGAAATTGGGATCCTGTTGGGGGGTGGGAGAGAAGTCTACACCATAAAGATAATGCAGCATCGAACGAGCAATACTCAATAAAGGAGATGAAGAGGAGGAGAAAATAATATCTTTATGTATTATTTAGGTGGTCTGCATCCCCACTCTTTTGGTGCCTGTCTCTGTCTCTCTGCATTATCTAGGTGGATTAGCTTCCTAATGTATATGCGTAGGCCTAAATGACTTTTCCAAGGTCACACAGAAAGTTTTTGTGGCAGAGCTAGATAATGAATCCATTTACCAAATCTCAGTCCGGGGTCCTGGACATGTTTTATTTAAAAAAAACCAAACCAAAACAAAACCCAGAAAATCCACTTTCAAACACTGATAAGCATTCATCTTTCTGTACTCTCAATTAAATTGGTGAAAAATTAAAATTTTCCCTTTGCTAGAGTTAGTTTTGTGTTAAATTGGCAGAGATGATCCCCACATTAGAGAACTGTTTGGTTTGGCTTTAGGAATTTCCAGTCAAGACCGTGAATTCTCTATGCTGTTTTTGTGACTGCTTCACAACATGGGTGTAACAGTTTAAGTATTTAGGGTTTGTCCTTGGAGATACTTGTCCATCTGCTTTGGTGATTTTGTCACCATACCCCAAGACCAATGTCAAGGAACTTCAGTCTTTTTGGGCTGTTTGAAGAGTAGTTGAGAATATCTTTTAACATTTTGTTTTTTAGTGCTCCAGCTGCTCTGTAAAGTCTGATTCTGGTAATTCATCTGTTCCCCTTAATAGAACTAGGCAAACATTTGGTGATTGGAGTTTACAGTGTGTATTTATGCCTTGCCATTGGGGAATCGGCTTCCGTCTTTGCATTTAGAAAGTTTTAAAATGAAACCTGAAAATATTTTCCCTCTCTTTACAATGTTTGAATTGCAAAGCACCCTGTTGCTGCCTTGAGCTTTCTGCATTGTGTAAAATCAGTCATTTCAATGATAATCCACTTACAACTGTGCTCAATTACCCACTTGTGCTGTGAGTTGCCAAGTATTTGCCTAGTTACAGAGGATAAAACCTGTTTGGAGAAAGTGAGTAAAAAGTGAATGCCAGGAGAGGTAAACCTGGAGGTAGAGGCTACCAGAGGAGGAGGAATGCTTGAAGTTGAGAGCAGAGGCACTGGAAGAGAGATGGACATAAAGAAGAAACATACTGAAAAGGCTGAAAATCATGGAAGAAAAGAATCAAAAAGAGAAAATATAAAAGCAGTGTGGTTTGGTGGATGAGGTCTGCTCTAGCAGGTTGAAGGGAAGATTTATGCCCAGCTTTGCATGTGAACCTCTGGGTGACCATGTACCATTTGTATCACCTCCTCGTTCTCAGTTTCACCTTCTTTTACATAGGTCCTGTGGTACTTACCCTCCTCTGAGATGCATGGATGGGAAAGGCTAGACAAGAGCTACAGTAACACTGGTTATTCTGATTTATTGTTTTTTCCTTTGCTAAGCCAGCATTTAGCCAATGGCACTCTGCCCTTTCACTTGTAGGAGAACCTAAAGGAAGAAAAACACACTGCTCCTCAGCTCTCTTTCGGGAAAGGAGGGAGTCTTTTAATTATTTAAGCATCTCCTTTTCATGTTGCTTCTGGTTTTTGAATCGTTATCGTTATCGTTGTTAAGGCTATAGGCTCTACATAAATCATTTAAATAAATAATAAATAAGTCATATCATTAAGTAATACACTGGTATTATTTATGGCTGTAGGGAGAGGGTAAGAGTACTGCTGCTAAGATTGTGTTTGAAATTAAAAGAAGCCTTTGTTAGGCTCATCATTTTAAACACTGCCTTTTGGAGTTAAGGCATTAGCTTTTGGAAGCTGTCCTGGGAGGTGGATTTGCTCTGAAAGAATTATCCACGGAGTTGAGTGTCTCTGATTTTGCTGTCTGTTGGGCACATCATGTGAATGCAGTCCTGTCTCACAGGCCTCTTCTTCCTCTTGTGCCTCACTGTTCTGTCAAGAAGGACCAAAGGTTTTGCATCAGGCAGCACTTCAGCATCGCGGTGTGTTGAGTGGGGATGCTGTCCTGGGCAGGCACTGCAGCCTTGGTGGGCTTCACAGCAACCCAGGTCCTACAGCAGCACATGTAAAGCGTTGCCTCTGAGTTATTCCTTTGCTTAAGAGGATGGAGGCCTGATATTTACTGGGCTGCTGTGAAAGTGTCGCCTCACAGCTTTATCACTGAAATCCTCACTCTCTAGGTAAAAACAGAACCTGTAATTTCAAGTTGGAATATGTATGGATTCATAATCCATTTGTAAACACAGTTAGGAAGATACCACTTCAAAATCTTATTTCTGAAATGAAAAATTAATTTAATTTTTAATATATTGTAGTTAATTTGTCTCTTTTTTTATCCTCTGAGTTTTTGTTTATTTTTCCTTGGCTGAATTTTTCCAAAAATTGGTGTATTTGAAAGAATTGTTTTTTCCCTTGTGGCTCATCATTGCCAAGGAGCTAGGGACACCTCAGTTCTATGGTTTGATAAAAATAAGCAGGGCAATTATAGAAGAATTATCAGTGGGTGATGAGAAGTGAGTTTTATCAGTAATTATGTTTCTGTGCAGGGTGATAAGTATCAAACCAGTACCTAAAAATGTTTAACTGTTTTTCAGGAGAACTTCCTAAATCCAGATGATGTGGTCCTTGGGGCCTGCCCTGAATGTGGCCACAGTGCCGTGCATGGGAAGACTGGTGCATGCTTATAGTGCCATTCCCCACCACACTGAAGACCAAAATCTGCAGTGAAGCCTTGCAATGCTTCGTCTGCAGTAGGAGAAGCAGCAGAGCCCATCAGCATCCCTGCGAGCCCGACCAGTTGCATAGGTAAAGCTTTGGGGGCCTTTTAGTCTTGAGAGACAAGACCAGGGGAAGGAGCTGGGCCAGGTGCTGGTTGCTCTGGAAAGGTGAGAGAGAAGTGGAGTAGGACCAGAAGGGAGAGCAGGAGGAGTCTTTATCCACAGATGGGTGAGGTGTAGCAAAGCACAGTTGCTCTTTTTGGGACACACTGTCCTGCTTCACTAGGATGTTACAGCCTTATATTTTGCCTTCTCCTTAACCTCAAACGTCACAATTGCAGGTAGTTCCCTTGCTGCTGAGAACTTTTCCAGCACCTTGGGCCAGCTTTATGCTGGTATGCTTTGGAAGCATCCCAGTTCTTCTCTGGAAGCACTAGGTTTTCTCTTCCTACGGACATGCTGTGTTTGAGAGCGGATTTTCAGGGTATACAAAGGCTTGGAGATGTAGACTGTGAAAATGTATGCAGCTGACTGGCATGTTGTCTCCACCCTCAAGAGAAACACCTGGTGTTTAAACCCACAGGAGACTCCCACCACTACATGCTGTGTTTCAGTATCACATGGTGAAATGCAGCTCATCAAGAGCCTGTAACGCTGGTGTAAGGGGTGTCCTGGAATAGTAGGAAGTGAGGAGCAGTGGTGCTTGTTACCAAGCAGATAGTTAGCTGTGTGATCTGTGAGGCCATTGTCCCTAAGCAGGTGTTTTATCCCTAAGCACAGATTTAGTTTTACTCTCTGAGGTATGATATTCCTGTGTCCTGAATGGTTGCAGAGCTGGGGGTAGAATGGATGATGTATTATTGTTATAACTTCACTGAACTCTTTTGTGTTGATCTTGTTTGTGCTTCATTTATTGCTGTGCATTTTCACAGGAATCTTAAAAAAAAAAAGAAATCAGTTGCATTTCAGATTCAACTTCCAACATCTGCTTGAAGTCCTGGAGTAACCATATGGTAGGACATACCTTCTCTTCTATATATTTTTCCACTGGCAAGTCCTGTCTTAAGGATGTATAAACACAATTGCCTGGCCTTGATTTTTGAATCAGCTAGATGGACCTGGCTCCAGTGAGGCAGAAAAACACTGAAGTTTCTTTTCCCCTGGGGCAGGATCCATCCAACTCACTGCCAGTGAGAAATACCACCAAGTCAGCATGACTAACGTTTGGAACCTTAGTGCTGTCCTTACCCTTAGTGCGGGTCCCCAGCTGGGACTTCTGCTCGCTGCACTTAGAGGCAGAGGTTCAGTGTGCTAAAGCAGCAAATGCATTTAGCCAGCACACTTTCTGATCCCCTCACCCAGTCCCACCAATCACTGATGTCGTTTCCTTCTTATTTTAAATTGGCTTTAATTTTCTTTTAAATAATTCTTAAGTGTGACTTTTTCAGTACGAGACTGGGAACTATGACTAATTATAAAATCATTACATGATTAAACTCAATTAACTTCAAATAACCCTTGAAATTTGCTTAATGTCAGCCCTTGGCCCTGCTTGAACCAATAAATATTGCTCACCTTCTGTAATGGGTATGAAAAAAAGGTGGTTGCAGAGCATGATTGCTCAGAGTCAGCTGAGCCAGAGAATGGCCTTACACAACAGGGTTAAACTGGTCCCAAAAAGTTGAATACTGCCACATCAAGGAGGGGATAAGAGTCATCTTCTCCTAATTGGGATATTCCACCCCCTAATATTTTTCTCTTAAGTAATAAAGCTTTGAAAATTCTTTTCAGCCTTACATTCAGTGGTCCCAATCTGCTTTGCAAATGTTAATAAGGGTTAAACCTCACAAAACCACCAAGGCACGGGAAAATACTGTCATCCCCATTTAGACAAGGGATCCCAAGGCACAAGGATCAGTGGCAGGAGCAAAATCCTAGGAGTTCTGATGGTCCTATTTTATATTTTAGCTTTCTTGCATAATCCTGCAAGTTTCATATAGGTGTATGAGAGAAAGGGTCTCTTTTCTCAGTCATTGGGTACATGTGGTCACTGGGATTTTTGTGGTTGGGCGTTTGGTTTGGTTGGTTTGTTGTTTTTTTTTAAATTTATGAAGCCATCTTTGGATCCAGTCTGTCTTACAGCGAGACCTTGGCAAGAGAGGTGGCAAATGTGTGCAGAAGAATCCCAGCAGCTGTATTTCTGAGCACAGTTCCTTTGAGGACAGAAGAGGGGATGTCATTATTGCTACTATTCCTGGCAATCCGCTCTGCCTGGGGGACTGGAGTGGGCAGTAGTATTGTTCTCACTGAAGGCAGACGGTAGAGGATGGACAGAATTTTTCCAACAGGTAATTATATAGGCATGGTAACTACACACTCATAAAGATGCCTGGTCATCTACTCACAAGCATCCCTTGTGGTGTGATGGCCATGAAGTATTCTCAGAATTTTATTGACTTCCAGTCCTTTTCCATGAGAAATCTCACCATTCTTGCTGGGTCCCACCTGAAAATGGATTGAGAGGCCACTTGGTGAAAAGATTTCTCTTTACCCCACTCCCTTTATTTATTTATTTTTTTCTTCTTTCCATTTTTTCATTTTCCTGGAGACCGCACATAGCTCCATGGTTGCCATTGAAATAATAGTAGTTGGGAACTGTCTCTTAAGGAAGCAGAACAGTTAATTACTGCACCTATGTGCAATAAAGTGGTGTATTTCAGATTTTTGGACACAAGTTTTTTTTGTCCATTTATGTTGAATGTGAGTGGATCATCCATGTGGACTATTAACAGAGTCTCCTTTTTCTTTTGATTGCTGGAACTCCTGTGGCTCTTTATAGACTCTTGAAGGACATCACATGAGACCTCAACCAATTTATTAAACAATAGAAGTAGTGAGAGAGAGAAAGAATGTAAACACTCATCCCTAAACACAAGTGTTTATATCCCCAGCTTGTTGTTTGAGTCTGGTTTCATGGCTGGGAGTGCCCCCAGGTCATCATTGAGCAGCTTGTTCGACTGTGACTTCTGAATGATGAATGTCTCCACTTAAATTACAGATCACTACTCCATAACAAAAATGGTCACTATTATTGGCCTCCACAGGGGCACCAAGGGGTGACTGGACAGTGGTGGAGGGCTTCAACGCTGCTCTCTCCCTGATTGTAAATGGGAAGTTGTCAACAGTCTGTCCCATAGGACGTGCGGTGGGAAGTTCGTCTCAGCACTTCCCATTCTTTTTACTATAGACAGAGTTTTCCTGTGTGTGGTACTGCTCGTCAGATTGGTTAGGGTCAAAAGCTGAATACTTGGATTTTTGACCTTTGAATGAACCTCACAAAAATAAGGAGAAGGAAATCGGTTCCACAGTGCTCTCCCCAGTACTTGAGGATGGATTTGAACATCAAAAGGATGGGTAGTTCAGAAAGACAGAGACACAGTTGTATTCTTGAATTCAGAAGAGTGTATAAATTCCCCTCGTGTCTTTGGAGGGGGGGAAACCTCCCCCATGTGTCTAGCTCATTCTTGCTGTTTGTATTGTGTTACTCTTTTGGCAAGTCCTGATAAAAACAATTTAAAAGAAACAAGTTGGGGTCCAAGATGGCTGGGAACTGAAGGGACCATTATGTTTAATTACTTGCATTAAAACAGTTCGCAGACTGGAATTAGTTTGGGAATGTCTGTCCCCCTGTTTAGGCAGACAAAAAGCTAATTATCATAGCAGACTGCCTATTTCTTGTCTGTGTACTGAGGGCAAAGAAAAGTCCTAAGAAGTCCTGCGTTCCCCTCCCTGAGCACGTGTGGCAGAAGCAGCGATGGTGGGTGTGTGGTAAGAGTTTGGGCTGGAGCCCGTGCGGAGCTGAGCCAAATATCTGTCACCAGTTTGCTCCCAGCAGCCTGCAGAGCTCCTCTTGGGTTGGCTTACCAAGAGCCAGTGCTTACACCTCCCTGCTGCCCCTGACAGATTGATTTTGACCCTTAACGTCCCCTTCCACCTGCTAATTACTTGATCACGGTCTCCCAATGCCCCTTCTGCCAGCAGTGCCCTGGTTTTGTCATTCTCCTGGTCTGATGCTGCCCTCTCCACCTTTTGGCTATTTGTTCTTAAAGCGTCTCCTCCTGCTGCCCATCCCAAACCTGGTCATTAATATCCAAAGCATTTGGATAGCCACAATTTTGGGGGATTTTGCTGGCTCCCAGCTACCTGGTCTCTAATGCCTGCTGGTTGGTGGCAGGAGGGGCCAGGGGTGTGTGTGAAAATCAGGTTTTTCTCTTTTAATTTGTGCTTTGTTGCTGCTGGTTTGACCTTTAATCAGGTGCCTGGCTGTTGTTTGCTTTCTGATGCTTTTTACAGAACAGTCCCTTGTAAATATATACAGAAAGGGCAGGAGAGTAACTGGAGATTGTAGACCACTCTTTTATTTCCTGGGAGCCTATTAAAGGCAGTTTCCAGTTTATCCATCCATCTCTTTGTCAAGTTGCCTCCTGTGTCCATCCACTTGCGCATTTGTTTAGTGGCAGTATTAGCTACTGTGTCATCCTCTAGGATTGTAACAGTGTGTTTCAGAATAAAGCCAGAGATGCAAAGTGTGCTGAGCCCATTATAGAAAAAAAAAAAAAAAAATAAAAGGGCTTTCCTTGATGGCATTTAGCTCAATAAACACAGTTTGTCAGAGATGTCTTTATCTCCTTACATTTAAGCGATTAAATGTTGGTAAAAATAGCTTCAGAAATAAAACATGAAGAGAGCTTCTGGCAAAGCCCTGTCCAGTTTAATTCATACATTAAATATTTGCTAGTAGGGTCAAAAGCTGAATGCTTAGATATTTTGCCCTTTGAGTGAACCTAGCTAAAATAAAGACAAGGAAATCAGTTCTGCAGAAGCTGTCTCTAGAATACTAGGATCAATTTAAACATCAAAGGATGGAGAGATCATACAGACAGACAGCCATATTATTCTGCACAATTAATACTCGGAGAGGTGTTTCCTGAATTCTGAATCTTGTGCAGGGAAGATAATATTAAAATTTCAGAGTTTTAATTATGTAAAAGACAGTCCTTGATCCTTAGCTCCTGAAAAACAGAACAGTTTATTTTGCATTAATGAATGTAGAAAACATCCCCCAGCCTGATTCTCTGCATTGATGCAATCTTTTTACAGTCAAATTAGCATTTATATTTCTAAAGGTAATTTTTAGACAACACAATAAATAAATGATATGCCGGTAACCTCCAGATGGATAAAGCGGTGCTCAGGCAGCATTTACAATGCAAATTGGCAGCAGATTACATAATGGCTGGCTCTGTTCATCTTGGGCAGCAGCAAGCAGGGAGGGGTGAGCAGTCTTCTGGGTCCAGCGCTGGGCTGTGCACCCCTGCATACTCCTTGTGTCTTGGGAGGAATGGCTTGGTCAGGGGTTAGCTGTGGAGCACAGGAGGTTTCCAGGGAGGGCAGGATCTCTGGTCACTTGAGGATGTGTATCTCAGCCTGCTAGGTTCAAAATGTGCTATGGGTACGTGGTGTCGAGTTAAAGTCCACAAAGGTTTCTCTAAATTGGATCTTACTTATTTTGGGGTTGAGCTCTTTGATGCTAAGGTCCTGGAAAGAAGGGAGAGAGCAACAGCCAACTGCTCTGAGCAGCTGGAGCTGAAATTTGCCTGAAGTCTGCTGCAAGTCTGTACATCTCCGTGTAGGCTGCAAGTCACACTTGTGCTTTGTGTTTCAGTAGTGGCGTTAATCCAGTTTAATAATTTCTGTCTATGCCTTATGTTAATAAGATACTGACCAGGATTTCAGGATTGAGGTGAATGATATTTGTAGTTCAGAAGTATTATTTTAGTCTTGGGATTTTTTTGATGGCTACTTCACTTCAAACTTGAATTTTCTTTAGGCACCTTAATAAGTGTCCTTGTTATTGTTATGTGATTTCAAGAGCTCCTGTGCTTTGAAAGATGATACCATGACTTATTAGGTTACCTAACTTAAGCATCCATCCTTTGAAAACTTTAGCCATGATTATTTTCTCACTGTGTATCTCCAGAATCCGTTTGTTTGGTTTTTAAGTAGAGGATTGTATTGTGTGATGGGGATTTTACTGTACCATTTAGTTTCGCATGGTAAATGGCTTTAAGAATGGATTAAGATAAATAAAATAAGGCCCAAGGTCCTGCACTTTGTCCACTGAAATAAAGGAGAATTTTGTCATTTGCTTTGATTTGATCTATCAGAGAAATTCTGAGTGGGAATGAAGTACACGGTATTTGCTTGGCTTGGCTCATGTGGTAGTCAATGGAGCGACTTGACTTCAGAAGCAGAGCCTTGCCTTGCTGTACGTAATTAACATTACAGTGCTGTGGGTTCTGCATATGAAAATCCAGGCTATTGTAAATTGTGGTTTCCTTGCCAACCATATCTCAGCTCTCGCACTTCTGTAGTTGTCTCTATGATGCTTTGTGCAGTATTGTTACCCCTCACCTAACACTGGAGCTGGGTGGATCCGCAGAAGCTAGCTGTTATTCATCCCATTTGAAATAGATTAATATGAAAATAAAAATAAAATTTAAGACATTTCACTTCCCAAGTAAATCTATTCTGGAAGCATTAAAATAAACAGATTTGACATTGGGAATGTTTCAGAAAGATATTAATTTTTTTTTTGGCAAATGCTCCTAGCTAATGTTTTTGCATTCATAAATGTAAGCATTTATATCAGAATCGTGATTAAAGCATTAAAATTGACTCTTCTGCCAAACTGTAGGTCACATAGCTTGGATTTCACATTTTGAAAATTTCATACTTGGAGCAAACTGCTTGCCAGCAAATCACAGACTGGGACTCATTCCCAGGAATGACTTTCTGCTGAAGTTCAAATGATGAATATATGTTTGTGTTTTGTGGAGGGGGAAGAAAGGAATTTCACTGGTAGTGTTGTTCACTGAACATTACTCGGGCAAGTGGCCACAGAGAAAGGTTTCTTGAATTTCTTGGGTTTTCTCTTTGATTTGTCCCCAGAAGATATTGATCTGGCTAGACCTGCAGCTGTGGGCAGGGTCCATTGGTTCTCAGTGATTTTTTGCATGTTCCTGGCAGCATTTTCTGAATTGGAGATATCTATTCAGAATGCCAATAATAGCTGCAAGTAACGACAGAGGGAATGTACTTATACTGCGTGCATAAAGTATTAGAAAGACCTGAGTCCTGCTCTTTCCTTGTTGAGACAATTGTTTGCTTTGTGTGACTCCATGTTACTTTGACCTAATATAGAGATCAGGAGATAAATCTTGGTTTTTTCTTGATCAAGGACACTTTGCACATGGAAGACCTCTCTAATCCAATTTATACCATTCCTGTGCGATTCCCTAGGATGCAGATGGGAAGGCATGCCTAGGAGTGAGTGGAATCTGGCAGTCGTCCTCATGGTAACGTGGCACTGCATCAGGAGCATAGTCTAATTAAAAGCACCTTAAAGCTCAAGGAAAAAGCAGGATCTGCCACCACCCATTCCGTGGAGGAAGCTACCATGTTTTATTTTCATAGGCCTCTACCACTGTAAATAAAAGGTATTCAGGCCAGAATCACAGCAGCTTTTCTATCTTGAGTGGAACACTGCTGTGAGATCCAGCTCAGTCACCTCTACCTGGTGATGTTTCCTCTCCATAGTTGCCCTTGTGCCGTCCATACGTAAAATTTAGTCAGGCTAATTGCAGAATCTAAGGTGTGGTACAATCCATTGCCCTTAGTTGCAAAACTGGGATGTTCTTTTGCTTTCCTCCTCAAATCAGAGATCTTCTCTGTTCTGATTCCTTCACAGTCCAGACTTGATAAAATTGAGGTTTTGGCAACCTTTTGAAGCCAGATTAGTTCCTGGATGACAGTGCAGCACTCAGTCAGGTGGGTGTAAAGGAGAGGATAGTGTGCTGTCCTGAGAGGACAGGGGCAAGGAGGGAGAGGTTGGAATACTTTAGTTTGGTCCAGCTGCCAAAGGCAATGTATTGTCAAACTATGGCCTAATTTTCTTACCTAGGAACAGGCCATTAAGCAATTGAAACTCTAATAGAAAAACATAACCTTATCACAGATTTTTTTTAAAAAACCCTCGGAAAATAGCTCAAATATAAGGTTAATTGGAGCCAGAAATGTCAAACTAATGTAGCAATTTACCCTGGGAGACTGCCCTGGCCTTTGAGTATAGCAATAGTACAGACTACTGAGTAGGATAGTGAAGAAATATAATAGGATTTTATGTAGTCCCCTGTCATATTAAACGTTCTTTGCAATTAATTTCTTGTTGCAATGTTATTTTCACTGACCTATTTTTTTTTGACCTCCTACAATCTTTAAGCTACCAAAGTAGGGCATACGGGAATTCACATTCCTTAAAAAAAATTAATAAAAAATTAAAGAATCTTAAACTACTATCAATATACACATTGCAGTGTAGACTGATGGTAACTCAGAGCAGTATAAAAATGCCATTGGCTCATTCTAGAACAGCCTTTGGTCTATGAGCTGTACTGATCCATTCAGGAAAACGCTGCTTTTGAGCGGCTCGTTCAGAAACAAGTGGGAGTTTTCTTGGACTGAGAGCTTGAGGATGTCTGCCCTGTGAATGAAACACAATAGGTGGTCCTCCTGTCCTCCTTCTGCTTGCTGGCTCTGTTTCTTCTACAGTTAACTGGATGGCAGACTGAGATAGCGTGGTATGCAATCCAGTCTGATTAATCCGAAACTGCTGGACTCAAATGATGATGAAATCCCAAAGTTGTGGAATTGCCAGGGAATCCTGGTAGGTTCCAGCTGTTCTAACTGAATCGCTTTCTGTCTGGGCTGGAGACATAATCCGTTTTCATTTTTTAATCAACCATTACAGACATGATTTACTCTCTATATTTTTGTACAACTTCCACAGTTTACTACAGAAATGGCTGTATTTCTCTGGAGGCCTGACGTTTCCTGAAGTCATCTTTTGTCTGAAGGTGTGAGTGGGTAGGATAGTCAAATCCCAAAATAGATCACTCCAGGGGAGTATGAAACTTTCCTCCATCACAGAGACAGATAAATGTCTGCTAGAAACAATCATGTGGTTTGGGATGTAAGGGCAGCTACATGATCTCTGGAAGTCCCTTTCACTCTTGGTTTTTTTAATCATTCTGAAAGATGGGAACTGCTACCCCAGGAGACTGTACCTGATGTCCAGGTTTGCAGTCAAGGTGACCAGCTCAAAGGGGAGAGAACAATACAGGCAACAAAACTTTCTGATCTTGAATAAGAACTCTTAACATAAGCCCAAGTGTTTTCTAAGCAAATGTCCTTAATGTTTTTCCCTGTGGTAGCAAGGATTTTATTTTATTTTTTTTTTAAAGAGGCATTGGAACCAAATATCATTGAATCAAAGAAGCCAACATTAATCAAAGCACATCAAAGAGGTTCCTCATCAGTTGCCTGGAGCAACAGAATCTACAGCGTATCATCTTTCTTATGCTAAGCTGGAGGAATTCAGAGAAGAGAGGTTTGTCTGTTTGCTCTCGAATGAACACAAAAATAGTATTTTCAAGGTTTCTTTAATAATTCAGTGAATTGGTCCATTCAGACATCACAATTTCTGACTCCCACACTTAGATTTCCTGGGAATGTTTTTCATATGAAAATCAGTCAAGTGAACCTCTAAAACTAAATAGGTGGTGGGTTGCCTCTGTCGACAGAGTTATGGAAGTGCTTCCAACTCTTATGTTATATCTTTCTGTTCCCTCTAGGTCATGAAAATGGAACCCCTATGACCCTTGACTACCTCACTGCAGATGTGTTTCATTCCTACATGGAAGGAGCAAGCAGCTCAGCTGGATAAACAAAGTCGAGTCCAGTTCAGGTGAAGAACCCTTCCCACAGATCAGTATTTTCTGGTGAACCCCAATACAGAAATGAGAGGTGCTTGTATGCATTATTTCCATTTGTTACCTAAAAATTCATGGACTCTCAGTGCAGCCAAGTGATTAATTTGGCATAGAAAGGCCTGAATTTTAGATCTCAGCCAGCTTGATTCTTATGCTTGCTTGAGCAGCTGATAAAATGCTCACCAGCAAAACCTCTTTGGCCAGCCTGGGAATATCAGGGCACCGTTGATAGGTGTCCAAACCTACCATGTTCCTTGCATTTACCAGAAATAAAATCCAGCTGCATGTGACTGTTATGATCAACCTGCAGTATGGCTGTGGTTGGAACTATGTTTTTATGGTTTTCTAGGTCACTTGTGGTGCACCCCCCTACTAACGAGTCCCAGAGCATTTTGCAGAAAGCGTGTCCATGGGCTGAGCCCTGTACCTGAGCTCAGGACTGGAACGTGTTGGCAGTTCAGCACAAGCAACACTTCACTCCAGTTGTTGAAAGAGGAAGTGAAGAACAGAAGTTCCCCAACTGAAACTGCAGGGGGAATTTTAGTGCAGTAGAATGTAATTATCCAAACTGGAATGTGGCCAGGATCCTGGAGTTAATAATGCCCTCTGCTCTTGCAAAAATTGCCATAGGATCTTTAATGACCACTAGTGGTCAGCGGGCTTCACATCAAATCTTGAAGATAGATACTAAACAGATCAGAAGTGTAGATATTTTAGTCTTTCATGTAACACAAATATTTCTGGATGGCCTCTGGCTGCAGCCTTCAGGTTCGGGGGGGAATTGAGTTAAACAGCCAGGGAGGAGACATTAGTCTTAATGAAAATGATCCTATTAAAGGCAAATGACATACAATTGGTGAAGAACAGCTGAGATGTACACTGAAGTGCCCACAAGGTAATATTTCGGTATACCAAATCACCAGTCATCTTCGGTGACCGTCAGCATCATGTAGTTTGGAGGAATGGAATAAAAAAGGTTAACAGCATCCTTTGTATAATAGGGTCAGCTCCTGTGGAAATCTGCATTATGAGTTTACCCCCATTTCTGTACTAGTGGAAGCTACGTGCAAATGAGTTGGGAAATGGGTGTAAGTGGCAAGATTACATTGTGTTAATTAGCCTGGCATTGACAAACTGTACAAAAGCTGGGAACTTCCACAGCAGGGAAGAGAGCACATCACAGAGAATCCCTTTCGTCACAACTGACTTGTGCCATGGGACTTCAATTAAAAACCAGACCAGGCCACTTTTAATCGCTTTAATGAGAAATTAGTTTTTTAAAAGATTTTTTTTTTTAAACTGTCTGTCTACTTTTCTGCAGTGCAGCCCATCATCATGGTAGATGAGGTGCTAATTATCTGTCTTGGCTCCTTATTCTGAGCACCAGGTTTGTTATTCTGTACCACACCTGGCATCACAGGCTCCCATATTTGGGATCAGTGGGCATGACTACACTGCCAGCTGTAATAAAGAGTAGAAGGCCAATGAACCTGTATGTCTGTTGTTAAAATGAAGACAGACTTGCACAGTTCTCCCCCTTGGTACATCCCAATACATTGGTACTTACACCATAACAGTATTATCTCAGGGAATATAAGTCTGCTACAGGATATTGCCACTTTAACCACCTGAACTGCCTTTTAGTTCCAGTTTCAACTCAGTGTCAAAAATATTACCCCTGTTTAAGATTAATTTGTGACAAAATGTCATATTAATACAGCTATATTTCCCAGGGGATAAATATGGCCTTTTGAAGAGCAGCCATGGCTGAGTGCTATATAGGACTACAGAGAATTATCAACAGGCTTTTGCTTTAGCAAATGTCATGCTACCAGAAGAATGGTGCAGTTCGCGGGGAAGTATAGCGTACGGACCGTTTTATTGTAAGAGTGAGGTTATGATATTTCCTTCCTATTAATCCATATCTCATCCCTAATTATATTAGCACCTTTCAGTGACACCTGATTAAGAATCTGAGGAGGAAGCTGTCAGTTACCTATAAATCCATCAGCATTGTATCATGTTTATTTTTGGCATCTTAGCTATTTTGGGAGGCTGAAACCTTGAGGTTTCTCATCATTGGTAGAGTTACTTCTGATTTACACCAGTGTGTATGCAATCACGGTTGAGATCTATGCAATGCTGAGGAGTGTACTTGTAAGGGGCTAAATCCAGTACCAGTTGTGAGCAACTGTAATTCCAGTGAAACCAATAACAGCTGCACCTGCATGTGCTAAGGCTGACTTTGGAACAGTTTATCAGGTATTCTCTTTGTACCGAAGTAGAATAAACTTTGTATTTCATTGCACCTTCGGTACCTGTCGTATGCCTTGGATATGTCTGAGCTATTGAAACCAAACTTCTTAACAGCCCTCAGATGTAAAGAAAGGGAAGATGAAAAAAAGTCCTAAAACTAATCTCTTGCCTCACAGCATTCTACCAAGATGACTCAGAAAATGACAAGGGAACCAAACTGCAAATTAGGCTCTAGTGTTTGTTGAAGACATTTGCCACTGGTAAAAATGAGTTATTGAAACAGTAAAGCTGAGGACTTCAGAGAAACTTTGATTGACAACAATAATTACAGCTATTCTTGTTCCTGTAAGAAATACAGCGCAGGCTAGGCATAATAAATGTATGAAAATGATATTCTAAATCTGTGCAGAAGTAGATGTAGGTCCAAACAGTTTAAGTGCCTTTTGTACAAATTTCTGTGCAGTTTTGTGTGTTAAAAGTAGCAGTAGTTACCAGGTAGGTGTGTAAATTTGCTTTACATGACTAGTCAGCTAATCATTGAATGTATTCTAAATAAGTCTTTGTGAAGAAAAGCTGTTTTGCATGGGTGGCGTTCAGTCTGGTGGAACAGTTTGGGTTCAGTACCCAAGGCAGACTGTGTAGCAGCAGGGTCAGGCTGGGGGCTCTGCACAGCAGATGCAGTTCATGGGACACTTCCACCTGACCTTAGTGTCCTGTCTCTGGAGGAGGTGCCTAATGGTTGTTTGAGCCACAACCAGATGCTGCCAAAGTGGTCAAATGATTTATTTTGTTCCTGAGGACAAATCCATGCTTAGCCTGAGCTTCCACAATATTCCTCATAGACAAAGAGGAGATGGAGTCAAAGTGCAGTCTTTGTCTTCATGCAGCTTGATGCCTCAGGGTGGAAACCACTGCAAAGGCCTAAGACTAGGAGCTCTTCTGTTTGGCTAACCAGTTTTACTCACACCTGATGTGTATGTGCTACCAAGCATGGGGCTTTTCTAGACAATGCCTTAGAACAGGAATGGGTGGGAAATGGTCCAGAGGACTTGAGTCTTAGAGCTTTTTCTTATGTGTGTGTATTCTTTAATGTTATGGGGGACTAAAGTATGAGAATATAAAACAATTAATGTTTTGGAGCCTGTAACCTTTGTTTTTGTCTTCCTAACTTGATGTCTGCCTCCTGTTTCCTCCTCCTGCTGTTGCAATCACGCTTGTTATCAAAACAGTCTGTATCGCTCCCAACCCTCTCACATGCTGAAGGCAGGCTTGCAGCTCTACTCTGCTAGCAAGTGGTTCCTGCTGCTCTACCAGATGTTTCTGCTGTGAGAAGATCACTTTCCCTCTTTCCTGTCCTGCTCTGAGATCTAGATCTGTTTCATGACACCAGGCAAAGTGTGGAAGAAGGCAACTAGCCCTTCTTCCACAGCCACAGCAGTGCCAAGAAAGTCACTGTAGATCAGGGGTGGGTTATGCTGAACCTGTTAGATCATGGCACTGGAAGTTGTACGGTAGGGTTAACATTCACAGGGAAAGGGAAAATAAGAAGTTAGTCTATCCACAAGTGCTGAGAAAGAGTTAAATTAATGGGGGAAGAGGGAAAAAAAACCCCTTAATGCTGGAGAAAGATTACACTGGCTTACTTATCAGGTTCATGCTGAGCCCAGTCGTAATTGGAATGTACCCTTTGTAAAGTTTATTGGGTCCTGGGGCAGCTTGTTACTGAACCGGTCAATTAATCTATTTTTTTTTTTAATGAGTTTGGGGATTTCCTTTTGTGGAAAACCACCAGGAAACCTGACCAAATGCCCACAGCTTGGGGAAAGCGTGGCCTTAACATATAGAAAACCCTTCCTCCACAATTAGGAGAGGAAATAGACACCTCCCCTTACGGGGAGCGTATTTGACCAATCCAGGGAGAAAATAGATGGGATTTCACCATTGACTTGCAGGTTGTCGAGGGAGGATCACCATGAAACAAGATTACTTGAATGCAGCTTGGTGTTGAAGGAAATAAAACTGTTGAGTCTCCCTGCTGAGAGACAAATGATTTCCATTTAAAAACCTGTTTGTTCCATGCTGTAACTCCCAATGTAGCAATAATTAATGATACCAGAAGGTTACGAAAGACATTCCGTTGTGCTTGCTCTGTTCTAGGCATGAAATTGGATTAACATGAAGATAAACTTAGACTTTAAATCTGCTGAGGAAATCAGTAATTATGTCAAAATTCACAAATATTAATCTGTTTAAGTGTGACAGGATACTGTTCATCTATCAGCAAAACATCCTGCCTTGTCAGAATTCTGTCAAAAGGTTAATTTCTTAAACTAGTTGGATTTCCAATAGCAGAATATTGTGAAGATGCAACTTATTGAATAAACACAAACAATCTCACCTCTGGAAACATGGTTATTTCTGTTTCAGTGGCATCCAGCCAGTGCCCTCTCATGAGGAAGAATCAATTTGCGAGGTATTGAATAAACCCTTGGTCTCTGCTGCGGAGAGGTGACCACCCATGAAAACAACCGACGTGAAAAGACTGCAAGGTATGACACTGCATACTTATTAAAAGTGTACCTTTGCTAAAAATGAGTCCATGGAAACACTGTTGGCTTTAGGGGTGAGCAATGGGGGCAGTTACAAAGGCTCTGAAATTAAGTTGGGTAGCAATTCGCTGGGTGATTGCAAGGGGAAGTGTCTCCACACCTTATCTTTTCAAACATTTCATGAGTCCAATGTATACACTCCTGATCTAGCTGCTGTAACAGGTGACAGACTTGTGTGAATATGTCTGCAGTAATACAGTCTGTGGTGAAGCCTGCTCAGGTACAATAGTCATGAGGTGGAAGCTGGGCTTGGTATGCCTGCATAAGTTGCAGTCATACCTTCCCTTTGCAATTTGATTTACCCTGAGGGAACAGGTTAGGTTTGAGTGCCCATTTAATTAAATAGCCTGCCAGAACAATAGTATTAGAAATAACCTTCAGTGCTTGATTCCCTTCTCAGTGGAAATGGAGGTAGTGGGCACCTATATAAATCTATTAGGAATGGTCCTCAATACCATCTACCATGAAACATGCATCTAAACCCCCTTGAGATTTAGAAACCTATCTAGTGTAAAGATTGTAGTAGTTTCATTCTTCCTTCCTTCATTTAAAATGCAGGCTGAACATACTTACAGAAAAAAAAGGAGGTTTCAAATTGGGAAGATGATTAGGAGGTTGCAAAAGCCATTTCCGTTGTCATCTGTTGTTGGGGCATCACAGAGATGGTGACATGCAAAAGGCTGGCAAGTCTCCTAGCAAAATGTTAGTTTGCTTTTATGCACAATGTTGGCAAAAAAGAGATGGTGTGTAGCATGGAGAAAGGTGTGTTTTGCAGCTACTGAATGTTAGTAAAAACTAAGCTGAAGGTTAACACATAACTTTGCTGAGCAGACCTTGAAGCAGATGTGATGCCACTGTTCCAGAAAACTGGAATTTTGTTCCCTTGGTAGGAAAAAATTATAATAAGATAATAATTTTAGAAATAAAGAACTTCTATTAATACATTCTCCTAAATTTAAACAAACAAAAAAGGCTTGTTATATATATGCCAGCCATGCCTGGCCTCTTCATAAAAGACTAAGTTGAAAAAGAGAGTACAGCCTCTGTAGGTATTTCTTGAAGTCACGAAATGCTTTCTCAATACTTGAAAATATCTTATTCTGCTTAATTGCTCATGAAGGTAACTCCTTTTTCTAGTGGGATATGTCTGGTTGCTCTACTCTTAAAAACCCTTTCACTTTATGGAAAATAGCTATCAAATCTCCTGTTTCTGTTTTCCAGCTGCACCATCACCTTAGTAAACAAGAAGAAACAGGGCATGAAGACGGAAAGCTGCTATGGATCTCTTTTCAACACTAATGCAGGGACATACAGCTCTGTTCAGCAGGACTGGCTTTGGCATCTGGCTGACCCATGGCTTTTGTATTTCCCAGCTCTGTGCTGTGCCACGTGGCCTTGCTGGTAAGTTGGGGATTGCTGCACTGTGCTGAATGTAGACACGCTGTAAGTGGTTGAGATCATACGAGTGCTGTGTGACTGGAAGGGCGAGGAAGCCCAGGCTTAACCTCCTGTGGCAATTACAAGACATTCCTTGCAGTTGTTGCCATTAGTGGGAGCTACAAAATGTTTATGTGTGGGAGTTTTTAAAGTCTCCGCTGTTTATAAAATCTCCAAACCAGTTGATATGACATTCTATGATGACCAAATCAAATATAAAGAGGTTATCTCCTTATTTTTCATTTTATTATGTACAACTTCTCTTTACCAACTTCTTTTTCATTTTTTCCTGTCCCCCTGACTCTTTTCTTTATCATAGGCTGCTTGCATGAGCTCAGCCATAAAATCATCTCTCAGTGAAAGAAACATCCTTCTATTTATTGTGTCTATTTTTTATGATGACTTTTACTTTGAATTTATTTAACAATACTCTACTTCTTTCCTTTCACTACATTGTAACTGCTCTTTCCTATGTCATTTGGAACTGGCCAAAGTTGGCAGATCTCAAATTTCTTTTTCCTCTTTGAAACGTGCAGATTCTTTCTCCTTCAGTGATAATGGGCATTGTGTTTCCTTAGAAATATTTTTGGGGGCCTATTATTTCTCAGCCACTTCAGTTGGCAAACTGAAGGCTTGGAAATAAATTAGCTTGGATGGCAGCCCAAACTGTCAAAATGAGCCTTCCATTCATTACTGAATCATCCACCTCCTGCATTTAGATCTTCAGCCCCACTTTTCCAGTAAGCTTCTTAGTTGAGTTCTTGGAATTATTTTTTTTCTGTCACTTTTGAACTTAGTACTCCAGTCTACTTCACTTACGACCACACAGCAAAGCTACTTCCCTATTATCTGGAAGTAATGAACTAATAATTCCAGTATAGAGGGCACAGCTGGTCATCATTTTTGGTAGAAGACATTGAAATTATATTTTTCTCACGTATTATTTCTCTATGAGTTACCTGAGGCTGAGGCCTTGATCACTTTGTCAGGCAAGAAATTCCAGGTAGGAAAACTGATTCCTACATAGGTATCATTAAAATCATATTGTTAGTCTTGCTCTGAAATGTTCTGGGGATGAGGTAGGAAGGTCTTGTATCCCTTGTATATTTATGTCCCTTAAGTATTCTCCCCCACTTCTTTCTGTGTTTTGGGGATTTTTACCTGGTTTTTCTGCTTTCCTTTTCTCCCCTCCCCTGTCTTTGTCAACAAACATTTTCTCAGAGGAATAAATTTCTCAGAAATATCAAGTAGCATCTTTTTTCTTTCTTCTCAGTTGGTGTCAGTCTGGACTTTGACTGTTAAGGGAATTGTCAGAATGAAATGTTTCTATTTCAGACGTGATTTTTTCCCCAACATTTTATTCAACTTTTGTTGTATTTCTATTTCAACCAAGATTTTTAAATGTTTTTTTTTAAATTAAAAAACCCTGACTGCTAGTGAAAGGTAGTTACATTAACAGGTCTGAAAGTTCCAGTACTACCTGGAAATAAGCTGAACTTTGTTGGGGGGTTTGTATAAGAGAGTAGCATACAGAAGCCCATGTTCTCAACATGTACAGTATGAATATGAGAAACTATGGAGAAATTTTCAGTGGCAGTGCAGCTGTTGGAATCAGGTGTACAGGAAGGAAGAAGTGTCAAACCTTGTATGACTTTAGAAGAGAAAGTTGGAAAAAATGCATACATACAAAAGAGAGTGAAGTTTAGTCCTTCATCACTGGGTTTGAGGCTGGTCCAGAAAAGGTCTTAGATTTCTTCATGGGAAAGGTCACAGCTTTCCATCTCTAGAATCATGCATGCCCCTCCTGCATGTATATAGAACATTGTGAATTAGGACTTGGACAACAAAAGCTTTGGCTAAAGATCACAAGGACTTCACATACGTGTGGAGAAAGCTGCACAGGGTTACTAGGCTGTGTAACAGTCTACAGAAGGTACCTATTCCTTTGGCCACTACCGTCTTGTTTTGTTCTCAGGCAACATTTTGCTGCTATGGAGCTGTATTCTTTATTTGTGAGCTTGCTTGTATTCCTAAACCCAGGGTAGGCCAATAACCCTGGCAATTCTGCTCTTGCTACAGCTGGGAAGTGAAGGATAGGCTGGAAAATGGCTTTTAAGCTTTAGTTTCACAGTTCAGTTGTAAATAACCGCTGCTGTACACAAAAAATCAGCATGATAATGGCATGGAACAAACTGAATAATGGGCCAAGTTTAATAAACTTTGGGTATTGAAATAACAGAACTCTTGACATATAGTAAAATCAGATTACCCTTGAACCAAGAGTTGAAACCACAAGTCTGTTTAAGGACATCCAAAGGCTTCTGTCAAGCAGTGCAGGTCTGCACTGATGTGGCCTGACGCAGGTCTAGCAGCAAGAGCTTGAGCTTTTCCTGGTTCTGCAATCAGGTGACAACAAAGTATATGAACCACCAAATTGATAGGGAGAAGAAAAGCACAGCAAGGCACACCTGGGTTTTCTGTGATGCGTTGTGTAAACTGGAATAATTACCTAAGACATTTTCTGCTGTGCCCACATAAAGGTGGACGCTCACACAACTGCAGTTTAGCAAGGAAAGCTTGATTGCTGCTGCACTTAGTGTGATGAAACTTTATCTCTTTTTTTTCCTTAACTGTTTTCTCTGACACAATTACAATTCTGTTAGAAAATAAAAATTTAACTGGAAAATTTTATGGGATTGTTCTTCTAAGTGAGGTAAGACTATTTCTCTTCTTGGTATGCAAGAATATTGCCTCCCAAATTAAATACGCATTTAACATAAATACACTGTGGTGATTATTGCAATTCAGGGACTAACGATTTCCTTTTTCTCTGGCTTTCCTGCTATGCAGTTGGTTGTGTTTCCACACTTATGGTGGTGAATTAACTCCCTGTGGATAATATAGCTTCACTTGCGGCAGATGTCAGGACTCTTAATCAGAATTTAAGTAGCCTCAATTACATCTACCTTAATTCACTTTGGAAGTGAAGTAAGTTAAATTGAATTAGGGGTACTTTAATTCTGAATAAGTGTGTCCACACAGATATTCAATGCCTTTTAGCTAATTTGTTCTAAAAATTCCTTCAGATTCTCTTTGCAAGTGCTTTCCAAAGTACAGATATGGAGTCTGGGGGTGCTTGAGATAAGAAATAGGGGGAGTATAGACAGTGCACGCTATGAAAGCAATATTTGAGGACGTTTGTGTGTAAAGGGTTGAGTTTTGGTCCACGAAGGTTATTGACTTGAACACAGTGCTTGACTGGGGTTGAACACCGTGCTTGACTGGGGTTAGCTGGGCAGGAAGTAAAAGAGAAGTATAGCTCTGATGGGTGCAATTCCATAGCAAACAAGAAATGTATTTGGCCACACATCACAAAAAGTCTTGATCTTTTTGTGCCTCCTTAGAATGAAATGTATTCAGATAGGAATTGCCTTATGTCTGGGTTTGCAAAGCAGCTGGCTCTGTGGGATGCAACTGCGATTAAGATGGTTGGAATTACACACTTAGAGACAGACACACTAAATGAAACCAAAAATGTGTCTATTCCCTTATCTGTTAGCAACAGTGGCCAACAGCAGAGCTTCTGAGGAGGATAAAACTATGGCACGAATTCATTGGTGCATTCCTCTAGCGTAGGTTAGCAGGGCCTAAGGATTTCCTGAGCCAGAAATGGAGTTTCAGAGCAGTTGTTAATTCCCCATAATAGATTTTCCCCATACATTGCTGAGTTCTTTAGCCTTTTACTAAGCCAGAAGTGTTTACTATTGCCTCTGTGGTTTGTGTCATTTGTATTACCCATCATCTGTATGTAAAATGCAGTTGTGGGATTAACCCAGCAGGCACGTGGCCCGTGCGACCTGTAAGTCACCATCAGCAAGCAGCGTGGTTACCTAACTTAGGTTTGTCTGTGTAGGCAGTGTCTACTTCCAGAAAGTCTTGTTCTGTAGCCCTGTGTTGTGCAGTAGGCCCTGTACATACTCATGATCAGCAAACAGCTTTCCCTTGAAGAGCTCACAGTGTTACCAGACAAGCGAGAAGTGACCAGCCTGCAGCCAGAGAGCAGACTGGAGAATGCAGTTAGGCACGACTTGAGTAGACAGCAGAGTAGAAAGTGGCTCTTATGCAAGTTGCAAACTTCTAATCCATCTGTGTCTTGAACAAGCATACAGCCCTGATCATCCTCTCCTAAAAAATACTTGACAGAAAAAAAAAGATCCAGAGGAGGGCAACAAGGATAAGTAGAGTTATAAAATTATTTTCCTAGAAAGATTAATAAAAATAGGGCAGTTCAGCTTGGAAGAGAGACAAGTAATACAGGTGTGTGTAAAGTCATAACTGGCACGGGAAAAGTGAATTGGAAATGACTATCCTCTGTTAAAACACAAGACTAAAGGGGCAATGAAGGGAATTTTCAGGCAGCTACTTTAGACCAGAACAAATAGAAGTGCTTTTTCACACAGTGCATAATTCAGTTGTGGAACTTATTGCTGACAGATATAGATTCAAGAAGCAATTAGACAAATTCATGGAAAATAGGTCCAGCAGGGGCTATTAAACACGCTGATGCAGATGCAACCTCTGGCTCGGGAAATCCCTAAATGGAAAGTTGCCAGAAGCTGGAAGGTGGAAGAAGCATCACTCTAGGCCTGATGTGCTTTTCTGCTCTTTCTCTGAGTAACCACTCTGGGTTGCTCCACAATGTGGGTTTCAGGCCTCGATGGCAGATTATGCCTCTTAGGCTTTTATTTATCCTTTCTTGGGCATTGTTCATATTCCATGTACTAGGTAATTTAATTCCCTTTCCTTAAAGGGCTGTGTTACATTTTGGGGATTTGATGTTTGAAAATAGTTGAGTTAAGCAGTATGAGGCATAACGCATCAGCCTGCTTTCACAGCAGGACGAAGTAAGCCGCCAGAATTAACCCTGTGGCAAAACAACAGGGTCCCCATCTCACCCCTGCCCAAATGGTTGAATGGGGAAAATTAGCATTTTAGTGCTTCCAGAAAATGACACAATTGAGGGTCTGACAGAAGAAGGGAGGGAATGAATTCCAAGGTACCTACCAGTAGATCTTCATCCCTTTAAACCACTTTCAGATTAACAGTTGCTGGTGAGACTTTGTCCAGCCTGCCTAGCACTGTTATAAAGAAAGTTGCTGTGTCTCTAGACTGGGCTTTGCCTCTCATAATTTCCAGTTGTAATTCATCTGTAAAGGCTGAATTAAGATAGAGAGTTTGCTGGAAAAAATGTCCTGAGCCATGGAGAACACCAGGGAAGTGGCCCCTGCCACAGCTCTGAGGTAGGAATGAGCAACACCAGGTACAGTCACAGAGATAGAGAGGCAACTGCTGCCTCTACACTAACTTCTTGCACAAAACTGAGCAAATCTGTCCTTCCAAAAAACTGGTTCCCCATCTCTGTATATTTAGCTACAGAAAGGCCAGAGATTCATCCCTTTGCCTTTTTGTTTCTGTTGGGTTAGGGCTTCACAGAGCTCCACAAACCCCTCAGCTATAGACCAGTGAACGGATACTCTCATTAATGCTGTATTCAGATTCTGATTCTGTGTTGAATGATACCCCACTGGTTCGGGGGGGAAATCTTTGTCTTTTTCCTTCTGAGACTAAGAAATGGCTCATGTTGCATTGAGATCATGGATTCTCTTTGATTGTAAGTGTAACCTTTCAGCATGAGGCTGCTGGTGCAAGTGAAATCAAAAAGCCTTTGTGAAAGTGTCTTAACAAGGCAGTGGCGTGATCGTGTCTCTATGCAAGTTATTTTTCCAGGGACTCAGGTGGTACTGCAGCCAGTCAAGGGGTTAACACACTGTCCTTGAACTACTCCCCTGGGCAAAGCTGTGCCTGCACTTCAGCCTGTCTTTGTGGAGCTTCATGAGCATTCAGGGGTTGAATGCTAAGTCTGTCAGACTATCAAAGTGTGGGGTTTTTCCCCCTCTCTCAAGCCAATCAGTACAACTAATTTGGATCAAGAAAAGAAGTGTCTTCAAATATTGCAGAACTAAAGAAGCAGAGTGAGGATGAGGCTGTCCTGGTGAATGTATAGAATAAATAAATACCATTTCAGGATGTTGCTGCTTTTTTTGTTGGTTTTGGGGTTTTTTTTAAACTACCCTTCTTTTAAAAAGTTTCTTAAATATTTATTTTGCTCATTGTTTATTCTTTCATCAAAAGGAAAGGCAAGCTTATTTCTCACCACAGCCTCTTGAAGGAAAAAATCCCAAGTGCTCAACTGGCTTTGGAAAATGAAGACAGTTGATGCCCAAGGCCCACCCTAAGTGTGGAAGGATAAGAATAACTATCTCCAGGAGAAATAAAAACGAGGTAGCTGCCATATATATGAGTCTGTTCCTCAGGGAGGCAGTTCCCACCACTTTATACCTGTGCCTGGATGCACTAGCCTGCCTTCACCCCTGAATGCTCTCAGCATTTGCGTTTGTGTCATCTAAAAGCTGTTGGTGTTACTGAATTCTGTGGCTGTCTACATAGCACCAAGAAGGAATGCATGGCTTTTCTGCTGGACTTGATGATCTTAACACTCTTTTCTAACCTAAGCAATTCTATATTTCTATATAAGTTCCTAAATCAATCAATAAGTATTGGATTAAATGAGTGTTAGGTGCCACACAAGCAGTGGTGATGTGAACTGGGGAGAAAAAGAGAAGGCTTGAGAGATGCAGGTGTTTTCCCCCAGGAGATGCCCAAGTGCACTTATTTTCCTGTACTTTTAGCTTGTGGAGGTCAAATAAGCACCTAAATTCCTTTAAAGAGCTGAGCTTCGATTAATTTAATGGGAAGAGATGCTAGTACGAGGCTGCTGCTAGAACCTCATTAATAACTTACCACTTTTCAGCTAATCTTACTGTTTTTCCAATTTTAAAATAGTGTTAGTGAGGGGTCAGAGATCCCACTGTGGGTTAGCAGCAGGGCTTCAGAAGGAACCCAGACCCATCACTTCTGAGGTCTGAGTACCACGTGCTGTTTCTTTTCAGGCTGGCTGTTGGATTGCAATATAATATCTACTAATACCCAGGCAATCTGAATGTGACACTGTACAGGACAGCAAGCTGTGTGAAAGCATTCTGTAATGCACTCTGCCCAGTTCAATTGAATTCACCTGCTGCATTGTTTATTATTTTCTATCCTCACCTAAACCCTGTCAGATTCCAAGGGGGGATATTGAGAAATGAGAAGAAGGATCGAGGTATCAGATACAGGGGGTTTTTTTGCAGGGTAGGGGGAAGACGTAGCAGATACCTGTGGTGCATATACAGGCATGAAGGTGCCTGTTATGCTCATTATTAAGGCAAAAAATACATTCTCTTTCCTGTCTTGGAACAAAGTGCTTGGGGAGGGAGATGTAGGCAAAAAGCTGGTTTCTCCTGGGGACTGTGGCACTCTGAAGAGAGGAGGCACAGATCCCACGGTGAGGTTGGGGTGACTGGGAAAAGGCTGCCAGTAAAGGAGTTCCAGTTCTGTGGCTCTGTTCTCAGCACTTCAGCTGGTTTGCACACTGCAATAATAACTGCTGTTTATCAGGTGCCTATCCATCAACTGATGCCTCAAGTAATATAAACCAAGCTGGGCTGCATCAGGAAAAAGATTTTTAATCTGTTTCTTTCAGAGTAACTACGTGACACTAAAGTCATTCTAAGGTTAAGTGGGAGTGAGTTCTGGGAACTGAGATTGTAGGAGAAGTCTATGTACAAACAGCGTCTTTCTCCAAATACAACTGGTTTGGGGGTTATGCCTGTGCTTAATAAGGCAGAACAGTCTGAAAAGAGTTTGAAGATTGGAAGCATATCTTAGTGCCTGCCCATTAAATGCCTGAGACGTGAGAACCAACTTTTTAAACTCTACTTTTATGATTGTCAAGTCTGTGACAGGTCAGTGTTTAGTCTATTATCTTATCAGCTAGTGGCTACATATTCATTGGAGAGAGATGAGCTGTCCATTATATGTATTTTGTACTTTTATGATGAAAGATAATTTGTGTAAAAGCATCCAAAGCGTAGGCATTTTGGGATGCTTTTAACATATCAAAAGAATCTGATCTGTATCTGTCTTTTTCCTCTAGCCAAATTATTCACCAGGAATACTGATTCTTTTATTTCTTTTCCATTCCCTTTCCAGACAGTCTGTGTTAAACACTTACTTTTTTATTTTTTATATAAAGGGAGCAGGACAGGGAGTGGAAGGTAAAATACAATCCAAAGGAAAAGAAATAAGGATATCTTGAATTATCTTTTAAAATTTTTATTCTAATTATTTCTTGCATCAAAATAAAACATTTTTTTCTTCCCTTCATAAATTTCCCCCTAATATTCCCTTATATTGGCCAGATTGGGAAAACGTAAAGGAGAAAGATTATCTGGAAGAGACTATGACTTTTTAATAGACCTCTACTCTGTTATGAGGCTTATTTTGAATGAATTAGCCTTAGTATGTGTCTCCCATTATCTGATAGAGAGGATGCTTCTCTAGCTGCCACATGGGGAGCTCAGAAGCAGTATTAAGTTGTCAAGTTGTCTAGGTCTCGGGGTTGTAACCTCATTTTTCTGGAGATGATTTTCGTGAAGCTAGAGCAGTTTGGCATGATGTTCAGTCTTCTGGATAGTGTGGGGTGTTGGAGATATAGCACAAGAAATTCTGTGACCAGAAAAAGATATTATTTGACTGGGAAGCTATTTCCTACCCTTCCACATGTGCCATGGTCATGCCCTGTACACTGTTGCCATGGAGGTGTAGCAGGACACTCACTTTTGCAAACCTTAAACTTTCAGTCCTTTTTTATTTGCCAAGTTGCTTCTCCTGCTTTTTCTTTGTGGTCAGGAACTCTTGAATTTAAGCTCTTTGACAGCTCTCTTACTTTTTTTTTTTTTTAAGTTAAATTTCATAGCCCTATTTTGAAGGGAGCCATGGACACCCAGGGCTCTGGAGACCAGAGATTAAAACCACCACATAAAAGATCTAGAATGGTACACAACATGTTAGTCTGGTAGTGATTATTTTAATGGTTATAGCATTTACTTTCAGATGTTTTACAGAGTGTATACAATATGTATAATAGGTAGTCTGGAAACAAAGAAGTGACCCACTCCCATCAACTGTAGGAATGGCTGAAATATGGCTTTATGTAGAAGGGAATTCATAGCTGTGAGCCTCAAGTGTTTGCTTTTCTCCTGGGTTTTTTCTTTGTTTTAAGAAAAAGCTTCATGCTCCTATGGCACCTTTCACTTCCAAGGCCTTGCTCCTGATCTGTCAAGATGAGGAGTAACTACTTGATTGACCTCAGAGATTTATGACAGTGTAAATCCACAGCAAGATCAGTCGTCAGCTCAAATAGCTGAGTCTCCCCAATGAACTTTAACTGCAGTCTGCAGCAGCCCGTCAGGCAAGAGAAGTAGTTTCAATGAAAAAAGGAGAGCAATGAATCTTCTCTGCTCCAGGTCCTTCCCCCACTCCTTTCCCTCTGATTTGGGTTGACAATCACAATGTTCTTCCCACTATGTCACATCTCTTGATTTCTGACTTCCCCTGCTCCTATTTCTGGAATTCTTGACATTTGCATTTGCAACTCAGTTTCCTGGGTCCTTCTTTCCCTTCACAAGTTTATCTCCTCCCAAAGACACAGTGTCCACCCTTGCTCTCCTCCAGTGTACATGCAGCTTAGGGTTCTTCTTATGTGGTTCTTCCCAAGCTCCTTTTAACTCCCTTGTTGAATTCAATCTCTTACTCATTAGCCTTATGGACTTGAGTGAGGTTTTGGACTCCAATTATTACCTTCTTTCAGAGAGCCATCCATCAGCCCAATTAAAGCAACCCTTCTTCCCATTCTGATCAGAAGGAAAGGTGTTCCTGTCATTCAACAAGCACTTGCTTTACATGCAGAAGTGCATGTCTGCATTTTGCCTTCAGTAAATAGTGCTGCATTTTTAATTAGCTTGTCCTTAAGTAACAGATTGTGCTGCCAAATGCTTTAAATTTCTGTCTTTTCAGATTCTAAAATAAGTTTTTGCTGACTTTTTGTTGGTAATGGATGAAGGGGATGGTTTTCAAACTATGCATGGCCAGCACCAGCTGAAGATTGCTTTTTATTTTACTCATGCTGAGTGTGCTGGCTCTTTGCTTTCATTTATTCCAGAAAAGCTTGTTTCACTGTCCCTTGCATACTGTGATTGAATCCACTGTAGGAACTCAGGCTTGTAGCATCTTTCTCCGGGCCTTTGGAAATTCCTGGGAGTGATAATCTGCATTTAATGATGAACTTCTCAGTCTGAAGCCTTGTGTGAGAGACTATCCAGGGAGTAAGGCAGGAAATATGTTGATATGCTCCATTTTAATTCAAGAGGTAAATGAGGGCACCGTGGGTCATGGTGATAGGTATCAGCTTCAGGCTGAAATGCTCAGCTCATTGGCTCTGCAGTTTAAACAACAACATATGCGGAGCCTTTGCCTGTTACTTTTCTGAACTGAGAAATTGGTATAAGGAGAAACATGATTCGTCCTCTTTAGTTTCTGAAATAGATTTGGCAATGTAAAATCTCAAGGGTGCAATGGTGCTTTTTGAATTAAACCCTGAATCAGTGACTTGATTCTATTTGAATTTTAGGTTGTGGGGCCAACTTTCCAGCTGATGCTACTCAACACACTTTAATAAAGCTGATTATATTTCATGGGTGTCAACAAAGCCATACTGGCTTCTGCTTTTTAAGAAGCCACTCCACACCCCTTACAAATATTTCATTGTAAGTGCTGTAATATGGAAAGATATTTTAAGATTTGGTTTCAAAACTGGGAGTTAGAATGGGTTGGAGTGAAATATGAGAGGAGGGGGGAGTTTTCAGTGAGACCGGCCACTGTCATTATTACATGTTATCACATATAGCACTAATCTTTGCTCAGAAGATGTAAGGCCAGAGAAAGCTTGTCATCTGAGGCCAGTGTGAGCACACAAGTTTGAGATGTAGCTGAAGGGAGCAGAGAAGCTTAGCATTAATTCTACTTTTCAGGGTGCTAATGGTTATTTTAATATTTCAAAGTGAGGAAGAACTAAACTTAGAGACATATGGATCTGACCTAGTAGACTACTGTAGCCTGATCAGGTTTCTGGCATATACAAGAAACTCTGGTATGAAATTGGAAGAAAGTCATGAACAAGTTTCCTCCTGGGAAAGCTGAGGAGGGCCAGGATGAAAGTGAAAAGACAGGGAAGTGGAGAGGGGGAAAAAAAGAAAGAAGTTGTGCAAGGTGCTGAATGTGAAAACAATAAGCTTTGATGTGATGAGCATTGGCTGGGAAGCAGAAGGATCTGAGGATGGCTGAGAAGGTAGGTGACTGGATAAATGGACTGGAGGGGATGAGGGCAGAAGCCTGGAGGGGAGAAAGCTTCAGTGAGATGAGGCGTGAGATGACTAAGCCTTGGCTGAAAGGCTTCAGCATTATAAATTGGGCAGGCAGATTTAATGGCAGCTTTGACGTCTGGGAGAAGAGGGAGGAAGAGCTAAAAATGCCCCTAAGAATATGAGTCTGTGAGAAGGACATCGCCACTGGCAATGTGGAAAGGAAGGAGAAAACGCATTAACCCCCCCAAAGGCTAACAGTTCAGAGGATGAAATTCTGAGTGCACACAAGTAGGCGGGGGGAGCAAGTGCTGACTGCCCCATTAAGCCCATCTGGATCTCGTGGGGTGTGTGGGTGGTGCGTAGCTTTTCCTTCAGTGGAAGGAAGGGGTCACACTTCTGTCAGGTCGCTGTGCCAGCCGTAGCGCTTGCTAGAGAGGTCGGGAGTAGGTATTTTAAGGCTAAAGTGAATTACTTCTCCAGAGCAAAAGGGGATGTCAGGGAAATGATGTGGCTCTCCCTGATACCAATTTACTGTGCAGTACACCTGAAGTATTGTATCTGATCCATTGCCTTTATCTCATCCAAGGCTCTTCCCTGGAGCACTTTCTAGACTGGGTATCTAACGCCTGGTCCTTGTAGAAGGTAGCTGCTGCCTTCCAGGGCTCGATGCAGCTGCAGCATTCATGGGGAAGCTGCGCCAAGGCAGAGCCTTTCCTCATCTGTGTGTGGTACTTCCTCTTTTCCTTTCTCTTCACCCCTCCCAGTTAAATCTGGTCCTACTTGTCAAGTTCTGGATCTGCTCTGTGATTTGGTACTTTGAGAGACATCCTCAAGCCTGTGCTGGATCTCATTGCATCTCCTCTCACAGGAGAGGCCCTGGGAGCTCTGCTCCTCTTCTGGCACCCTTCAGAGTTTCTGTCTTCTGGGTTCACCTCAAAATCCACCTTTTTTTTCTTTCTTTTTCCTTTTTCTTGTTTTATGTCTCTTTTTAGGTCAGGTGCAAGGCATAATATTGGATAGCAACTGCAAGGAAGATACTGAGGTTGACCTAAGGACCTTAAACTTTGTAGGTCTTTTTGGTATGATTTTCCTGGGCTGTGACTTTAGTGAAGCTGCAGATCCCTTTTTCCTGTGCCGCAGCATCTGCATCTGGTCCTGCCCAACCTAGTGCACCTCTGCAGGGCACCAGTTTTTAGTGTGGCTGTTGTCAACCTGGGTCTTTTAAGACTCAAGAGTTTGATGCCCACAGTTTGAGGGTGCTTTTGAAAATCTTGGCCAGGTGGCTTTATAAATGCCAGGAAATAAAATGATAAATGCCAATATGGTGAAAATGTGACTGCTCAGGGATATTAAAAGGATGGCATTTCACAGGGAGTCTCTCACTCCTTTTTTCTCTCCTAAGAATGCCCAGTTTTTTCAACAAGCCACTTTCAAATATGCAGACGTTGAAAGATCCTGGGTTAAATTCATCCCTTCCACAACTCTGTGGACTTCAATAGAGTTGCACCAACACTTGTGCCGTCTTTTGTAGCTGATTAATTTATGTTCATTTTACTTCTCTGGTGCCAATGAAAGAATTTAATAGACCCTTATTGTTCCCTGCAGATACCCCCCCTCTGTGCGGAGAGACATCCAGCTCTTCTGTGGGTTGGCATTGTTGTTTTTCTCTTTTTGATTTCCTTCATGTAACAGAAAGAGATTACACTGGGGGAGCTAACTGTGTACTTGGCTCTCCAGGGAATTCAATACACGCCTGCAATTAACCTGCATTTAACTGGCCATTGGATGTTGCTATTCCTCTACAATAAACACAGATGGTAGGCAGTTTTGACTGAGTATTTGTATACTGCAGGTTGGCACAGCTTAAGTCAAAATAAATACAATTTCCAGACGGCACAGATCCTTGCCTCTCCTTTCTGCCTTTTTTTACAGAGGAGGGGAAAAATCTGAATAGTATCCAAAAAAGCTTCTTGTTTGGCCCCCAAAATAAATAATTTGCCTAAAAGCTGAAGTTGATTTCCGATCTCAGCCCCATCAGTCTGTCAGGGAGACGGTAAAGGGAGCGAAAAATTTTAATCAGGATTTAGCAGGGAAAGTAATTCAGTGGGAGGGAAAGTACGTTTTGAATTGCACTTAATATCACAAGCTCTCATCTTGCTAGTGCTTGGAACGTTGCACAGCTTTACTCCTCTCATGGGCGGCTTGAGTTCTGTGGATTAAAATAAGATTTTGGAGGTTTGTGAGCGAAAATAGTTCTTTATGTGTTCCTCAATCTAGAAGGAGAGAGTATGTTCCAACTGGAATAGCTTTTTCTTGACTTGTTTGGGGAGGAAAGGCTGTGGGTTGGAATGAGCACCTCATTATCTATTAATTATTTCCCTCATTCACAAAACCAAGATGTTTCCTTTGCTGCCAAAAATGGGTTGTCTGCAGGAGAACCAGAGCTCTGGGAAGATTCTAAAAAATAAAACAAATATTAAAAAAGCACGGTTGTTAAGTTTAAAGAAATAGAGCTAAGCATATAAAAAAAAAATAAAAAAAAAAAGGAAAAAAATCTGCCACCAGGGTCAAACTTGATGCCATGTGTATTTTTTTTTTCATTAAAGGAGTGCAGATTTTGAGCCCAAGCTATTATTTCCGGTGACTTGAGGCCCTCCGGGGGCAGCAGTGAAATGGAAAAGAGCACGGCAGCCTGCTCTTGGAACTGATGCTCACTGAATCTGAAAGGTCATGTCATGTTTTCTGGCAATTGACTCAATGGGTTTGGATTCTACAACATAAGGTCGGGCCGTTTTCACTCAGCACATGTTTACTGGGGAATGTGCCTTCCAGTTGTTTTCACATTGACCTTATTACCCTGCCACACTGATGAGCCTGGCACAAAAACTACTTTTTGTATTGCTGCGTGCACCACCCTCCCTCTCCACCCCCTCCCTCACCCCCCTCCCTGTTACTTTGGGCTGTGGATGGAGGGTTTGGTGTACTCAGTTCCCCCACTCCTGATCCCAGTTTTCCGTGCTGCTGTTACAGCGCAGATGCACAGGAGCCTGTTGACTGCACACTTTGGAAGGATGGGAGGATGCAGTGGGACCAACTGATGGTTGGTTCCAAGGTTTGTGATAGAAGAGCCTGGGAAGGGAGGAGACACTGGCTCTGGACTTGAGCAGGAGGGTTTCCCGCGTCTGATGTAATAGCCCTTCTCAGTACTCCTGCCGTAGGTGTGGCCATGAGGTGGATAGACGCTGGGAGGGCACAGCTCACAGCCCAGGGCTGGGATATGATCCACACTGGGCATTGTTAAAAGGGATGAAGGCAGCAGTTCCCTCTCCTCCTGGTAAATCTGCTCCTTCAGTGCAAAATACACTGGCCAAGCTTTAGAGAGATAAATAAAAAACTGCTGCTATTTCTGCAAGTGCATTGGCAGCTCTCTTTCCTTGCAGCCACAGAAGTTCTTGTGCTGAGAACACAATATGTGTCTCTGCCACCTTTTCAGGCTTAAAAAAGTGTTTTGGGCTTCTGTCAATTTTGGGAGCTGTAAATTAAAGACGAGGAGTTTATTATTACTTGGAATGCTCCCATGTTTTAAGCAGTTTGAGACAGAAAGGAGCTGAGACATTTGCAAAAAGTCATTGATGGGGACAAGGAAATAAAGCCACGAGTGCTTTCTTCTGTGAACTTGTGGCTTAACCTCATCCTGCCACCTGTTTGTCAACCCAGGCTGCCCCCAAAAGACAAAAAAATGTTGCAGTGCTTTGTCATTGTTTGAATATTGCTCTTTCAGTAAGGTCAGAGCGACTTGCAGCAAAGCTACTAGTCAGAGAGCAGGGTGTGCTGAGATGTTACACAGGAGTGTCGGGACCTCAGGAGATGAGAGCTTTGATTCTGGCTTGGACTCTGCTGTCCGAGCATGGCACTGGGAGGTTATTTTTGGAGGGTGACTTTACAGTCCGCTGAACAGAATCACTGCCTGAGACCTGGGGATCAGTTATTACCTTAGTGCCAACAAGTTCTGAAGTGGCTCAGGTGCAGGAGCTGCAGACAGGACTTTGGGCATGTTTCTGTCAATAAAATGAGAGCCTGTCTCAGAGGCTTCAAGGAGTGCCTGTTACATTCACTGGGATGAGGGCAGTGTCAGTGGTCTTTGCCACTGACCAGTTTGATTTAAAAAAACCCCAAACACAAAAAAAGTGCCTGGTAGTCAGTCATTATTTGCCATCCAGATAGCTTTTGTCTGGGAATTGCACTTTAGGAGGAAACTTGCTGGAGAGCTGTGAAAGAGGCTTTCTTCTTTTTTTACAGGTGATAGGACAAGGGGAAAGGGCCTCAAGCTGTGCCAGGGCAGGGTCAGATTAGATGTCAGGAAAACATTTTTCTCTGAGAGTTGTCAGGGCCTGGAACAGGCTGCCCAGGGAGGGGGTTGAGTCACCATCCCTGGATGTGTTTAAAAAAAGGTAGATATGGTACTTAGAGACATGGTTTAGTAGAGGACAGGAAAAGTTGGACTCGATCTTAAAGGCCTTTTCTAACCCAGTGATTCTGTGATTCTGAAGGCTATGGGGAATGTGCCACAACTGGATTCCTATCTCATAGAATCACAGAATACCCTGAGTTGGAAGGGACCCATAAGGTTATAGCTCATGTTTTGTGTTGGTGGTTTGATTATCTTTTCAGGATGTAAGGCACCATGCAGAAATAGCCAGCATAGCTCTGGAACAGGAACATACAACCATATCAGCCCCGCGGCACGTCCAAGATGCACACACAGGCTAAATGGGTGATAATTGCTGAAGAGGAGGGTTACCACCTCTCTCATGAGGTGCTGATCCTGCTATATAGACACAGCGCCTGACTGGCACGGGCTTTGTTACCACATAACCAGTGGGCAGTGGAGAAAAGCCTGTCTTGGCAGATTGTTCCCAAAGTCTGGCCTCAGTGTGGCTGTTTATGCAATTTTTAGAACCTTAATTTTTGCAAGACATGCAAGCTCATCTGGTATTGCAAGTCCATCTCAGGTAAACCACTGCCTGGCTTAAACCCTCATGGGAAACTTTCTTGAACAAAGCTCTAGCTTTTCTATTCACAGAGGAAACACTGTGGACTGAAAAGCATGGACTGTGCAAGCATGGAAGTTCTAGAAAATACTTCTATAAATGTATTTGTTAAAGCCTGGAAATTACTATTCATCTCATCTAGAGGGCCAAAGCAAGGCTTGAGAAGCACATGTCCATTTTAGCCTGGAACTGAAAGTCAGTGATACATTGGTTCTGTGTGAAATTCCCTTGGTTTGCAATCCTATCAATTAGATGAATTGCTTTGATTCTTATAGTTTGGATCTGTTTTTCCAACAATTTTGAGGTGATGCATAGGTATTCACTTGGACTGGGAGCCATTTTAATGGATCAGACCACTGATTTCACAAAGGCCTGAAAGGTAAAACTCCTTGGAGGAGTATTCAAGACTCAAGTAGTTTGCCTTGGAAGGAAAAATCTAGTTTAAACTGGGCAATGCCCTTCCTTAACTAAGACTGCAAATGCCCTATGGCTGGCTGTTCTGTTCTCACTTTAGGTGACGGCTATGGATTAAGAGCCTGAGGCTTTGGCTAACATCTATAGGCCAGGCAATGCATCCCCAGGGGCTAATTCAAGGCAAGTTGTGCAGGTGTCATAATTAGCAGTTTCCTGTTAAAGCTCCACAAATAAGCTGTAATCCTCAAGGCACTAGCCTCCAAAACCCCTTGCAGATTTGTTTTCAGACCAAATAATATTCATCTGTAACCCCCACTTTTTTTTTATTTAATTGCCCAAGCTGCACATTTAACTACCCTGGACCCACCAGCTTAGATTTTTGCTGAAAATCAGATGTGAACAGGGATTAATGGTGCCAGTTGCTCACACTACCTAGCCACCACATCGAGTGCAACTTGCCCTTAAATGAGGCTGAGGTGCACAATAATTGAGTTAGAGATGAATGGAGGACTTCAGTTTCCTACCTGATCCCTCCTCGCCCTTCAAGGCCAATAAACGTGTCATAAAGGGAGGAAAAAATTGTGAAAAGTTTGGAAGGAAAACACAGCCCTTAATGGTCTCTACAAGTGCTGCAGCCACCTTCAAGTGAAAGTTGAGGTACCAGATTGTTTTAGGAGTTGGACAAAGAACGCCTCCCCCCTCCCACATGCAACAGCACATGGACTCCCACCCCAAAGTGTTCTTGGGCTAAAGAGCCTTTGCAGTGAGGGGAAAAGAAAGAGGGAGGAGTGTGTTAATTGCAGTGTGAGTACATGTCAGGCAGACAGAGGAAAGTTTCTCAGATCCCATGATCAGCAGGGCATCTGAGGACTTTAATGTTTTCACAGTACAATAAAACAACCAGTGCCAGCTGGAGTCTTCAGCCAAACTGTATGCCTTAGAGCTTATATGTTTCACATCACTGAAGGCTACATAATACTTTCAGCTGGCATTGCATTCCATTTGATATGTCTGGGGATGGAGATAGTTAGTTAAATTATCACAGTGGTTGATGTGTTAGCTCAAACAATGGTTCCTTCCCCCTCTCACCAAACACATTTTGAGAGTATTAGTTTGGGAAGAGGGGCACGAAAGCTTTTCATCTCTGTTTGCTTGATCTGTTTCTTTCTTTGTTTAGCCTCTAAGTGTTGACAGGTTGTGATGATGTTACTTCTCTCGGCGTGAATTTTTTTGTGAGACGAAAAGAAGGATCTGGTCAGGTTTTTCAAACAGATCAGAGATAAGTCAGAGAGAAATGAAAGCTTCAAGGCTTGTTTATTCTGAAGGGGAGGATTTAGCCTCGGTGCTGGATAGTATGGCTTGGGAGGGTTGAATAGGTAACCATTTAAAATAAAGTCAGTATGTGCTATTTCTTCAAGTTGCAAGTAAAAAACCCCAGATGTTACATACATGCAAAGCACATGGGAACCAAATCACATTTTTACAATTTAAATATAAATAAAATATACTTTAGCCAGCCAGGAAAACCCCTTGGTCTACAAAAGTGCCTTCAAACTTCGAAAGCAGCACCCAGGGTACTGAGGTGCTCATGAAAATATCTCCTTTATGATCATAAGCTAAGCAGAAGTGGAGGGATGGTTGCTGCAGGGATGTATGGCTAATCAGTGCCAATAGTTCCGTAGCATTTTCTTTACTAACCCTTTGTTGAGGTTTAAGAATGTGTCTTATAGTGATTCAACTACACCAAATTGAAATTTTGGAGCCAGTTAGTCTTTGGCTTTCAGTGTATGGATCTAGAAGTTATGGATAGTGAGGGAAAAATAACACAGTGAAAATGTTGGTCAGTTCGTTTTGCAAGGGCACTCTGCACTAGCAACCAGATTTTTGTGATATATCTGGGTTAGGGTTTGTTTGGAAGAGTGATCTTGTTCAGCAAAGGATGTACAATCTGATGAAGGCTCTGAAGGGACTTTTGAATCAGCTTTGCTAGCACATGGAGTATCAGCAAGCAGCTGGTAGAGAAGTCTAAAGGGTCAGAGAGACCTGAATACCACAAAAAGGCCCAACTGCATGCATCTGTGTGCCTTCCTGAGAGATGCTGAGGCACCTGACTTATTCCAAAATGGGTTTTCACTAAATGCATCAGACAAGAAGTTTGTTGGGATTTTTTAACAGACAAAGAAAAGTCCTGGGTGTTTTGTAGAATCTACCCGAACAGAAACTTGAAAGAAAGAGCAAATTGGAGCTTCTTTAGTGAGCCCTAAGAAGACAAAAGAGTAATGCTGTTGGGAATTCCACCCTGAAAACTGGTTTGCTTCCCAGTTCTTTAGGGTTTACTCTGCTTTTCTGCATAGGTTCCTAAAGGCCTGATACCTTTCACTCCAGGCCATCTCAGCAGCATTCTCTACCATAAAAAAAAAAAGTTAGTCCTTAATCTTGTAACCTTATGTGTCACGTACAGCAAAAAACCTGCACAGATGGATGGGAACAGATTCCAGCTCAGCTGGGCACCTGCAGGGCAAATGTAACACCTTGTGTTCATTTCCTCTTTACACACTTTGGGAAGCAGCAATGTGAATGCTTGGGTGGTGGGGAAGGTTTTCATAGGGACGTAAAAGAATGAGGATGAAGGACAGGTTAGGATTTACGTATCAAGTTTTGTTCTTGTAAAGTGTGTTACAAATGAGTAGGCAAGAGATCAGGGTCTCTTTTGTTGCTGGAATGCTAAAATTGGGGAGTTTTGTTTGATTTAATTCCAGGACCAGAAAACACAAGGAGAGCAGATGTGTGAAATGGAGAGGTCCTTTCACTCTCCTGCTTATCTGGAGATGGAAGGGGGTTTCACATAGTGGATTTCATCCTCCTACACAGAGCCTTCACTTTCAGAAGTACTGAACTACTCTATCTTCTGCATCCATAGGATTGTCTATCTGTGTCTTTTCTTCTAAAGTTTTCATATGAGGATTTGCTAGAAACCTTGACAACCTACACAGATGACATAAAAGAAGTGTTCTTGAGCTTGCTTTCTATTTCTTTCTTTTATGTCTCCAGCCTTAAGTGCTGCTAAACCTAAGTTGTAAATGTGCACTTCTCCCTAACACGAGAATTTTCTTGCAAACTTTTAGCAAGGTGATAAAACCTTTTCTTCCTTTGTCCTCACTTTGTCCCACGGTGCCATGTGAGTGCACGTAACCGATGGCATGTGCCTAGGACTGTGCAGGAAATCACTCTTGGAAATAAAAGCAAATGGCTACTATAATATGGCTACCTTGTGTAGATCCAGGCCTGGAGGTTGGTGTCCCTGCCTGTGGCAGGGGGTTGGAACTCTGTGATCCTTGGGGTCCCTTCCAACCCAGACCAGTCTATGATTCTGTGATTCTATGATTTACACTGCCTGTAAATGATAAGGTTAGGAGGCCAATGCCTCTTGGCTTCCTGCATCATCAGTGGAGAAAGCTGAACTGTCTGAAGGGACTGAAACATTCACATAATTATGAAGAGGATCCTGTGAAGATAGTTAGGGGCTTCATTTGAAGAGAGAGCATTGGGCTTTGTTGGAAGGTGTTGAGCTCTCACCGCAGCCCGGCACAGCAGCAAGGGGCTCACTGCCTGGTTGCTGAGTTGAGTACATTGTGTCAAAGAATTAAGCCACCTTTGCACAGGCAATCACCAGCTCTGTTGAGTTGTAATGTATGACATGATATTTAAGAAAAGCATTAAGAGTTGTGCATGAAAGACAGGATCCTTCTTATTTCCTGGCAGCCCTTCAAATCTTGACCTTGTTCCAGGAAGAAAGCAACCTGTGAAAACATTGGCTCCTGTCAGCAACTGCAACTGGGAGAGAGCAGCACATGCTCCATATGCTGGAGGAGTTGTGAAAACCCATAGAGCATCACATGCTTGTGCTCAAAAAGCAGCTGTCCTCTTGCCTCCACTCTGATAGTGGTGTAACTGTTCGTGCAATATCCTCCAGCTCCTCGATGTGAATGTCACGGGTGTAAACTTCAGTGCTGTAACTTCCTGGCCAAGGGTTTTCAGCAGGAGTGCATGACAGCAAAGACCTTCTCATTCAAGGTAGATATTGAAGTGATCAATTCCCTTATTTGTCATACACTGGAGAACAGAAGCGGGAGACGAGCTGGCAGGGTGGTGCTGTGTCACAGGGGTGTGAACAGAGGAGCAGAGGAGCTGAGACTGTCTCAGTTTACTCTTGATATCTGTCTGGAATTGGGAATATCTTCTCCTTCAGACTTCAGCAGCTTGTCACATTAGGCTCTATTGTGCTATGTCACTCTGGAACCCTATCAGATGCCCTTTCTGTTTATGCATGGTGTGATTTAAAGGGGGTCAGTCAATGAAATCAATGGTGATGAATATGGGGCAGGAAAAAAGAAACGCTTTCTCTCACAGCACAGGAACTTGCTGTCATAGGAGGTTATGGAAGCAAATGCTGTGGAGGAATATCAAGTCCTGAACCTTTTTAATGAGATTGCTGATCGTTGGAAAAAATTATGTATATACAGGAGTATCTGTGTCTCTTCTGCTGTAGCTTCTTGATCCTGACTCCTTTCTTAACACATTTACTACATTGTATGTTAGAAGTAACTCATTTTGTTCTGAAACCTGAGGCCTGGGTTGCTCTGAGGGGCAGGTCAACAGACTTCATGTCCCCCAGAGCGTGAAGTGGCAGGAATGTGATGTGCTGGTCTGGTGCCTAGTGGTATTTAGCAAAAGAACTCCATGATCTATATTAAATATCCCCTCTCTGTCCCTGCACTACTGAGAAATTCTGTGCAGCAAAAGGGGTCTTTCGATAGTCAGTGCACAATGTTCCTTTGCAGCTACTAGAAGTGAACAATAAGCCATTTTCCCTGAGCCCTGTAATGAAAATGCCCTTCTGAGTTCCTAAATGCTTGAAAATATATGCTGTGTTGAGGAACTGTTGACAACTTTGAGTTATTCAGTACCTCTCTGCATCTAGTTCAGATTTTCCAAAGGTCATGAAGCTATTGTGATAGACTGGAAGTTATCCTGCCATGACCTAGGCTCTGTTTTGCTCCAGGCTCAGTATGCTCCCTGTTATTAATCTTATCATAGAAAGCCTTGAATAACCTGACTCGAGTCTCCCAGAGATGAGCAGTGCTAGGTCATGCACCATTTTGATTATGAACTCTTGTACATGGAAATGCCATGGGAGTGTCTGCTTGGAGTGTGTGCATGTTGAGGAATTACGAGACCCATAGTTTCTGCCTTTTGGAGCCCTGGGGATAAATCTCTAAGTGTAGCAGAGTATTCTACCTACTCGTTATATTAAGGGGATTATTTTCTAGCTTGTAAACAAGGGCTTTTGCTAGAAATGGGTAAAAATGTTTTTTAATTGGGATATACTAATAACCTCAGCAGGTTGCTTCTCCAATACAGCTTTCACAGGGAAACCTTTCTGAATTGTTTCAGCAGGACCTGCTAACCATGCAAACATCTGCAGTGTAGAGATGCAATGTGCTGGGTAAATTCAATTTGTGTTCTGAAGTCTCGTTTCAACCATCTGCAACCATTTATCTGGGTTCCGTCGCTTCGCGTGCAAACCCTTGTAAAGACCTGAAAGCCTACAACTGGCATAATGTTATTTTTTAGCTGCCAGAACATCCCCAGAATATGGACTCAATGCCCTGGGGTGGGTTGGTTTTTTTTCCTATGGGAGACTTCATACCATAGCAACCAAAACAGAACTGGATCCCAAACAACATCCTAAATATTAAGAGACTCTGGCTTGTCTGCTACTAATGGAACCCCCAGCTTCTATGCTACTTGTTAAAACCCTCAAGCTAATAAGGCACTCATCCAAACTCTGACCTTGGGCTGACAAATACAAAAAAAATCATCCAAACCTGATTAAACTCAGTTTAAACATTGAATTTTGGAACAATTAAAAAGATAAATAAATAGCTGAAGCTTGAAAAGAAAGACATAGCCTAAGGTTGTGTTCATTATTTAAAACTGATTTGAAATCCTCAAAGTTTTCATGGCAAAGAGGGTTTTTTTTAGCTTTCCTGCTAGCGTTGGAGTTCGTCTCACTGTTACTTGTCTGAATAAGAAAACTTGCATGCTGGCATTTCTCTACCTTAAGAAGCAACCTTGGCATTAAGGACCAATAAAACATGGGGTTATTTCCATTAATAACCTTCACTGATTAAATGAGAGAGATAAGGAATAAAGGGATTCAGGAATGGAGGTCATTTTAAATGGACCATTCAGACTGTCTTTTCTCTACTTCTGAATCTTCTCCAGGAGTGTGAAATATTATTACAGTTTTCAGATTTACAGACAAAACATGAACAAACAATGACCAAAACTGCTGCCTGCAATTCTAATCAGCCACATGCCACTGGGCTTACAAAAGGAATCTCTGACTCCTTTCTCACCGCTGACTTTCTTTCCAGTCTCGGTTGCGTTTGGGTACAATTCACAAATTGGTGATTTAGGCTGCTCTGTGAGCCACCTAATCTTGACTCTTCTACTGAATTCTTTTCAGTGCTAGCTGGATAATACTTGCATTGAGCTAGAGCAGGCACTTGTAACCCCTTTTCCACTTCACTGGGCGTGGAGGTGTTTCAGTTTCCGCAGACATTCTTCAATCTCAGCGTAAGAGTGGAAAATGCATCATCTGTCTCATTTGTACTAAACGCTCTAAACATTGTGCCAAAATGATTGCCTATTATTAGAAGCTCTGTGAGGAGTGAGTCCCCAAAACACTGTATTCATCTGTCCTTTTCAGTCCGTGCCTGCTCACAAGAGTGTCTGCATCTTCAGAGCCCACCACACTCAATTTTCTCACCCGACAAGCAGTAAGTTGCTTCGTTGTTCCCTCTGTGTGGGCTTGTATTTGCCTGTGTCTTTTGAAGTACCCTCACCTTGCATCATAGCTTTGTGTTTCCACTGCATCATTTCGATGACTTGCTCAGCAATCCTCCCTGGGACACCTGTACCATATATTCATTCCTGACCCAAAAAGGCTGGGGAAGGTCGGGCTGCTCCACAGCAATACTGGGGCAAACCTATTTCTGTAGCAATAATAACAGTTATAAAGCAATGTGGACTCTTTGCCAAACGTAACGTTGTCACTACCTATTTTTCAGAGATGGAGACTATTTATTTGGGATGTTATCCACACCATCTTTATTTCCAGGAAAAGGACACATCTGCCAAAGCTTTCTATTATTAAAACCCAAATCTCCACAGAGCTCTTCGAGTCCCAGACAAGACAGAACATTTTTAGCCAGTCCTAATCTTCTTTTTTTCTCTATACTTTATTAGGCTGCTAATGTTTGTTGCTGTGTGTGATGTTTTAGTCCTACTTAGTTCAGATTATAATTAAGGCACTTGGGAAACTTCATCTCAGCTCCCACCTTTGCCAGAAATTCTGAGTACTGTCAGTTGTTGACCTTGAAGCTGGGGGACAGAAGCACTTCCTATGCCATTTTGTGAGATTAGAGCATAATGTCTCAAGGCTTTACAACTCTCATGTCTCGTTATATGTGTGTGTGGTGCCAAATGTAACAGGATCTCTGCTACAGGTACTTCTGTGTGCTATTGTATCCTGAGCAATACTTCCATTAGGTAGGACGTGGTGTGTCTTCAGTAGAGGGTGAAAGTGAAGATGGCTCTTACATTCCTTGAGACTGTTCCACTAATTGATGTTTGCAAGCTGTCCACAGTTAGGATTCTTGTGGTCTTCTTTCAGAGGTGGTGTGTCCTGGGGACCCTGCTTTGGCAGGGGGGTTGGACCCGATGATCTCTGGAGGTCACTTCCAGCCCCCTATGTTTCTGTGATTCTGTGATTCTGTGAAAAGAGGGCAATGCATTGCCCTGCCCCCTGGTAGGATGCTGGCAAGAAGTTTAGCATCCACATATAGACTATATTTATTTCACTGCAAAATAGTTTCATGGCAAGTAGTTTCTTACTGTCAAAGGTACTTTCCATTCAATTCATAAATTAGTTTGAGCTTTGACAAGTCCTTCAAATTTGGTTTACCCTTTCCCCAATGTGTTACAAAAATGGCTTGATGGATATTTTGAAAGTTGACAGGCCAGTAGATCTTTTTGAACTATAATATATTCTAGGTTTGGTGGCATCACAGGTGCCAAGAGGGAGAAAAGGGAATAGCATGACATTATCTTCAAGGATAGTTTTTCCACAGGAACAAACTGCCAGATTTTGCACATTATCGGGAGCTTTGAAGAGAGGGGAAATCTGGGTTTCAAAACACAGTTCTTCCAGAGACATCAGTGAAACTTTGGTGAAGGTGTAACTTGCCTTTTTGTGTATTTTTTTTTTATGATACTGTTTCATTTTGTACATATGATGTATATTTAAAGCAGAGAGATTCTTATTCATTGCTTTTTAACTGTTATTTCCTTGGAATCTTTTCCAGTAGTCTATGCTCGCTATCCCTGACTATTCAGAAGGAGTGAGATTAGACTGTGTTTTTCACTTGCAATCCCTGTACTCCTTTTGGTTGGTGGTTTTGTTGTGTTTTTTTTTCTTGATGCTTGTTTCTTTTTCAAATGTATAATTTATTTGGTTCATTGTTGTACATCAGGAAGATGCCTGAGATCTTGATTTATTTTTTTTCTCAAACCAGAGCACATGATGATCTTAGGAATCTGTGCTTTGATGTCATTAAAATTGCATTTTCCCCTTAGAAAAAGGTTCTCTTAAAGTTACCATTTAATTTTGACATGAACTTAATGCATTAGACATCATTTTTATTAATGTAGCTGGGTGCAACATGTAATAAAATGCAATGAGGTCAATGCCTAGCAAAGAATTTTATGAGAGAAGGCATTTGCAATGTGATGTTAAAAAGTATCTATTTCCTTATCAATGTTTCTTATAAATGTTTGGCCCAGCTGATAAACTTGAGTGGATCCCTCAGTTTAAGCCTTAGTCCTAATATCTTGTGGTCTTCTTTCATGTACCTTCCTGCTGAAGGCAGTGCTTGGACATGTTCTGACTCTGATAGCCTCCAGAAATGGGGCTGTTAGTAAGATAATGAATCAGGTAAGGGCAAAGGAAATCCTCAACATTTACTGGGCATTTCACCTAAAAAATCTGAGTAGAAACATCAGGATGTGTTCCATGATCCGGATGTTAATAATTCTGTGGAGGAAACCAACTTCTATTTTATGGCTCTCCAGAGTCTGGGAAATAAAACCCTGCTGTTTTGAGTAGGGAATATTGGTCAAAACACCAGCACTGTCCCCCATGATTTGTGAAGAGTGTCATGCAATCCTTGGTGCCCATATGGATGATCAGGAGGCAGCCAGACCGGATGAGTGTTTAATTTCTCATTTAATGGGTGTCATTTCCAATATCAGTCTCACTTACCATAATGCTGCCCCGGATCTGGGTATCTGTGTACATCTTACTCAGAGATGTGACATAACTTACTTCTTGACCCATGGGCAGTATCAGTCTCACTTACCATAATGCTGCCCCGGATCTGGGTATCTGTGTACATCTTACTCAGAGATGTGACATAACTTACTTCTTGACCCATGGGCCAGACATTAAATAGAAGCAATGAAAGCAATGGGAAATTAGTTTTTACTCTAATTTTTATTCTTACCCGTACAGTCTTCTGAAGCTCAGATTAAAGGGAAGTAAGGGGTTACATGTCAGCAGTATCAAAACTTAGTTACCAGATATTCTTTGTTAAATACTTTTAAAAAAATCTAATGTGTGGATATGTACTAAGGCAAGAAGAGAAACGTTTCCTGAAGTTGGTGTACTGGAGGATCAGCAGATGGAGAACAGAACCCAAATCACTGATATTTGCCTGCTGAGAATCCTGCCTGTTTTGTCCTCTGCTATTCTTCTGCTCTATAAATCTGAATTGAGGCTTTTCTTGTTTTTTTTCTTTCTTGATTTCATTTGTTACCTTGGCACTGCAGATTACGTGAGTGTACGCCTTTCATAAAGCACCTTGAGATGTCTCAGCATGATAAGGTGCTAATTAAATGGAAGTTGTTTTCAAAGTGGGTGAGGGAGTAAGAGTTCAGGGCTACCTAGTTTATATACTGGTTGAGGAGTTTAGTGAAACTAAACAGGAAAGCTTCAGACACTTAGGAAATCACAAAAATTATGCTAACTTATACTAGATAGCACTCAAAACTCTACTGATTCAGTTTGGATGCGTACTCAAATGCCAGGGATGGATCTTAGGTAAAATCTCTTGAGTCTCTAAGAGTGTGTCAGAAAAAATAGCATTTCCAAGGTCTCGGGGATACGGGTAGTTCTTCTTGCCTCCAGCATGGTGACAAAACTCCTCTCTTTTGTGGCTGTGTTGCGTGTTTTGTACTCCTGTTAGGACTCTTCATGATAAAGAAGGTTTTGTGATTGGCTGCTATTGAGATCCAGCAGAAATTCTGAGGTCCAAGGAAGGTACTCACCAAATGCATTTATTTGTACCTCAAATCTCCTAACAGTTCCTTGAATCATAGTTCACATTTGGCCTGTACATCTTATTTTACGTAACAATTGAAGGTCACTTCAGATGCATCACTATATGTTGTGCTTCTCAAATTGTAATTGCAATCAAAAGGTCTTATTTATTCTGGAAGCTGCAAGACACAGCCACTTAAATTTATTTGGTGCTTTGTAAACTAAGCTTTACCCTTGGGAGAGTCAACATAATGTCTTTAGATCAAGATGAAGATCACAAGTTTCTGGGTAGTAAAAGGATCAGGTAAATACCCCTAATTATCAGGTTTGTTAAAATTGGGTTTCATAGCTTAATGCAAAAGTAAGTGAAGGAACTGTGTAGATTGCTTGAGGGACATGAATGTATGTTTCACTGAGGTAAAAAACAAAGAAGCTGGTAAATGGATAATTTCAAATATTTGGTTTGAATTTGCTTTGAACTCTGGAGGGATTTGGTCAGTTGCTGAACTAGTTTTTGCCATGCTACGTATAAAGAAGTCCACCAGTTTAGTATTTGGTTCTATATCTCAGTAGCATTGGAAGCATTGAGTCTAACAATGCCAAATTTGACTGAACTTGCTATGTAAAGGAGGATGGAAAAGGTGAGGGAGCCGATTTCTGTGCTTACATGTGAAGGTGGAACTAGGAGATGTGGAAAGACAGAAGTCAGAGACACAAACCAGAACAGAAATGAAGGGTCAGGACGGGGGCCTGAACACAAAATCTCTCAGCCTCTCCTAGAATGAAAAATGCTTCAGACATTATGTTTTCTGTAGTCTATCTTGCTTCTCTCCCTTGGTTATTTGTTGCAGAGATGGTAGCAACTGTGGCCTCGATGCCTGGACAAAGGTGACTTCATTTGCTGTGGCCCTGAAGCTGGAGAGAATGGTTTGACCATTTCTAAATGTATCTTCAGTGATGTTGGATGAGAAGAGCCTCTTCCCCTCACAGGTATCACCTAAGAACTAAGGAGTTTTATTCTGGCATGTTAGAAAGATCAGCATAAGGTGTAGGTTGAAATGACACAGCCACGGCATCAAAATCCGAGAACAAAAATCAGATGGAAATTTGGGAGTTCAGTTTGGACCTGCCACCGTTACCAGAGCTCAGGTCTTGCTTTAGTATTTTCTCTGCTCCTTGCTGGACCTGCACCTTTCCATCATCTCATCTTCTTAGTGATGGATATTATGTTTGCAAAACCAACAAAAAAACCCCCAACCCATACCAAACAGCATTCTGGTGAGAGAAGGAGGCTCAGGGTAGTTTTTTCCTTAGCACTGTTTGCAGGACCTGAAATCTCGTAGATACAGGGGCCCAGAGCTCTTACATGGGGACAGGATCGATTCAGTCAATCAGAGGGAAAACCTACTGTCAGACTCTCAGACCTTTAACCTGCTCCTCAGAATTATTAGAACTCCCAAATCTCTTTGCAGGCCTTTTCTATTAGACAGATATTCCCATGTTTTGATTTTTTTGCTCCAGAAGTAATTTTTTTTATAATTACCTTCATTGAACTGCACTTACCATCTGTGAAGTGAGAGGCACTTAAATGATTTATTAGCCTGGGTTCCTAAAATGTGCTGAACAGCATGGGATTGATCTGGCTAGTGACAAATACAGGATACATGACAATGGATAGGTGGCCAGTGTTTGATGGAGCATCGTGCTGCTCTGCTGGAGGCTTGCTCGGCAGGAGTATCTTGGCTCTCTTCCAGTTGTACAGTAGATCAATAAAAGGCAGGTGTGCCTTGGCTCAGAAATACAAAGAAATATCTTGAAGCAGGGTTCTCCTCTTGAAAAAAAATCTTGGGGCACTGGACCTCTTGTTTTTGAAATAACTCTCCATAAAAGTACTCTGGCAGCAAGGAAAACCTTTCTTGAGTCCAAAAATCGGTTCAAATTCTTTCTTGTCTGTGCACTGGTGAAAATCCTGAAGTCTGATTTTTGTCCTCACTTTGTTTCTTCTCGTGCAAGTAGTATTCATGATGTGTAAGATGCTTTCCATGGTCTTTCCTCACCCAGTACAACGTGGTTTCTGTTCAGGAGGGTTCAGCAGAGGTAGCACAGTATGGAGCAGAAAACTGAGCTGTGTGGATCTAGCAATGAACATAATTAGAAGGCAGTGAAAGGTTGTAGGTATAAGCACTACCTGAAGACAAATATGGTTCCTAGCTAAGCAGGAGATGGGAAGAAGGAGTATCTGCCTTTTCATGCAAGCAAAATCCTGTCTCTGGTATAAGGCAGGAGCTCCTGACTTACATCTCCAGCTGCATTCCCACCTGAGCAGAGGCTGCAAGACCTTGCTGCTTGCAGAGCAGTGTTTTGCTTCCCCATGTAGCAGACCCTAGCAACTTCTGCTGGCCTCAGAACTCAGCGGGAGCCGAGATGAAGCAGCTCTAGCCCTTCACAGCGATGGGATGCCACCAAGCAGCTGATCTCGCAGATGCAAGTGACTGCAGGTGAGCCAGAGCCTGCTCTGTGCAGATTGCCTGGAGGAGCTTCACAGGAACATTGGCAAGGGAGAGGAGGTTGCAAAGCTAACTTCAGTGGTGCACTGCTGCTGGGGGTTAAGCATCTGCCGTCCCCTTCTCAGCACAAACAGAGTAAAATTCCAGTGCAGAGGCTGTGATAATCTTTCTCTTTCCCCCCTGGTTTCATGTATGCAGAGAAGCACAGGGCTGAGCTTAGAAAGAATAACAAAAGGGATGTGCATGTGTTGGTTTAGTCCAAGCCATGGAATAGCTTGGAACAATGCTGTGATTTAATGAGCTGGGTTCCAGAGCTGGCTGTGTGTTGCAATAGTAAATAGAAATGGGGCTGTGGCTGGCAGCTGGCGGTGAAGATGACGTGTGGGGCTCTCTGAGGACAGTTTGCAGCAGCAGATAACTCGGTGGCTGAAACGATGCAAGTTGACAGTGATCAGCTACAAACTCACTCCCCGGCTTTTCTGTGCCCCCAGTGCTCCCCTGCAGCCTTGGGCAATGTGAACCAGATGCGTGGTGTCCTGCCTGGCAGGGAGGCACTGGCACGGGGTGGGCACAGAGCAAAATCAGGCAGCAAATGAGCCAAGCAGGAACAGGGAGTGAAAGGAGGTGTGAGGAGATGTTGGAGGGCTGTATGGAGAGGATGGGGTTGGTAGGGAATTCTCCCTGTGTCTTGGGCTCAGCCTTACCTTGGCAAGACAGTGACCTGGAGGTGAGTGGGAGGAAAGCCCCTCCATGGGGAAGTGATGCAGTATGTAGTGTCTGATCTGAGCTCCTGAAATTTCTGGGATTCAGCAGCCATTCAAAACTGCACAAACTAGTGTAGCTGTTACTGCGTTTGTACTTAGAGGATCTTGAGCCAGATTTCAGAATCTGAATGTTCATGCCTATCTAGATAGAGGGCATTTCTCTGTCTTCTAGTTGTGATTGTTCTTAGCAGCCCAGTGGCACCACTTGCACTTGAATCAATTTCCACTTCACCTGCTGTATGTATCCCACATGTCAATGTATTCCTTTTTTCACTTTTTCTGTGTGTCTCTCTCCTAAAATAAGGGTTCTCTTGTTTCATGCTCCTGCACTGTAGCTCTTTCTCACGTATCTGTTCTAATTCCATCTCGTGCCCATTTTTGCCAGGGAACGCACAAAGAGGCATCAGTAAAATCACATCAGACAATCTGAACTAGCCTGATACTGGGTATAGTTCAAACTCAGTGCCATGTTTGGGGCAGGGGGAAAAGTCAGACTTGGTTACCTTCAGGAAACATAAAAAGAGTTCTGGGAAAAGAAAACCTCAGGTAATGTTCCTCTTTACTGGCTGTTTCATCCATATGCCCTAAAGAGCGGCATGTGGCCAAATGGAGTTGGTGAGAAGCAGAGACAGATGGCAACATGTGATCTGGAAGGAACACAGGGTTTTACACCCAGACAGGGATGCAAAACCAGAGCCCTGAATACTGACAATTCTTTTGGTGTAGTTGACATTGTTAGATTCATTATCAAGATTTAGGCTGGCCTCTATTCCAAGGGCTAATTTTGGTTTCCTCTTCAGTTTGTATTTGGCTTTCTTCCACAAAATGCTCTTCCTTCTGACCTCCAAATGAGTCAGTAGGTCCATTCATGGTGGACAACAGCCCAGAGGAGCTGAGCAGTGGAGAACCCCCTAGGGCAGAGGACAGCCACATGATGCTGCATTGAAAACTTTGAAGTGTTTTTCAGTGCAAACTCAGATCTTGTCCTTTCTGTTTCACAGATCCACCCCTGGCTCCTTCAGGGCCTACAGCCTGGGCTGTAGGAGCTGATGTACCAGCATGGAAGCATTGAGTGATGCTTTCCTGAGCGACAGGATGCATCCCCATTCCTGGAAGAGTGATGGGCACACTGCTTGCTGCAGCCGGGCTCTTCCTTCCACTGACCTGCGTCCACACAGAACTCAGGTGAGAGGCGCAGGAGGCTCAGCAAACCCTTCCAGACCTCAGCAGGGACACCTCGGCAGGCTGGAGCCAGGGCTCTGTGCCGATGGGAGGGTGGGCACTGAGGCAGGATGGCTGCCAGCTTTGTTCAGAGGTCACTCGTGGCGCTCGCTGTCCTCGGAGTCAGAGGGCTTGGGAGTTCAAGGGAGAAATAAAAAAAACCCAGACAAAGAAGTGAGGAGGGCTGGAGAAAGAGCAAAATACCTCTAAAGCTTTGCAACGTCAACCTGTGAGCGATGAATCTGCAGGGCACAATCCAGTTTAGACTGGCTTTGGGAAACTGAGGATAGCTCACTTATGCTTAATAATTAAAGGAGCGATATGGTTTCTTGCTCAGTGCACTAAAGATGAGTGGGGTTTTATCTCTGCACCGCTAACAGTGCCAGTGACATGTTCATAATGCTGTAACACATTTCTCCACACACACAGCAGAGAAGAGGGCTCGTGGCAATGGGCCAGAATCGCTTAGATCATTTTACCAGGGGCACACCAGAGACCAGGGGACCCCATCAAGGAGACGCTTTTTCCAGTCCATAGCACCCCATGTTGTGACATTCCTCACACTGTTGTCCCCCCACATTACTTCTGACGACACAAAAAAATGATTGTTGTCTTTAGATATAAAAATCAGTTTAAGTCAAACCAGGGTCAAACTGCTGTCGGTATATTCAGATATATGTTTCAACTTAGTTTTGTCACCCTGTGAGTTGGAAAATTGCAGCTCTGGGTGAGGTCAGATGAGGGCTATAAACTTTCTTTGTGAGCAATTGAGTATGAAACAAAATCTGATTTGCTCAGATACAGGTAATGGTTGGGGTTTTTTTTTTTGGATTTGTTTTTTTTTCCTCCTCTTTAAAGTGCAATCCTGCTTCTACATGTTGGTTTTAAATAATTCAGTCCTGCCAAGCAGGAGGGCTTGAGAAATTTCAGAAATAATGCATGCAAAAGGCTGGCTTTTATCCTCCCAATGTCTCTGGGATGCTGCAGCATCCTGGCGTGATGTGTGGGTGTATGTGTACATGGGCTTTTTTTGGACTCACATGCACACTCACACACCCGCTCTCTCTGTATGAATTGATTATGTTACCCAAATACCTCCTAGGGATCTCTCTCTCTCTTTCTGTGGCTCTGGTACAATTTGTTCTTGAAATTACTCGAGGAATTGTGCAATCCTGCGTTAAACACCCCCACACTGATACGGATACAGATTGAAAGCTGATAGGCATTAAAATGAAGTGATGTTTAAGTAATCACTTTTTTTTCCTCTCAGAATCTTTTCTCCTGATAATTGCTGTCTCAGGAGTGAGGTTGGTCCTGTCTTGGGCCAGAAGGCAGAACTAGATGCCTGCATGAGGTCCCTTGAAGTCTGTGAATCTGTAATTTGAAAGACAGAAAAAAATGAGATGTACAAATAGAGGCCAGGTTATCACTCCTCGGTTCCACGCTGCTGGGACATGGGCCAATCTCAGCTCACAGTGCAGATGCCATGGCTGGTGATCATAGAGGTTAACACAGATGTTCCATCATCTCATCCCAGAGGAACCAAACTGGGACAGCATGGCCCCAAATGGTGGGACTGCTAGACAGAAGGGGGTGAAGAAACCAAGGAAAAAAATAGAAGTCCTCCAATAGCTAAGTTTTTCTTGTCAACATGAGGAGAGGGGTAAAGACAAGCCAGTGCAGAGGTGTGAACTTGCAGGCTCTCAGTTTCCTATGTCAGTTACCATTTCAAGTACTGCTTCCTTATCTCCTGGAGCAGGGTGCCTGCTGACTGAATGAACCTTACAGAAACATATTGCCCACCGTAGTGTGTTAACTTGTTACTTCATGTATTATTTCTGTTTCATGGAAATAATGTCTTTCCAAAACTGTCAGTCTCTTCTGCAGCTCAAAACACGATCACATTTAATCTCTCCTGGTAGCATAGGCAGCATGTTGTATTCAGTGGTGATAAACTGCACGTGCTGAACACAACCCAAATCCTACTTAGAGGTGGCAGCATCTCCCAGGGGAGGTACTGAGTGCACCCAGGCACAAACTCTGTTTTGTGCTTAAATGGAGTGGGGGATATGTGGGAGAATCTCACAGGTTGTCCTCTATCCTCCACGTTTCTGAACTGCACACTTAGCTGATGTCCTCACCGAATGCAGGCATTCCAGTTTTCCCACTTAATAGATTTATGGCATTTTGTATCGCTGTTTTGGTTCTATTTATACTTTACTCAAATGGCACCTACTCTGTTTTCAGTCCTTCTGTCTGACTTGCTCTATCCCCTGCTGTGTCCTCTCTGTGAGGATACATGGCTTTGGCTGTAAAGAGGCATTGGCCAAAGCTGTTTGTGCCTCTGCACTGGTTTGGTTTCCTCTGCTCTCCAGTATAAAAGCCTATTCACAACCTTCCTGATTTTAAGTGTCCATTAGACTATTGTGCAATGAGTCAGAGATGTCTGTCCCTATGGCATGGACTCCATCCCTTTCAATAGTGTCCCCAGTTCCTGATGGTTCTGATCGTTTGACTGTCTTCTCAGCCAGGAGTTAATCCTTGGCTTTTCTGCCTCTCTTTCCAGTCCTGCATGGGGTTACTGGGAGTGTTTTTGGAGAATAGTCATCTGCACTTTCCCTCCCAGAGCCTAAATTTTGCTTCCAGAATCTCTTTCCTGCCCTTCTGTGTATAATTTGTGCCATAATAGACTAGGCTTTTCTCAATACCTTCTGAAAGCCAATTCAGGAGGCCTGTGAGGTCTGCCACCTTAGCCTTGGCAGTCAAGTCACCGTGTAATCCTCTCTGGGGCCACAGCTCCACTTGCCTGTTTGCTGATGGTGGGAATCAGCTTCAAGCCTGAATTGTGGTTTTCCAGAGGTGCCTAGCTTTTGGCAGGTTGGACTCTGCGAAGAGGCCAGGTTTCAGATGTGTGCTTTTGCTTGGTGTTCCCTATTGTGCTGGCTCTTGTGTCTCCCTATTAAGTCCTTGCCAGTAGTTCACAGACAACTGTGATGGGGCCTGGCTTAGTATTGTGCGTTTTAGACTTGAGGCTGGATTGTGCAGCGCCAAAGTTCTCTTCTTGAGAGCTGGCCTGACTGGTTTGGAACCAGAATCAAGATTTGGAAGGACTTTCTTATTGCTTTTGGCAGAAGGCTTTGAGTTTAACAGGCCATCCACTGTATATTCTGACTTCTAGATGTCTGGCAGCACTCCTGGAACAGTAGCTCTTCCTAAGGTTGCTCTACAAGTAGAAACCTCTAGCAGATGGTCCCTAGGATCTTATGGACAGATTCCACCTCGCATGCTCCTGGGAGGTGTCACAACTTCACATCGTCAGCTCTGGGTGGTTGATGCCTGACATCTCCTGCGTAGCATGATTTGCAGCTGAGCTGTGACCTGAGCATGGGGATGTATCCAAGGCAGCTCTTGCATTCTGGTAGTCACTAGTTTGCTGTGGGATTGAGTTGTCATAGAATCACAGAATCACAAAATTACAAGGTTGGAAAAGACCTTTAGGATTGAGTTCAACCGTTCCCGTCCTAAGCTAAACCATATCCCTAAGTACCTCATCTACCCTTTTTTAAACACATCCAGGGGTGGTGACTCAACCCCCTCCCTGGGCAGCCTGTTCCAGGCCCCAATTAAGTAAAATTTTTTTTCCTGATATGATCTGACCCTGCCCTGGTGCAGCTTGGGGCCATTTCCCCTTGTCCTATCACCTTCTATTTGGCTGAAGAGACCATCACCCACCTCTCTACAACCTCCCTTCAGTTAGTTGTAGGCAGATTGTCCAGCATGTGTGCTGTAGGTTGTGTGTAGTACATGGCTACCTGTTCCAGACTTTCTGACACTAGCCCCTTGGGATGTATGGACTGTTAGTTTTTATAACGAGCTGATATGTAGCCAGACATGTCTAAATCAGAAGATCCTCTTAATCCTGAACCCGGTGTGGGATTTATGGTCTTCTCTGGTTTGCAGTCACTTCAAGGCTTGCAAGATCCTCTGTATTCTGTGACAAGTTTGTGTCAGTGTGCAGTCACAGATTTTTACTTTTTCTCCTTCCTTCTTTAGCTGCATTCTGTTCCCTTCCTCTGAGCAGCTGACCGTGTGTGTGGTGCCTTGTACAGTCCTGTGAAGACTCATTTGAATTCAGCATGGCCCATTGTCCTGCTGAGTGTTCTATCAATGTGCCAACTTCGCTGTATTAACCCAGGATCAAGGGAAACTGCAAGTCAGTCAATCCTTGGGCTACAACAGGTTTATTTTATTTAATGAAGTTTGAGTCATTTTATGGCAGAACTGGGCTGCGATTCCAGCTGAGCCCCTTTGAGCCTGCACATTCCTCTCTGCTGCACATGTCTGGGGTGTGCAGCCAAAAAACCTAAATGAATGAAGACAAAGAGGAGAGATGTTCCTGACATGGTTATTCTTCTCTCTTGTTAGGGCACCGATGCTCAGGCAATACTGAGAGAAGCTGCAATATTACCGCTTCACTCATCACAAGAGCATTACTCTTTTTTCGTGGGGAGGCCAATGGCAGGTAGCTGCTGATCACTTTAACATTTTCTAGAATTTCTGTGATATTGTAAATAATCCCAGGAGATCTAAAGCAGGAAGGTATTTTGCTGGCAAAATAAGTCAAAACCAGTGGGTCAGAATCAGCGGGGTGGACAGCGGGCGTATGCCTGTGATGACTATGGCCCAAGCACATTTCTTTTTTAACTTTGCCATCCTTCTCTGTCTCATGCAGTCATAAACAAGTTAAGTGCTTTGCAATCTGTGGAATGTGGTTTTTTTCACATGACCACCATCTGGGCTGCTATTTCTCTGGCCTTCTGTACCTCTCTTTGTTGTTTGGGTTACTGATAGCTGTCTGTCTGGTGGTGTTTGATTTTAGCTTTCTCCCTTGACTCCTCAACAATTTGCACCTAGAAACTTTCACTAATTTTATCTTTGAAGTTTACACTTCTTGTAGCCCTAACAAACGTATCTGAATTCTACAGTTTATTCCTGTCACTACACAGCGTTTTGCTTTTAGCAAGTGAGTGTTTGTCTACAGGAGGAGATATCAGTCCGGAATAACTCTGGGTTATCACTCTGTGGAAACTCACATTGAGGGCCCATTGCCCTTTGGAAATGGGTACAGATCATTTGCCCTGTTATTCCAGATGTATTCCAGGCTACCACTTCCTTAACTCTCCTTTTATTGTATTCCTCATTCCTGTATGTTGTCAGAATATTCTTTTTTCTGTCTTTCTTTCTTTCTTCCAACCCCCTGAGTAGAGGGCTCCTTTTCTGACTTTTATCATTCTGAGACAAGAACAGGTAATTTTGAACACAGAGTCACTCTCTCATGCCTAATCCACAACATTTCTTCCCCCCAGCTGAGGACAGTGAGTTCTGAAGCTTCCTGCAGGCCTTGGTTCAGTGTGTGTCAGTGTGATGTGCTGCTCCACTTGGCTTGCTCTGCTCATGGGTAATTTGATAAGTGATAATCATGGCCTGCAAGGAATGCCAACCCTGTCGTTCACGCCGTTCCAGTTCATGTCTTCATTTCGTCTGGAAAAGCCACTGTGTCAGCTACTAGTGGACTTTCTAGCCTTCCCTGCTTAAAATAGGCACTAGTCTCTTCGACTCCTTTGTGTAGGTGAAAGACATCACATAAGGTTTCTAAATTAAATGTTTTGGTCGGGTTTATTTATTAAATCTTGGGCAATCCTCTCTTCATTCCATGATCTGGGGGGAAAGAGGTATATCACAGGCTGTTGCTGGTCTGGGGAGGGTGGAAGCCTGCCCGTGAATTCAAGTAGACTGTCAGAATTCAGAGTCGTCTGAGAAGTGCTTATAGGTGGAGGTAAAAGGGAGAGGAAAGGAAGTAGCTAAAGGCACAGATGAATCAGAAATGCCAAAGAAGCATCTTTAATCCCTGACTTCATCCAGCAGCAAAAATCTGCTTATGTCAGTCTCCCATCCATGTCAAAATATTGCGTTAAGTTTTGGTACAAAGAAAACCGAAGTAATAGCCAGTTTGACCACTGACCACTGCTCTCCAGCTCTTCCCTCTTCTTCTGGGAGCTTTTTGTCCCTCTGCACTCCCACTCTTATACAAATTATTCGTATTTTCTTGTGCCTTTCGTCTTCCATATTTGTTCCTATAGCCCATCTTATCTCTAGAAACTTTTCTTGTCCTTTAATTTTGATTCTCACAAGGGAGAGGGACCCATCAGTGCTGATATGTGCCAGGCAGGCTGGCAGCAGCTCAGCTAATGCAGCTTTGCCATGGCACCTCACAACTTGCTGAACTTTTGCTAGTCCAGGCTGTTGCTTTTAGAGAAGGCATATGAACTTTGTGAGACTGGAGAGGTGAAGTTGTACTGCACATTACTAAAAGGGAGTACAGGGAGGTCTTGTGCTAGACTTGTACCCCTGGGGTATGAAGGACCTCTAGCTCTTCAGCTGCCTGAACTGACGGTGGTCTGAAGTGGACTTTAAAAAACATTTTCTGGTCAACTCAGTAAAACCTAATTGAACTTTGCTTAGGTTGTGTTATCCTGTGTTATACTTTGACCCTGTTGAGAAGATTGGAAGGATTTGTCTCTAGTGCAGTTTTGACCCTTCTCCATAGATGTCCAGTATGCACGGTTACTGGGGTTGGATAAGCAGGAAGTTTCAAACCTGTTTCTTCCTCTTGCAATCTGAACTGGAGCCCCCAGCCCAAAGAAAAGCTGAGGGAAAAGAAAATCTCTTGCTGCAGAAATGATTGTCGGAAGGTGCCTGACAAATTATGTTCACTTCCAACATCTGTCACTGTGCAGTGATGCAGTGACCTTCGCATCTCGGGTAGGGTTGCTTTGATTTAAGTATGCAGGAGACAGAAGAAGGACCAAGGTCAAAAGCATCCAGCTTTGGGTACTTCTCTCTTGCTGTGGTACAAAGAGCAGCACAGCAGGAAAAGCCCCTAGGAGCTATGTCATCATCTGGGTAAATAAGCAGGGCTCCAGTAAGATCAGTGTGAAGACCAGAGTTGACCCAGTTGGGAAGCTGGTCCTAGCCCTTGGACTGCACATGATCTCAGAGCTTCACTGCACAGCACAAACTGTGATTTCCCAACTATTTGCAGGAACACAAAATGCAAAGACTTTGAGAGATGTGTGGAGCAAGAGAGGGGCTGGCTCTCGGCTTCCAGAGGTCTGTTTAGTGGCTCCTGGGCTCTTGTCAAAGGAAAAAAAAGAGTGAAAGCCCGGTGCTGGTGCTTGCGGTGCCGTGTGGTGCCGGGAGCGCTCGGCGGTCCCCACCGCTGTAGGTAACACTAGAGGTCACTCTGTGACCAAGGATGGAGACTGGCTTTTGGGGGCCTTGGGAAGGTCAGCGGCTGCTAATCCGTATAAATTGCTGAACTACAGGCAAAATTTGTATCTAATTATGAACCGCTTTGATGCAGCATCGCTTCTCTCCTACCTTCAGAGCACCAATTTCCGACGGGGAATAAAAAAGCACCCTTGAGGGGCACGTTCCTAAGAGCACCCAGAGCAACACTGGTGTTTTAGGCACAAACTGGGTGACATCTTTGCATCAAGTACTGGTCCCCACGGCTGCATTCCCCACGGCATCCCTCTGCGTTGGATCTACCTGCCTCCCTCCTCTCCTCTGCACAACTGTCAGCTGTCTTATCAGCGTCATCAGGAATTCATTTAGCTGATGCTGCCTAGCAAGCCTAGGGGTAAAGATGGATTTAACACAGTCACTAGACATCTGCGTGCTAAACTCACTGGCTGAGGAACCTATATCAAAAGGATTTAATTTTATTCCCTAATAATCCCTTTTCTCTCAAACAGGTCAGACTAGAGAGGCTGCTGCTACTGCTGCAGCTTTCAGCCTTACTGGTGGTGGTGTTATTGGTTTCAGGACTGGTCAGTCATGCAAGACATCTGTCTCATCTTGGTGAGAAGCTTTCCTTTTAATATTATTTTATTGAACTGGTTTGCTCTGGCCACTCAAAAAAGAAGGTATCTCTGCTTTCCAGTTCCCTGAAAAAAAAATCTCTGTAGGTATTATTCTAAGTGAAAAATTTCAATGATTTCTTCTCCTACCACTGAAGAGACAGATAATTTTTGGTCATCCAAACCAACTTGGAAGTTGGTTGCATAGTTAGCAATTAATTTTGAAAAGCAAAGAGTAAGAAAATGATGTTAACATTTTTCTATTGCAAAATGCACCTCATTTTGACCAATAAATAAAGCATGTTCTCACCTTTCCCCCAGTCTCCCAAAGGATCAAAGGTGAAACACCCCATATGAGGCCAAACATAACAATTTAGTTGACCTAAAGCATTTTTGCTAGGTTTATTTTTTCACTTTGGCCATAAAATGCAAAGCTGGTTATTTGCACAGCTTTATTTGTAAGCCTTCTCTTAGCTCCTGTGGAGGCCAGGTGTCTGCTGGCAGGGAGGGAACATGCCCCACGTCCCTCTTTCTCCATGGAACATGCCATTAATGACCCAATTTTGCGAGGTTTCTAATGCTCTCACAAGGGTTTCGTGGCACGAGGAGGTTTTGCACTTCCCCCATTAGGGCAGGTACCTGGTTGTGGCTGGATTCCATGGTAGTGCAAACATCTCACAAATCTAGTCAGAAATAATTGGGATAACAGGGACTCCTTAGTCTTCGTTCACTCGAGGGTCACAGGACGTCAGATTTGACTTTGCTATTGAAGTCAGCTAATGTACTGGAAATGCCTTCATTTTCTCCCTCTGGAGGCATGGGTTCAAATCTGCCATAAATTACAAGTGACACAGGTTCAGTAGTCTTAATTAAATCCCACGAGATTATTTTTGTGTGTCAACACTCCCCTTCTCCTCCCTTCTGCACCATTTGGAGCAGCCGAAGGGCAAGGAGGACTCCAGCACCCTGGGTGGAAGTTCTCTGTGCAGCGTTCAACTGCAGAAGTTAGCTCAGGGCTGGGGATACACCCAGACCCTTATCTGGCCTGGTATCAATCTTCCATTGAACTTGTAATGCAATGTATATTCTTTGTACATTTAAAGCACTCAGTTCTGCCCAATGTAGTTATTCCTTGTAGCGAGATAACTGGCTACAGAGGATTTCTGTTATCTACAGCATCTCTCCAGCCTGGAATGCATTGATTTTTGATCTGTTCTCTAAAGGTGCAGAATAGGGGTGATCAATGTAACAGTGCTGATGCGAATAAAGCGTGCCCCCTAATCTGCATTATCAACGGCCTGCTTCCTGATATCCTGAGCTGACCTGGTCATGACTGACTCTTGCACAGATAAATACTCTGGCTGTTGCTAACATGGCTTGAAAGCCTTTAAAATAGGAACGAATCAGATGCAGGGCAGCTTTTCCAGGGAGTGGCTAGGCTGGTTCAAACCTCTTTTTAAGCTAATGCTTTTATAAAGGCACTACATGTTACTAGCATTTCTCGTAGCTTTGTTTAAATTAGAAGCTTTAATTGGTCTCTTGATTTTCCTAGCAGCATGTTTAAAAAGGAAATAAAAAAAAAGGCAAGCCAGGAAAAAAAACCCCAAAGCCCCAGAACATGCCACTTAGAGAAGAACTGTTTAGAGAGCAGGTTTTTATTTAATAAACAGTGATCAATTGAATTGATTAACCATGAACACATTACAGCAGAGTTTGTTGTTGCTGCTGCTGATAATTGCAGTTCATGTGCATGAGAATATTAAATGGCTGTTTGCAGGATCATTTTCATGCTCTTTTCATTTAACAGAATGGAGAAAACAACAACTGTTGACAGTGATTTTGGTTAGGACTCGAGCGCTGCAGACTGTGCCCTCAGGATGCCTGTGCAATAACTCTTATCAATTGTGGCCATTTACTCTGCACTTCCAGACATTTCTGCAAACCTTGCAGCTGTTTTTTTACTAATTCGCTTGGTAATTAGATCTTATCATGCTGGCTCCATGGCTTTACATAAACTGTAAGCATTTGGAGCTGCCATGTAAGACATTTTAGAGTTGTCTGTGTTGGTTTGTGCTGCTCTGCAAAGACCAAGGTGCTCTCAAAAAGCTGTAGAAATAGGGAAGCAGTTGTAACAAATGAGTTTCTGCTGATTTAAGGAGGTTTCCGTGGAGGAAAGGAGTTCCTTCACATAAATTAACCACTGGAAGCTGAGTGGCAGTGGTGGGTTTCATCCTGCTGGGTGCTTCATCCTCCAATACATATCTTGGTCTTCAGGAGTTGAGAGCTTCAGTAAAAGTCTTTTATTGTTTAAGATATCTCACTGGTATAAAAGAGAGGAATATCATGATTCTGTGAGCTCAGGGTCAAGACCTGGTATCAATCATGCCCCAAAAATATGGATGGAAAGACAGTGAGCCCTTTTGGGGCAGCAAGTCACCTTGGAATGGCTTTACGCAGTGGTATGTGGAGTATGATTTGGGAACTGTGTATCTAGGTGCTGGTAGAATGACCTTACTGACCCAGACGGATTGATCTCAAGGAGAAAGTGTTCTGCCAGGGGCTGTGTGGCTGGGCCCTGCTCAAACATCGTAGTGTCTGACGGTCATCCTATGCCACAAGGGAAAGATCAGTCCTTCCTGGGCAAGCTAACAATTTGCAGTGACATGGTTTTGTTCTGTGACTAAAGACATCGGGCCCTCTCAGATCTTTTCTTGTTTGACCTCTCTAGGACACATCTATGCTGGCTGGTGGGTCCAGCCACACCAAACCTCAGGGCAATGCAGAGGGGGAAGGAATTCTGCAGTGAGTAGGTTGAAGGCGTCTCAGAGCCTGATGCAGTGTTCACCACGTAAAGAAATTCTCTTTGCCAGTCCTGGTCTCTAAACAGTGGTAAGTCTTGTGGTGGTTTGGGCCATGCTGGCTTACTGACATAGCCATCTCCTAGTGATGGTCATGAGTATCCAGCTCCTGGTGCAGTGTGGAAGGGTTGCAGGTCAGAAGAATGTCACACGTGTCCCTGATGACTGACAGCTAGCTATGAACTCAAAAGCTTCTGGTTTTCAGATCCAGTCTTTGGTCCTGTCTGTTCTGAGCTGTGCCAGGGAGAAGCAGAGTCTGGTTTAGTTTCAGGGTTATTGTTTGCTGTCTGCAGATGACCTCAGTCATAATAAGTTTTTCTGTTTTCTACTCTGGGTGATTTGCACTTCCCCCAGGAGTACAAGCTGTGCTGTGTGTGCTGCAGAAAAGTGTCTTTGCTTTTAGGAATTGAGAGTTGTACCCTGTAACATCAGTGAAGGTCCCATAACCAGCAACTCTGCAAACTTCACAGCTCTAGAGTTCCACCTAGTTATGGATGAAACTCCATTAATGGGACCCTGAAGAGACTTTGAACGTATCTGATGTCAGAGTAACTTAAAACTCTTAAGCTTTTTTATGTTTAAACAAATCATTACAAAATTTTGCAAGAAAATCTCATGAAGGATGCAAAAATATTATGGGAAGAGCTAGATTTTCCAGATGGGCTTTGGTGGTTGTATTGGTCAGGTGATCCTGGCAGATGTCACTGTGAAGAGGTTTTCACCACTTGTAAAGGTAGTAGTAGTAATGTGATATCTGTGAGGGTCTAAAGAGTTATATGAGGCAACAACTATAGGAAGAAGGGAAAACATCTGTCAGAAAAGCCTTGAGAAGAGGAGGCTGAGGGGAGACCTTATCACTGCCTACAATTTCCTGAAAGGAGGTTGTAGAGAGGTGGGCAATAAATGGTCACTTCAGCCAGGGGACAGGAGATGGGACAAGGGGAAATGGCCTCAAGCTGTGCCAGGGCAGGGTCAGATCAGATGTAAGGAAAAAGATCTTCCCTGAAAGAGTTGTCAGGGCCTGGAACAAGCTGACCAGGGAGGGGGCTGAGTCACCTTCCCTGGGTGTGTTTAACAGATGGGTAGATGAGGTTCTTAGGGATATGGTTTAGCATAGGACAGGAACAGCTGGACTTGATGATCTTAAAGGTCTATTCCAATCTTTTGATTCTGTGAAAACTGATATTGTTGGAAAAAAGCAGACAAACTTTAGAGGACAGGAGTCCTACTTTCTGGAAGTTTTCTGGAGTTGTGGAAAGTCACAGCTCAAGGGATATACAGGTTGCTTGGAATTCACCTTTGAATGCACAGTGAGACTTTCAAAAGAGTGCCATAGTTTTGAGCGTTTTTTTTGAAGCAGAACTCCTATCCCCTGTGCTTAAATTGGTGCTTAAATTGATACTCTGGTGGAGCTGATCTCTGAAGACTGACTAAGATCTGTCTGGGGCACGGTGAGAGAATACCTTGGGGGCCCAAGGGCTGATACCTTCAGAGGCAGTTTTGCCCTGACTGCCTGCTTGCCATGAAGGATACTAGTGAAAATGGCAGAGGTGGTTCCATTAGAAACATTAGAGAAGTCTGCACGGGTGATCTTTTCTCCTCCAGTACTTCAGAAAAGTTGCTGTAACATGTTTTATGCAGTATCGTCATCTCAGTGAAATCATGGCTGTGTCTTAGTTGTACTTGTGCCAAAAATTATATTATGGGCCCTTGGGTGATATGACTGAATTTATGCTGTAAAGTGTAATAATTTCCCAAACAGACAAATCTGGACCCAGAGAATATGCTCTGCATCCATTTGTGTTACAGATCTTGGTGTCTGCCAGCAGCCAATCCAATAACATGTGCCATAGGAGCTCCAGTGTGCGTGGTGTATATGTGTCCTGTGTCACACAGAGACCTTCAGGCCCACTGCAGGAGAAATCTAAAAGCTTTTGCACCCGAGATGAATGCAATAACTGGACAACTGAGTGGATAGATAGATATACAGATCCATTGATCATTTGATCTAGGAATATCAGGTATTTGAAATGTCTTTCAGTAATCGAAGACCTGGGAGAAGTCAAGCTTTGATCCAAACATATACCAACTTTAGAGAAGCTTAATGTGAAATATTTAAATTAGCACTACCATAGCTCACAGATGAATCTTCAGACCCACTAATGGCTGATATGGTCATAAATTTCAGTGATGGTGGTGAAAGAGGCACTGCAGGTAGGTGGATCTCAGGCCAACTGAATGGTGACAGCAGCATATGGCATCAGGGGTGTAATAACAGTAGCAGTAGCAGCAGCAACAATACCAGTAGTATCTTTTTTTAAGATCTTAATAAGTGGGTTCAAACATCTGGGGTATATCTGTTCTGCAGAACACAGAGATAACCATCCCAGCTCTGGATAAATGAGGTTGGAAGCTGGATGCAATATGGCCACACCTGCCTGACAAATTAATTACCCTAGGAAGCAAATGCTTTAACTGGGAGGTAATGCAGGACAAGGGCTGCTCCCTGTGCTATGTAGATTTCTTGGGTGATTTGAAGTGACCTGGGACATGCTTGTGTGACAGGACACATTCCTGTGGATGCAGTTCTCAGGTCTCTTCACTCAGCTGGGCACACCTCTCCCCTTGGCTGCGGTGAGGAGGTGCTCTTTTCCCTGCTGCATGGGAGCACGTAGAGAGAGAATTTAGCCCTCTGCTTCTGAAAGCTCTCTGTGAACTTCAATGTGACGGTGCCAATTTTAATCAAAGAAAACTAGTGTGGATGTCACCTGCATTTTTACCCATTTCTCTTTGACAGAAATAGAATTTAGAGTTCTGCTGGAGATAGAAAGGGCAGAAAACCCCACTCCTAGAGTCATCTTGCTTGCTGTTACTCTGCTACAATAATTACCTCTAAACATAATTATGGGTAAGACAAATGACATTTTTAGCTTTGGTCTTTAAAGACAAGCGTTAATTTCAGGCTTTGACCAGAACTATGTTAATTAGCCTCTACTCACTCTCTTTGTATGGAAGTACATCACCTAGGACTTAGCATAGGTTGCCTTTCCTGTATCTTTGAGTAATGAAAGGACACGGCATGGCAACCAAATCAAGGGCTGCTGCATTAACAAGGCCACTTTTCTGCCCATTTATCATCTATTAAAGGTGCACTAGTTTGTAAAGTAACACCACCTTCAGCAGGGCCGCCAAGAACGGCTCCTCATTTATTTTCTGCATGGCTTAAGTTGGAGTTAGACCCACCTTGTAGCTCAGAGGTGACAGCCAGTAAGAAAAAGTACACTAATTGAGACATCTCAAGGGAGAAATAGAAGAAAACTGAAAAGGTAATTAGAATGAGAGGGTTTCAAGCTGGGTAAGTAAAATCGAATGGAGGTGCATATTAGGGGCTGTTACAGATGGGAAAGAAAGTACTTGGAGAATAAAAAAAGAAAAATGAATATTAGAGAACAGAGCACCCTTTTCACACTTGAAGAATAGAGGAGAGAGATAAAAAATAATGTAACAGTGGAGATATAGGCTGGGGAAAAAAAAAAAAAAGCTCCAGAAATATGAAGGACATATTTAAATGTAAGAGAGAAAGAATAGGGAAAAATAATAGAGCAGATCAATTACTAGAGCTGTAGCCAAGGAGGGAGAAACTGTCAAATGAACGTTTCTGGAGCTGTGCAAAAGTCTTCTCCCTTTGTGGGGGATGTAGAGTGTGTTTGGTCTGTGTAGGAGGGGTTTCTTTTCGGGGCTAACTCAGTATTTGCATTTGCTGCAGTGTCAGTAGCCCAAAAGGAGCGCTGGGATGAATGCCTACCTGGGCAGAATGGGATTCATTAGATGTTATTTGGCAGAGCTTATAGCTGATACCAGACCTTTTGCTAGTGATTGAAGTTTTAGCCCCTGAAGGTATTGCCTGTGTGTCTCTTTTGCTTTAATGTCAATAGTTAGGGACATGTTGAGGTCCAATCCTGATTTTTCCCATTTTAACCCTTCCCTTACCTGCTGGAAAAATCAGGTGTGTTACCCCCAGGACAGTTCCACCTCAAGCACAGGGAAGCTGGACTTGCACTGCTGTCCCTTGGGGTGGATGCACACCCAGACCAAGTCAGACAGTCACATCAAGGGAAACACTGTTCTGGCTAAGAGTGGAAGGTGCCCATTGCTTTTCCATTGTGGTCACAGCTGCATGGGCAGAATTTCCCCTTTTGGCCCTGCTGGAGGCTGGAAGTGAAGATCATCTTCATCGGTACATAGAGGAGATGGAGCATGGCTTCTTCTGGCTGCAAGGCAGGAAGGTGGGACTCCAGAGCCAGGTGCCATCACAGCTAAGTTCTCAATGCTAAACCACCCAGGGTCTCAATCGCTGGTGGGCTGGAACCCCAGGTGTATCTCTGTATCACGTTGAAGTGCTGCACAGGGGTATCTGAGATGAAACAAGAACATCGTACTTGCACCCACAAGAAAACGATTCAAGGGAAATCAATGGGAGTTATCTGTCTCTCTGTCTGTTTTCCTGGGACAGGACCAGCAGTATTTGGTCACATTAGAACTTGTTTGTACAATGTAATGTACAACAGGTGATTGATTTAATGCTGGGTTTAGTTACTAAATTGTATCATTGAAATTAATATTTGCTTACTGTGGAAACAGAATTTTCTGATCCAAGTGCAGTTTTCTGAGTGTTCAGTTGTTAGTCTTGCTGGAACATTTTTCTTATGGATTGTCTGTTAGTTTTTTTAGAAAATTAATACTCAGGAAAGGGTTTGTTTTTTCATAAAAGTTGTGCTGGCTTCTGCTGAAAAAGTTGAAAACTTCCAAGCTGTTAATAACACACTGGCAGCTTTTAGGTGCTGAAAATTTTTGAGCACTTGATCAAAACCTATTTCCCTGTTTCCATTTGAATTTTTGGTATTTTAGAAAATTAGCCTAGAAACTGGAAGCTGTAAAAAAAACTTAATTACATTTCAGGGTCTGATTGTGTTCTTCCTAAAAGTAACTAAAACCAATTGAAAATCTACTAAAATTGAGAGAAGAAAAAATGGCCCAAAACTTAAAGTAGGTAAAAATCCCCAGACACTTCAAAGAGAAAACGTATCATTCAATTAAAATGAAACAGAAAACCAGTCCATGAAGGTAGACACACCCTGACTATTTCCCATCATTATAAAAGCCATTTCCATGGCAGGAGTGTGCACGAGCCGTCAGGATTGCAGCATTTCGTACTAGGTGCTGTCCAAAGAAAGAAGAAAATGTACATCTTCACCCCAAGTTAATGACCTTAGTCATGGAAATGCTCTAACCACATACTTCAGGGATAATAAATGAATCTGTTCTTCTGTTGTGCAAGACACAGTCTGGCTTCTGCATAAGAAAACGGTGGCAAGTTCAGTGGAAGATGGCAGTGCTCTTAGTACCAGAGTTTCAAAGATCACAGACTCACTCTAAGGACTTGAAAAGCAAAGGAAACCCTGTGACAGAGAATATTCTTCCTCATTCATCATTTGAAACCCTGCCTCTAAAAGTGCCAAGAACAAATTATTTTCAGTATGACTAGTCCCTGTGGATTTGATAAAAGGGCCTTTTCTTTTCCAGCTGGCTAATGAAACATGGTCTGGAGAAGACCTTAGTGCTTGGATGCCAGTTCTGAGACACCCCCAGACTCAGCAAACTTTTCTGATCCAAGAAAACAAAAACCATAGATGTGTCACAGGCCTGAAGGAATATGGGAGCTGGGTAGACAGTGCTCATTCATCAGCTCTGTAAGCCTGGAAATCTCCAAGGGAAACCTGGAAAACAAATTAATATCCCATCTCCAAGCTCCTGTAGGTTCTCAACTGTTCCAAGTAAGGAAATCAACTTTCATAGTGGGAGAGGTCTGTCTTGCTTCCACTCCAGATAGAGTTACACAGGTGGTTCAGTCTTTCTGTCTTTAGCAGAGTCTATTTTACCAGTGCTAAATGAGCATTTACCAGAACTGCCTTCTCAAGTTGGTGTTGAAGATTTGGGATTTACAAAGTTGCCTTTTCTTTCTTGGAAGGAAATACAGACCTCTTTTGTCACCTTCCTGTTCTATTCCATGTAGATATTTCCTCCTCACACCAGCTGGTGAGCTACTATCCACAAGATGGATAGCTCTGAGGAAGAGCAGCAACCAGAGCATGAGTGGATGGTTTTCAAATGAAGGAGTCCTGAACATAGAAATGGTTTTCTCTCATTTCAACAACTTTGTTATTTGTTTGCTTATGCTGCTCTAGGGTGCCTCCTTAGACTATGTGGCCAGTAAGAGCATATGATTTGAGTATACCTTCATTTCCTTCAGTATTGGTCCATACAATTAAACCACTAATACCACTGTCAATGGCTATAGGTGTACAGAATCACCAGGTTGGAAAAGACCTTTGAGATCATTGAGTCCAACCATTCTTGTCCCCTACTAAACCATATCCCTAAGCACTTCATCTAAGTGTCTTTTAAATACACCCAGGGTCAGTGACTCAGCCCCTCCCTGGGCAGCCTGTTCCAGTGCCCAATAACCCTTCTGGTGAAGAATTTTTTCCTGTCTAAACTGAACCTGCCCTGGTGCAGCTTGAGGCCATTTCCCCCCCCGTCCTATTGCTTGACTTGGGTGAAGAGACCAACACCCACCTCTCTACACTCTCCTTTCAGGTAAATGTAGGCAGTGATCCTCTCAGCCTCCTCTTCTCCAGACTAAACACCCCCAGCTCCCTCAGCTGCTCCTCATATGATTTGCCCTCCAGCCCCTTCCCCAGCCTGGTTGCCCTTCTCTGGACTTGCTCCAGGACCTTGATGTCTTTCTTGTAGTGAGGGGCCCAGAACTGGACACAGCACTCAAGGTGTGGCCTCACCAATGCCGAGTACAGGGGCATGATCACCTCCCTGGACTTGCTGGCCATGCTGTGTCTGACACAAGCCAGGATACAGATACATTCAAATTAGCCATGTTACCAGTCTCAATCAATTCATGTGATTCCATTTTCAGTGTCAGTCCTTGGTTACACTCAGAAGAAAATCTGAATTGGTGCAACATGTGTCAGAATAGACCCAAAATATTTCAAGGTTCACTTTTAGTCCTATTTAAATTTAATAATCAGGGAACTGCTAAATGAACATCACTGTTCTTAGAGCAGACATCTGCCTGGCAGGGACTGCAACCCTGTCACCAGGCTGTCCCTGTTAACATTCAGTTTGTGTGGAAGCTGTGAGCCACATTCCTTGAAAGTATCTCATTTTTCCAGCTGCTTCTTGTTATCTGTGTTTCTGGTAAGAAATTTCAACAATTATTTCCTGATAGTTGAATTCAGCTTTCTATTTGGGTTTAATTTCTTACATACAACTGTGTATGGTATATGTATAAAATGTGTATATATGTTTATATACTTATTTTCTCCATGCCGTGATGTTGCTGTCTCTGTCACTGTTCAGATCTAGGCAGACAAATGAGATGAACAAATGGAAACTGGTATCATTAAATATCCCCAAAAGCTTCACCCAAATGTTCTAAACAGGTGGAGAGAACAGATAACACATGCCCTCCCTGACTTCACTGCAGGGTGGGGGTGACACATGCGATGGGAGTTTGGTGCCCTTCAGCAGATAACCTTGCGATTCCTCATCGCCTGTCTGTTTCTGGAAACTCTGCTTGTCCATTTGAAAAGTTTAGCTTAAACAACATCATTAATTGGCCTTTACAGTCCAATAATAATTACTAATACTGAGCACCACTGCCTGTCAGCCTGTTTATTCCTACATACCTGACTGCCTGAGCTTTTCTGCCTCTCTCTCCCTTTTTTTTTCCCCCTTCTCCTTTAAGCAGTTGGAAAAAAACACCTGAATAATTCAGCAAGAACCTTTTACATTATGAAAAATATAATCAGCTGGCAAGGGTGAGATATCTTATTTCTACAGGATGCTAACTCAAGTATTACAAGTGACTGCAAGATTAATGCCAAAACGCAGTAGGTGTGGATACACGTTTCCCTCATTGTTCAAGGCAGTCTCACCCCACATGCAGGGCGAAGAGAAGCCCGTGTATTCCTCACCCTGCCTACCTAATGCCATTTAATAATTTAAATCCATTAATCGGTTAAGATGAAGACTTAGTGTTGCTTGACTCGCCACTGCTGAGTGGAGTGGGGTTTTTTTTCTGGGCTAAATAAAAGATCTTAAAAAAATGTGAGAGTGCCACAGCTTGCTTTGTAAGGGGCTTTGGGTTTTCTTGGGGCAGGGGTGTGTTAGTATGCTGGCAGTGCTTAAGTAAACAAAAATATCCGTACATCATAAGTAGATGTCTGAGAATATTAGCTGTTTATTTCACTGACATGCTCTGAAGAGTCTATGGGGGGCTCTTTCAAGAGTCAGGACCTCAATGTAATATACAAGCTTTGATTCTGATATTTCCCTTGATAACTGTGCTCTACCATATTGGGGTCGGAAGTCAGCAAAGGTTCATTGGCTGTTGTAATGCTCACTGTCACCAGTAATAAGTACAAAGGACTTGCTTTAAAAGCTGGCTTATAAAACTTTAAGGAAACTTGGATTGCTTAAGTGAACTTCCAAGGCTCTTCAGGGGCCAAGTGCACTTTGGTTGTCTACTTATATTAATTTCACAGAGTTTAAAGGGTCAAGCAATGCAGTTGGTGATGCTTATTAATTTATGAAACACAGAATCTTGCACTATCTCACTTTGACCACTTTCACTCTCCTTTTAGAAAATTTAATATACATTAAAGCTTGCTAGACAAGGGCGCCCTAAAGGATTAAGCCCAAAGTTCACAGCTGGACTAAAAGGTTCAAAGATGTTGTGTCCGCAACGCTGATTTGATTCCAAGTGACGTTCAAACAACGGAACCAAATTGTAGATGTTTGAATGTGTAAGGAAACAGCAATTAGAGGAATACCACAGAATGGCAAAGGATTAGGATTTATTTTCCTTAAAATGGTAAAACTGATTACAGTCTTATTCTTTCTTTCACAGGGGGGATGTGTTTGATCACATCAGCTTTTGGGGTCAGTAGTTGTCAAGAACGTATTTCGGTGTTACAATACAACGTGCCAAGCTCTAAATGTTCATGCAATCCCAGTAACTTTACAGAATATATTTGATTGTTGTGGTGATGCTGAACTGAGTTCTGGGTAGGAAAATATTAGCCAGAAGGGAAGAAGGAAAAGAGAAATGGGTAGCTGCTGAAGTAACAGGATTAGGATTTAGAAACCTGACATAATCCTATTCAGGGGTATTTCTGCATTCTGTTTACTTGCTTTTGAATTGCTTTGGTGTCTTGTCCAAGGGTGATAATTCCAGAAGTCATCCACACCCAGGCTACAAATTCGATACTGCATTCAGGTGACAAATGGAGTGTGATTGCAAAGCTACCCAGAAAATTGGAAATCAAATTGGCTGTGATGGTTGGTCTATGTGGTCTCCTTTTGGAATCAACAAGAGGGAGAAGAAAATGAAGGACAGGAAAATGAAGTGTGTCCTACTGTACAGAAGATGAGTTTATTTAGCCAGAGTTGGTAAAGGGGGAAGGAAATTTCACGTTATGTCAGCTCCGATTCCTGAGGCCTTAGGGAACCCTCACCTTGAGGAAGCGGTTGTACTTCACTGGAAATTTGCTGTTGCAAAGAGAGACTGTAAACCCTGCGAGGGAGTCCCAGTGGTGAGGACTGTTTACATTGCAGCTGGGCCCAAGCAGCTTCGGATAAGATTGTGGGGCCCTGCGGTGCATCACATGCTGGGAGAAATCTGTGGCTGCAGAGAATTCATACATTTGATGAGTGAAAAAGGACAAAAAAGTGGGGAGGAAAAACAGCTGGGAAGAATTTTGTGTGATCTGCAGCACTTCGTTTCCAGCCAGAGAACAGAACTCACATGTCCAGGACTTCAGCAGCCTTACCCTTGCATTTTGAACCCTTTAAACAGAGAGAACAATGCAGAAAATCCCCCAGGACACATGAGAAAGGGGGTTGTGCTGAATCCCTGTTATCATTTCTTTGCATTTACTTGCTAACAAAAAATATTTTTCTTCTAGAATGACCTCTGAGATTTTATACTACGGGGTATTTGGTTTAAAATGTACTGTAACCTTCTTTTTTTTTTTTTTAATTGATCAGCTCAGCCTTGAACACTCAAAGAAAAAGCTGCCTGCTCTGAATATTGCCTGAGGATTTAGAAAGGTCTTTCTTGGAAACAGAAGAATGAGATGAAACAATCATCTGCAAAGCATGGTAAGAGAGAAAAAGAATAAAGGAACAAGTTGTTCTACTTGTCTTCTTCCAAGAGATGATATTTTTTTTTTTAGAGTAGACTTTAGATGTGGGAGATGTTGGGGGAGCTGCTCAGTACAGTTTTAAGATGCAATTTCACATGCAGATGCAGGCCCTGTAGCTTCCACAGGGCCATCTATATGTACGTGCACCTTGTGCCACGTATGGGGGAGAGTCTGAGAAGATCTTCTCTTTCTCCTCACTGTTCTCCATTGGTCTTTGTCACACAAAAAAGAGAGAGAAAGAAGATCTAAGAGATGAGTGGGAGCTGAGCTGGCCATAGACTTTGTCCAAGGAGTAGGTATGTAGTTGTCTTCCTGATATTTCACTAATGCTGATTGCTTTCATAGGTGGAGGAATCCTGAAATACTACATTTGCCATTTGCTCTCGAAGGAACTGAAGAGCTGGTCATCCAAGACCAGAAATGAATGACTGCTTAGAGGTCTGCAGGCTGGTTGGTGCATTTCCAGTGTCTTGCTAGGACAAGTTTCAAAACACAGGCCATTTTTCTCCTGCTCTCATAACTAGCAAACCAAAACTAATTCCTTTTTCTGGCAACTTGATTTGCAGTAAGACTGCATTATTTACCACTTGAGTTGCAGGAGAAACTGTCCTAATGACAGGTGTCAACCAAGTAAATGTTTGCTATCTCCCATCTGAGCAGAAGCAACACTAAAATTTCAACCGTGTCATTAATAAACAAGGAGCCGATGGATGAGGAAGCAATGGGAGCCCTATGATCACTTACTCTGAAAGGGATGATGGTCAGTCACACCTCGGTGGCATCTGCTTGCAGATATAATGAAGAAGGATTATCATTGCTCTAAGTGACTGCGGTGACTCTGGTCAGCAAATAATAGAGCCGTTGTGGCAGGGATTGGACCTGCTTCCCAGGTGCTAACAATGTTAAGTGATATCTCAGTGGTATTTCGGGTCCTCATTTATGTGACTGCAATAGAAACCAGAAGAAAAGGACCCTTCATTTTCGTGACATAATTAATTTCATGCAATTCTCTGCACTTCTAAACTGAAACCCCAGTTAGTCATGACCAAAGTCAGCTTATTTGTGCACCAATGCCTCAGAGAAGCACCCACAAAAGACCTTTAAAGCAAAGGCCTTGGTTTAGTATCGATATGCCTACATAAAACCTCAGCTATATATGAGTTTCCTCCAGTGCCTCTTTTGGATCCTGATGGGGGGCAAGGGGACAGTGATGCTGGCCATGAGTGTGAGCCATTAGCCATGTCCTGTGTGAATACAGAAATAAAATAATTCTTTTAGTATTCCAACTCTTCCTAGGGTGCTAGCTGCTGTGGGCAATTGTGCAGAGTTCACAGAATCCTTCTGTGTCTGTCCTTACTTGCCTTAATTTGTAGCTTCGATTCACAGTGTTTGAAAGGAGCTTAGATGTATGGCTCCATCTTCATAGAAAGGGACAAATGTGAATAATAGACCAGACCAGCCCAGTTCTGCTGGAGCACAGCTAAAGTTAGAGGCAAGGAGACTTCAAGACCTGCTTCTTTTTTACAGATCCAGCCAAGCACCCCAAAGGCTGCCTTCAGCTGGCAGCTGCCCCTGGTTGTCCTGAGTAGAATGGCTTGGCTAGCAAACTGAAAAATATAAAAGGTGCAAGAAAAGTCTCTGACTTTTAAATCCTTTCAACATCCCCAAATTTCTGTTGTGGTCCCAAGTGACACGAGGCAGAGTTGGTAAATTCACCTGCTCTTATATCAGGAAGGTGCAAAAGCTCTGGGTTTTGTTTTGGATATCTTGCCTTACTTGGTGAGCCCATTCCAGCTCCAGTCCAGAACAAAGAGCTAAATCCTGCTGCAAAAATCAAGTCCCCAGGGTCTCAAGGCTATTGTCTCTAATGTACACATAAAAGTCAGTCATATCAGCTGCAGATGAAATCACAGATGAAATCTTACTAATTAATTGCATGAACTTTGTTTCTGCCTGGTTTGAGATTCTCTCAGCCTTTCATAAATATCTGGGTGCCCATACTGTACACCTCAACGGGGCCGTTGGCTTTCTGAGGAAGACTAACAATTGTTGTGCCTAAAATAGCCATGCAATTACTTCTGCTCACACGGTCCCGCAGTAACAGAATAGGTTCTGAAAACTGGGTTTGTTCACACGTGATTGAAAAGTTGCCCTACGCTGTTCTGCCAAGTTAGGCACTGATTCAGGTTTATGACCATATCATTAATATTTTAGTACCGCATCAGTAACTGGTTGCTATTAATATGTAGTGAAACAGCGATATAAAAAGGGAGATGTTCCCACTCATTTGGCAGAATTTGCATTACAGCTGGATGAAATTTATAACACATCTTCTGCAACCTATTGGTCTGAACTCCTGTTATTAATTTCAACTGTGTTTATTTCTCCTTTATGTTCACTTTGGGCAATATTCTATCAAGTTTCCTGGCAAGCACAACAGTGGATATAGCTAATTTCAGCTGACTGCAGGAGAAGGACTTTGTAGAAAGTGAATTTTGAAATAGCGCTCGTATTTGCAGTTAAAATCTCCCCCTGAGAAGCCTATTCCCCTCAGCCTGGCGTCAGCAGCACTTAAGTGTCTGTGAATAGCCCTACTGACTTCAGCTGGGCAGCTGTTTAATTACCTTCCTGAATCAAGGCCAGCCCCAGGAAACAAGTTCCCAGCGTAGGAGCCGGGTGCCCCCTCGAACGGCGTGTCTCCCCACTGCCGAACTTGGGCGAGTGACCCATGGATTGTTTGACTCAGTAATTTGGCAAATTCTTTCCAGTCGAGAATAAATCTGAGGAAATCATCATCTGATGCACAAAGAGAGGTGAAATTTGTGTGGTGTATTTTTCGTGATGAGACAGCTATTGCCCAGATTTATTCAGCCTGCTTGCCTCTTCCTGTTTCAATACTCCCAGCAATCACATTTTTCCCCCACGTTTTATTTAGGAACTCTGAAATGACAGGTCTCTTGCCTTTCTAGCAGGAGAGTGGTGTGCTGTACACAGCATGCTGCACGCAGGAGGAGGAGGATAAAGAATGACATGCTACTCTGTAAGCTACAACTATTTTTTTTTTCCAGACCCACATCTGCTCTTGTCCCTCTTCTGTTCTCTGATCACTCTTTGGCTTCCCTTAGGAATCCAGCTGTGTCATCACATTGTGTGGCATCCTAATATTTCATACTAAGCTGTAAGCCAATTAGGAATGACTACTTACCATGCTGAATCATAGGAAGAGAAAAGGATAATGTGTCCTTCATATAACGAACCTCCTCTTTTTTGGCAAGACAGATCACCTACACCTTATATTTATAAGCCCTATTGCTTTTCACTCTGCCCAATTAGGATGCAGCTTCCTTCCACACCGCTGCAATATTTTAAGGGACTTGTTTACAGTTGAATGCTTATTGAAAGTGCTGACCTGCTACCATTATACCCCATGCCACCTTTCATCTTCAGGCACTGAAACACTGGACAAAACTTGATGTTGTAATCACCTTTAACGGGATGAGAACACAAGTGCAGCAAAATACAAATACCTTGTCTTGAGTCCCTGAATGAACTGGTGACCCCAGATGAGAGTTTAAACATCATCACATGCCACCCAGAGTTGAGGGAGCTGTTGATTAACGTCAAAGCAAAGTAAAGACTGTTACATCTAAAAGGCAGAAGGATGAAGCATCGACGTGTGTTTGGGAATGCGCGAGGGGTTTAGTAACGAGTATCAGAGAGAAAGATATTAAAATTTATTTCCCATGCTGAAGTAATTAATGGGCTATTATGCCAGGTGTCTAAGTTGCCTGGAGGTCTGGGATAAATAGTGTTCCAGCACAGGATGTAAAATATGATTTAAAATTAAATGGAATAACGTTAGTTCTAGCAGAGCACTTAGGATTCCCCCCTTCCTACTATTGCTGCTATTTATCGTCTGGGAAGTGAGGTACTCCTCCTTTGGGTCCTAGTGGTGTTGCAAACCAAAGACTCCCATGACCTGTGTCTGGTACCTGCCATCTTTCAAATCTTGTCTAACCTTGTTAGCCTTTGCTGGGGAGCAAGCAGGGCAGCACCCTGAATGGCAGCACCCTCACAGGAGACAGTTAACTACCACCATCAAGCCCTAGATTTTGTGTACAAAGTCTGATTAGGGACTGCATTCAAATAAAAGCCCTGGCTGCAGATAGACCCAGGGTGGCCTCAGATTGAGCTCCCCAGACAGCATTTTCCAAATTGAGCCCAGCCATTTTTGTTGCCTCTGCTGCTAACAGGGGTTGTAGTTAAGCAAAGACCAGTGGCCTCTGGTTTAAGGCTTCTTCAGCAAAGTCCAGCCATACCCTAATTGGGATCAATTTGCTGCTTTGCTGATCACACCCCCTTGCTTTCCTTTACAAATGTCTATGAGATAACTAAGTTATTCCCCAGCCTGCCAGGAAAGAAGGGTGGTGAGTCACAGCACTGGCATCTGTGCCTGAAAGCAGGGATGCAGCCAGCTGTGGGTGATCAGGGAGATCTCGTTTTGCTTTCCAGGGTAACGAATACCACCTGTGCTGGCAAGTGTGGGGACTCAGATCTACGTTTGAACTCAGAAGGTAAGGTAGTGTTAAGGATGTTACAGTGCAAGAACTCCTGCAAGTAGAGGACAAAGGCATGTGGTATTTTTCATGCTAAGAGAAATCTTCAGTAAGATGAAGTTAGTCCTGCTGTAAAGGTTTTGTGCTTTATCTGAAATAATGCTTGTTTTATAAATGTAGGGACTCAGAAACCTCTTGGCCTTCAAGAGAGAGCTGCCTGTTTAGGAGCTGTACCTTTTTGTATTGTTAGTCAAAAATGTCTCAGTTAATCATTGCTAAAGGCCTTGCCAGCCTGTGTTGCAAATTCCTTTTTTAAAAAATGCAGCACGTATATAATTCATGTGGCTCCTCTCCACACAGATAAGGACTAGTCTCAAATGTCAGGGTGGGGGGGCGAAGGATACCTGACCCAGAGGGCAAGAATATTGAATGCACTGGTGTTGGACTTGACATTCCCTTAGTATTCACCGTGATAACATCAATCTCAAGGAACCCTCCTGGTATAAATACAGAGCTGCTGTGTTTAATATATATTTCCAAAGGAATTTCATAGTAATTGAGCATTAAATGATGTCCACTTATCGTAAAGTGTTACCGTTTTTATTAAAAATTATAAATGGGCTTCAGCAGAACAGAATATACCAGATTCATACCACCACCTCTATTAGTCTTTATGCTGTAATTGTCATTGACTGCCTTTACTGTATTATTTCTAGACAGTTAATAATTTTCCCGGCTGAACAAATGAAGATTTGTGAGCAAAGAAAGGCACTGACTGGATTATGTAGTGCCATTGATTTTTATTCTCCTTGTTTCACAGAATACACTTAAAAATCTTGCTATCTCTGAGATGGGCTTTATTAGCACTTGGAGGAGCTGCTGCGAGTTGGCTGGCAGTAACACATGGAGAAAGCGATGTCAGAGCTGACCTTGGGAGAAATCTACAGGATGCCCAGGTATGACCCAGGATTTGGGGGTCTTCACCCAGCGCATGGGGTGGAATAAACCATTACAAATCCTTATTTGCCAAAGAAATAGTGACCTGAGGGCTGCCCAAAGGGAACTGGGCTGCCCGGTTTGCAGGCAAGGCACTGCAGGAAACTGTCTCATTCGATAACATTTAATCCTGAGAAAGTTGATGGCAAATATTGCCACTTCCCTTCTATAAAAATGATGGCTTTTGCAGAGGTTATCAAAACACCTGCCCATGTAGCCTCTCTTCACTGTGGCTTTTGAAGCTTTTCAAGTTTGAAGAATGAAAACCAAAGTGAATGAGGAGGATTTGGTTCAGTTTGTGGGGAATGTTGGTTATTTCACTTTGTTCTTCTGTGCCATTTGGGGATGCTTAGGCATTAAAAATTCCTGAAAAATAGGTTAACTGTAAAATGGTTTCTAAGATTGCAAAAGGGTATGATTTGGAAATTGAAAACTGGTATTTATTTGCCCAATATGACCCAAATCTCTTAATTATTTTAGTCCTCCTGAGACTGTAAAAGAGGTAATTAGGTGTTCACAGCAGAAATTATCTCAATTGCTATTCTATTTTATTGTCATGAAACAATAAATAATGAGCCACCAAGAAACAGGAGGGGAAATGTGAGTGGAAGTTATGGCTAGAATCATTATTTCTGTGTATATTCTTGAGGCTTGAATGAAATGAGGTGTATGGGCTAGAAAATAGAGGTGTTCCCATCCTTGGCCACTTCACTTAAGTCTGGTATGATAGTATTTAACTTTTATGTGCCTGTATCTCTTATTGGATCTTGACGCATCATCTAGTTCAGCTTAGGAGGTTGGCTTTCGAATTAGAACGGCTTCAGTGTGGTCTGCTTGTCTCTTCTGATCTCTGCATTATCTGTAGGGACACAGCCCTATGGGTAGATGACCAGAAATGCCAAAGACCTTGTAAAAAGTACTAAAAAGTGAATAAACCCTCTTATACCAATACATAAGTTTCTGGGAACTCCGATTTCCAGGGGAGGGGGAATAAGAAAAAATCCACTACAGCTAAAAAGGGGAAATACCTGTCCAGTTAAAAAGAAAGAATGTATTTGAAAAATGTTTTCTGCAAACACACCCTCACAAATAGTCCTTCTCTCTTTGGTCAACCTTTGGATGAAGTGGCTGGTAAGGATCCTGTGTAGCAGAATCCCCCACAGTGTGTCCGTTCAGTATTTCTGACCACAGACGTAAGGAGAGGTACAAATGTGGCCTTATCTTTGCCCTCACTGTTTATTAAAGCAGCAAGAGCTCACAGAACCCCTGTTCCTTCTGAAAGCTGTTACTGGCCTGTGCATTCTGGTTTGTATATGCAGTGACAGGAATTACGCAGTCTCACTCCACAGACCAAACTTTCCACGCAGCTCTGATAGAAATGAGCCCCTGGGGACCTGCAGGATGCTGCCTTTGCTCTGTGAGACTCTATGACAGCAAAGCCAGCTATCAGTTGTTAATCCCAGCGCTTTGTACAAGACACTTTCTATCTCCTCCTGTAATGTTAATGCAGCTAGAATTCCATAAATCAAATCTCAGCAGTAAAAAGGTTAATAAGTTTACACTATATAATTGAAAGCCATATTGGTGATTAAAAGGATTTTATATATCAGTTTTCTGGGTCACCAACTAATTATTTTTGGTGGCCTGTAATAAAACATGGCACCATAGGCAGATAGGGGCTGTAATCACATAATATATGGAAAAATGCATTTACATTTATTTCAGATGAGGTTGTGTATACGAGCTTGTTGAGTAGCCTTTGAGGTCTATCTCTCCTAGTTCAGAGACAATGGAAGAGCTGTACGTGTTCCGTGCACTCGGTTTGGTTCATATGAAGTGATCGGATTGAGTTTTGAGGTCTGGCGCTCTCTCTCCAGAGCTGAGCCCAAGGGAACCAGCTGTCACCTGTGATGGAAAGGTTCTGCTGAGGCACTGGGGATCGGATTGCTATTATAATTCATTTTAATGCATTCTGCACGTACTAATCATTTATTGGAACAGGATCTTCTGTAATAGGGACATGACTAGGAGGAGACAGAGGCGATTGATCATCCTTGCGTAGAAAGGATAGTTAAAAAAACAAACAAGAAAGAAACCTTCTGTGCAGGGGGCAGGTGTGCGCATGTGCACAAGGGGTTGGATATTCAGCATGGAGGCAGAGAGAAATTGAACTCAAAGCTTAAATCAGAATCTTTACAGTACAAAAGAAACCTTCTGCACAAGGGGCAGGTATGTGTGTAAAGGATTGGGTTATTCAGTGTTGAGGTAGGAAAAAAATGAGCTCAAAGCTTGAATTGAAATTTCTGCACTTCTGTCAGGCTGTAATACCCTTTGGAGCCCAACATCCAGACACAGAGATGTTTCAAACCCAGCCTCTGTTTTGCAGATGAATGTTTTAGCCTGTTTCTCTGAGTGCATCAATAAGGTGCTAAAGGCAAAGGCAGATGCTGAGCGTGCATGTGGATTTTCAGGGAGGTGCTGTGCAAGAGGGTGTGCATGTGTGCATGCACAAATAGTTCACAGGTTACTTCTATATTCTCCAGAGCCTCCTGTGGTCCTGTGCGAGGTAACACAACTGCAGCCTGTGTTACAGTGAAGCAGCCCACTGCTGATCTCGGTTGTTCTGCCTGTTAAGCAAAGGGCAAATCACAGCTGGCAGGCAGCACGATACAGTGAACACTGGGCACGTACTTCCCACTGTCAGGGCAGGATCTGAGAAGTGATCAGGAACAAATGACCTGATGTTCAAATCACTCCTGGACAATGCTTGCAGAACCACTTTGCAGAGAAGGGCCTTCTGTGGCAAGTACATTTCTGTAATGTTTCTTAGTACTTTTGGCTACATATTTTTAATGGGCAATCTTTAACCCCAAAGTAACCATTGCATAGAAGCAGGGCCATGACATACTATGCTGCAGTGAGTGAAGGTTCAAGTCCTTTGCTGCTAAAACTACTTGCTTTTCATAAGAATTCTCCTGCACCAAAAATAATATCCTTTTTTATTTGAATAAAGATCTTAAAGTGTTTGCTAGCAGCATACCTAAGGGGCTACTTGATTTTTAAACACAGGCTGGAGAGGTTAAAAGTGGAATGGCAGTTGTGTGAGTAATGGCATATGAGTCAGCAGCTGAACTTGACTTGACAACCTCCGTGTCGCCACCAAGTCAGAAGGTATTCATGTGACAGTTTGAGGGTAAAGAAATAAAAAATAAATTGGTAGTTTCCACTGGTAGGAGAACACATCAGGGCTTTCTGAACAAAGACTGGGAAGGGGAAAAGTTAGACGGTGATAGTGCAAACGAGGAAAGAGTGTGGATATGTATTTGAGTTACACACGAGTGTAGTGCATCAGGTGTGCCCCTCAAGTTCAGAAGAAAAGCAATCTAGTTTGAGAGTCAGACTGCTGGAGGAGCTGTCCTGGCTGACACTGAGTAATGTTGTCTCCCAGGGATCTCTGCAGCCCTAACTTGGTTAGATTTGATTTGAACAATTTGTGGCTAAGAAATAACCAAAAATGTTTTTGCAATCTGCTTTTGTTAGAGGTTGGAACAGCAGAACTGCTCACCTTTCTGCCACTTTGTTCAGCCTCTGTCTTTGGGGAGGTTTTTGTCACAAGGTTGGTAATAGCAGGAAGTTGTTATTTTTTCGCACGTAATCAGCAGCCAAAAGAGTGTATCCCGTTTTGGGATCTAGGTGCTTGAAGACATCTTTGCAAAAATTGGTGGGAAGAAAATTGGAAGGAATGGTGAGGGGACTTAGAGAAGGCCTAGCATTAAGGTAGTATATGGGAGGAGAGGGATCTCCCAGCTTTTCTGGGGAAGGACTTCTGTCTGACACAGCTAATCCAGTTCTTCTGAGTAATAAAATCACAATACCTAAACAGAGGGAAGTAACGTGTTCTGCACATGCATTCCTGTTCTCTATCATGATTAGAGACAACAAAAAGCAATCTGAGCATTCTCTGTGGATAGTTCACTTCTTGGGATACATGTGTAATGGTCTTCTCCAGATGGAGCTTCTATCTGATCCCTTTTATATAGCATAGGCAAGGGGACGATACCAAAACATATTCTGTATCTGGCCTAGAACAAGAGGTCAGGACCATAATATGGCCTGATGTCCTCCTTGTCACTGAAATCCTTTCACTTCACGCCTTATTGCATAAGTTCAATATACTTTTCGGCTAAAGCTCTCCCAAGCACTTAGCTCTTTAAACTCCCTACTCAGCAGGTGGCTTATTTAAATGTGGCTGTCAGGTTGGCCAGTGGCCAAAAGCAAATGGCTCAATGCGTGAACCGCAGTGTTTGGGTTTAATTCCGTCCTCGTTTCTGCCAGCAAAATCCTCCTGGCGCTGGTGGGGTTGTGTGGGGTACAAGCGAGTGCAATACAGGGCTGTCTGCTCAACTGTTTGTCAAATAAATCTATGGCCAGTCATTTGCATTATGTCAGCTAAACATTTGCCTGGCACTTCTGCATGTGTGAGCCAGGGAGGAATTCTGGATTGTTTGAAATGAAAACCATCATTGTCAACTCTCACTTAACCAGTGAGCATTTCTTCCATAGCATGTAAGTAACTTATTTTGCATCCCACGGCCTGGAAGAGGAAATGTAAAGTTTCTCTAAACATTCAGTACAAATGGGGGCATTAGCTGCTTAATTGGTTCTTCGAAATTTGGGTCTTATGGCTGAACAGGCGAGATGGAGGTAGGGGGAAGCACATGGTTTAAATTAAATATATGGAAAATAACTGCTGAATGATAAAAATATATTTTAAAAGTAAGCAAACCTGTTTCCCCTCTGCCTCTCCATTAAATGTGTCAGGAAAGGGCCTTTACAGCTAGAAGGTAATTAGAGAGGAAAAAGCAGTGCTGGCAGAGCAGTCAATCTATCACATCCTCCAAAGCCTAAATGCTACCAGCAATTAAACAAGTTAGTAGGGGAAAAACTTGACAAGCGAGTTTTATCACAGAATCATCTTGGTGGCAATGTATGTGGGGCACTCTTATTAGACTCCCCCATGCAACCCCAAAGATTTAAAATTCAAACCCAGGAACGCACATTCAAACCAAAGTGACTATTTTCTTTCCCAGACTACCCAGGCGCAGGGAAGATTAGAATGCTAAAAATAAAACAACCTTTTCCACCTCCCCCTTCCTTGCCCCTCCAAAGTCAAATCTGTCCAGGTTGACTGCTCCATTAAATTCAAGAACAAAAAGTTATAAATTGAACGTACGGAGAGCAGTGCCTTTTCTTAAAGTGATGTTTCCTCGCCTTAATGGATTTAGCTATGGCAGGGAGTCAGAGAGAAGCTGTCTTAACTAAATCTTTGACTGATTATGCATTTTTTTCTATTCATACAAGATAGATTCATCATTCCAATTTGTCAAGCTGGCGAAGTTCCAATTAATTACACCAGGAAAAGCTCAAGCTGCATTAGGCCTCTGTCAGGCCTAATCTAGTGCCTCATTTACTGGAGCCCCAAATGAAGAGATATCAGAGGTGTTGTTCCTCTTGGTACTTAATTTGATGAATGCCCTAGCAGCACGATTGGTGGCAGAGGTGTATATGTGTGTGTCTCTTCATCAGCCACCACTGCTGAAGTCGTCATGCTTTCTCTACTAATTTGAGGGCTCATCTGTATACTGGATGTTTTTTTGGAAGGTCTATCCTTCATAGATATGCCAAGAGGTTTCTTCAGTGTGTGTCTGGGTGTGTTTCCAGATATGCTGGACCGGATTCTGATCTTGGTGATGTGATGAGACGAGATTCAAGGCCTTCTATGGAAACTTAAAGCGATACAAGTTAGATTGGATGCTCTAAAAGGGCTGTAAATCTTGACGTGCTCATTGCTGTGTGTTCTCAGAGGAAGAGTATGCTGCAAGTTGCTTCAGGTAGTACTCATAAAGTGGGGGTTAACATCCACATCCACTGTAAGGAAATGTTCAGAGTGCTCAGATAACCTGTTTGCTGTATGCATTTGCATCTTTGCTATAAATACATACATGCTGTATCACTGCATGCAGGTACAGATAGGCTTTCTGACACCACACTGGTGGGTGACTGTAGAATGTATGCATTCAGGGCTAATTCTTAAATATTTTACAGTAAAGATGCTATGGACCAAGAACATATGCTTCTTTTCTGCAGCACTTTACGTACGAATTATTCAGCATAAGGTGCCAGAATGCCAATATGTTTAGCTTACTTTTGGCTTTTAACCACTGCTGTGATTAAAGATGTAACTGCAGCAATGCTGTCACTTTGCACATAGGTTTAGGTGTCTCAGAAAGGATGCAGCATTAGCCAAGAGTAAAGTAGCTGTGTACTTTGGCTGAGTATAGTACTAAAAGTCTTCATTTGCCAGCAGTTACCATGCTGGGATTCTGAGTTTATTTTCCACTGACAGTATTTGAGGGTCTGGTGTGTGCAATGATGATTTTTAATGGCAGCTATCAGACATGCATATGGTGCTCAGTAGGAGACCGCATTCAGAACAACCAAGGACAGAATTGATGCACTGATGACTGCAGTATGACAACTCCTCTGTAGACAGTTTGGACCTCAACTGGTGCTCACTTTGGGAAGGGGATGTCTTTGTCCCAAGAGTTTGTATCAGCTAATACATCAGATTTGCATCTGCCATTAGTCTCTGCTGGAGCAGGAATAGCACCTTAAATCTTTTAGATGAGATTTTTTTTAAGTGTTCCTGTCTTATTTCAGGGCAAAATCAAATAAGCAAATTTAAATCATCATGGGAAATGGCAGACAGAGGTAGACAGTTGTAATGGTCTCTCTTCGCTTTGTACAAGAAGGTTTTTGCTGGACGTGTACATTTGAGGATGGTTCTTAAATGTTCTGCTTAAAAAGTCACTGTGGACCAAAACCATATGTTTCTTTTCTGCAGTACCTTATGTATGAATTATTCAGCATAAGGTGCCAGAGTGCCAATATGTTTAGCTTACTTCTAGTTTTTAGCCTTATGTTTTATGTTAAACAGGTTGTTTAAACTCACCTGTTGAACTTGAAATAACTCAAAGCCTCCATACAGTCAGGACCAGGCAAATCTTAGTGAATTATGTGAGCTCTTTTAATTCCCATATCTCTAGGCTGGGCTTTTGGTTATTGTATTTGTACCTGTGTGCTAATGCTGACTTGGTTTTACACTCAGTAGCTCCTTTACTGGAATCTGTCATCGGTTTACAAGCCTACTGGAGTGTTCTGTGAATGGTTTCAATTAATATTAATACCAGTATGTATCTGGCTGTCCTAAGCTTTCAAGGACAAGGTATCTGCTCTAGCTGGAGGTTGCCTTGGCTGGTTCTTTTTCATATGCCCCACCAGCATGGTCTTGGAGCGAGCTCTATCCTTTAGAGAAATGAGAAATGTGCGGTTGTGCTGTTGAGGAGATACAAGCTTAGAGGCTCAATGGGTATGTCCATGGGCTGTCTTCTTCTCTAGTTGTGTACTGATTTACCTAGGGGCTTAGCAGACACGTGTCCCCAAAGCTATATTAGATTCATGCTCTTACAAATGAAAACTATCTGGCCACAAAAGGGAATGTACATAACATACTCCCAAAGGACCATATTCACCCTTGCTCTGGGCACCAAAACAAGGTTTATTCACTGTTTAAGTCTCACTTAAGCTTTCAAAATAGAGTGCAATGAACACAGTTGGTTGCTTAAAGACTCTGATGGCTCCTGTGTCTTTTAAATGGCAGAAGTGGTTTCTCATGGATACAAGCAGTCCTGAAAAGACTGTAATCCACCAGAAATTTCTTTCTGCAAGGATGCGACCCAGAAAGATGGAACTTGCTTTCTCAGTGAAATTTCTTCTGCATCCAATGCTAAATTCAAGCTCTGCAGTAGTTTGGGTCATCACACCAACATCTATCTCTGAGGAATGATTACAGATGATGAGTTATTACCTTTAAATAAGGGGTAATTAATGCTTTCCACTCTGACTTTAATGGAAGGATTTCCTGGTGTGGGAGGGGACGACAAGGAATATCAGTAATACCCCTCTGGGACTTATTGGCAGAAAGTCTGCGGTTAATAATTTGGAGTAACAAATAAATGTGGGCAACTTGTCTTATATATGTATATTGAAAAAGAGGTGTCAAATTATTCATTATGAGTTATTCTGCCAGTTTTAATAATAACCCAGCTGTTGAGGAGGAAAAGAAAGCTAGATCTGTCAGTGCAGACAGACCCTTTTGCAGTAATTCTATCCTTTTCAAATGGAAAAATATAAACTACTTCTGACAAGAGAAAATGAGATAAGACAAGAAGAATGGGATCCCTGCTCCAAGTGCTTTTTTTTTTTTATAGCTTAATGTACACTAATGTATAATAAAAGATGGTTGATTAACAAATGACCAGTACACCAACCAACGGAAAAACCACATTTTGGCAGTCAGCACTTGCAAAATCCATAAGTTAAAGACAAATTCAACCTCTGCTGTTGCTCTCGATATGGTCAGGTGCCCTTATCCAGGTGGAATTGTTTTGATGAAGAAAGGTCAGAATCTGTGTCTGTGTACAGATGTGCACATTGCCAACTACACTTAGGCCAGGTTTGGGAAACTGTATCCATTTGGTACCTGGAGAGATGTGGCTTTCTAGAGCCACCAAAGCTGAAGGTGAACAGGGTCTCTTAACCCTTCTGGATTCAGTAACTTGTTCCCAAGCTCTCTCAAGAAATTTTGAAGACATAGCTATCACAGCCTGAAGCCATGGTTAGTTAGTCTGAAACCATGTGAATTGAGAGAAAATAATGAGAAGATTTCTGTAGGGCTTTGTCATATTTGAGTGTATTGCCTTCAAATATGTAGGGAAGAAAATATCTCTGCCACGTGATGTTTGGTTTAAGACTCATGTTAAAGGGTCTAAAGACATTTCTACTCCTTTACTGATGAACCCTTTTCTAAAATATTAATAAACTCACCTAGCAGCCTGTATGTCACCCCTGCTTTGCATCTTGCACACTGTGTTCACGTCTGATTAAAACGTGAGGCATCCAGGGCAGGACCCATGTGCTCAGTGCTGGCTTGCTTACGGGTGCTATTATAAATAATTAAGGTAATTATCCAATATGTTTATGACAATGGATTGTTTTGGGTTGGCTTCTCTGAGGACTCATGTCATCGATGAAAATTCTGCAAATGGTGAGCTTTGCAGAACTCTGGCACCAAACATGGATTATCTAGAAGCTTTCAGAGCTATAAACAATGCACTCACCACTTGCCTCCCCATACTGTAAGGGCTTTATCAGAAACTGGAATTTTATAGTGTGAGTAAATGGGCGAGAGATGTCAACAGCATGAGTGAGACAGAGGCATTGTGTTTTGTGATGCCAAATGCCAGAATATTAAGAGTTTGCCAAAGGCGTTTCAGAGATAGGTTTCCTATCTTCATCAATAATTTAAAACATTCCCAAGTCTCCTCTGAGTAGCTCAGAATAAGAGCTGAAGGCATGGATGTCAGAAGGCAGAGTGACTCCCAATTAGTCAGGTAGAGTGCTTTCTTGTTGACTCAGCCGGGGCAAGGGTGGCTATAAAATCCAGGCTTAAGTCCTTATAGATTCCTTAATAGTTTTTTCTTCTTTAAATCTGTTGTAATTTTTAAGAGATGAGCGGGCAGTCTGGTCCCTAATCCACCGGGGTACTCATTAGTGCCACTGAAAAAACGCAGGGGCGCTGGTGTGAGATGGTGGATGTAGTTACTAACAGAAAATGGGTTGGAGAATCAGTGCTGTATCCTATGTGACCCAGACCCAGGAAGAGTTGGCAGCTTTGAAAAGCTGCTGGAATCTGTGGCATGACTTGGGGGCATTATCAGCCAAGGAGAGTTTGCAGTGATGCCCTCTAAATTGGTGCTTCCTTTTTGAAAGCATCACCATTAGGATTGCTGCATGGACGTGGAAGTGACGGCGTTTTGCTCTCCGCACGCGTGGCTCTTTTTAGAACGTTTTGGTGTCATGCAGAAAATTGCTTGTGGGCCCCTAAAACTGGGTGAAAGGAATGAGTTACCCTGAGTCAGCCGATTTGCAGCAACTCTCTGGCTTCATCATAAAACTCTTCAGTGAGTTGTCTATTTTTGAGCATGCAAAATGTGTATATTTACCACTCAGCTTATTGTGCACTAAACTCATCCACATGGCAGGCAATTTTCTAGTGCTTAGGCCACTGTTTGACCCAGCTGCCATGGAGAAGGCTATATTAAGTCCAGTTGATCAGGGCTGTCTCCACGGTGGAACAGGAAATTAATCTCTACAGCTATATGACTGTCAGCTTTTCTACACACTTCACACTACTAATTTCCTATAACGTGCAACTTTTCCTACCATTCTTTCTTTTTTTTTATGTCTGTGTGTATGAAAGATTATTTTTATATTGTGTTTCCTGATGTGGTATTCAAAACTTAAGCCTGATGCTAGTAATGTATTTTTATGTTTTTAACTTTCTCCTGACACTGCTTACTGCACCTGTTTATGCCTTACTACTTTTAACTGCACGTGAATCCATCCCAAATACACTGGGTCCTTGCACTTGGGTTGGAGTTGGGTTTTGCTGCACGTTTCTAGGTTTTAATCACAACTTTGCAGTGCTTGCCTGGCCCAGTGGCAGAGCTCGACTGCAAAGCTTTCCTCCTTTGGAAAAAACACCTATTTTTCAAAGCTGTCCCTTGTACTGTTGAGATCTAATTTAAATAGCTGGTTACTAAGAAAAAGTTGCAAGTGCTGTGAAAGTAGGAGAAGTTCTAGAGATCAAAGGAGCTCTGGAAAACAGCAGGGTAAGAGGGAATGAACAGGATGGGATTGCAGTGAAGTGGGGATTTCTTTTTCCCCAGAGGGTTGTGTTCCAGCACAATTGTTCATCGTGCAGAGCTGCTGATGCTGTTGTCCAGGCCTTAAGTCCTAGATCCTTATTATGTGTTTAAAACATTGGGAATCTCATTCCAAGAGGAACAGATCTTCAGTTCTGGAGCTCAGATTTTCAAGGATCAGGTTACTTTTAGCAGTGATGCGAGCTGTGATACAGTGTCCAATGTGTGGCCTGAGCTCTCTGTGTAGGCGAAGCCCCTTGGTTTGTGCTCCTGGCAAATAAAAGGTAATTCATGGAACTCAGATTAAAAGTCCAGACTCTTGATGCTCTGGGTCTTGTCACTGTTTTGTTAATGTGACAGAATTTAGTCAGCTGCAAAATATGGTTTGACATCCAATCCCTCTGTCTTGCGTCTGTCTTACACTCCTGTGAAGCTATGTGATCCTTGGCAGGACCACATTCTCATCTGAACTTCTTTGAGTCCAAGGCAACTCCTCCATCCTGCAAGGATTTTGTTCCCACTCTTCCCTGCTGTAAAGTGCAAACTTGCCTACACGATATGCCTTGGGTTTTACTGATCGGGTGGCTGGAGAGCGGGTAATATGCCACTGGGCCAGTGGCTTAATGCAGGAATTACTGGAAGCAGCAATCTTGGAGTGCTTTTTATGAGGATAACAAGGCTTTTGCAGACATAAAAAGCAGGAGAAATGCTTATTAGTTATGGGGAAGGTGAAAGGCTTAGAAAACTGATTAGTGTAGCAGTGTGGTCAGATTGAAATGAAAGCTCAGTGGCATAATCGTTAATTGGGTGCTTACTTACCTACTAATTTGAGCTTGGATGTCAGCAGTACTGCACTTCATCTCAAACCAGAGGTCAGGCTTTAATGCTACATCATAAATTACGTAAAGGCACAACACTAACAATTAGATAATTATGGAGACCCATGCTGTTGCAATTTAACTGGGCAAGTTCAGGGCAATCATGACAGGAATAGTGCTTAACCCTGAATCTGCTGCCTTTCTTTCAACCTGACAGCCAAATATATTTGGCCAAGGAGGTACCCAGCTGTCTGGCAGCCCACAGGTTAAAAGCATCTTCTCCTATTAGTCAGATTCATCAGATGGCCTGGGCGAACTCTGAGGCAATATTGCGAAAACGTTAATTGTGGTTCAGAAAGAAAAGCCTGTATTTCAGTCTACAGGAGGTTCTGGGCAGGACACAGCCATCAGAATGGGTTTTGTGTGCCAGGCTCCGTTGTGGGATTTTTATTTGTTTCTCAGCCAAGCCTATGTATATGTTTGGTTTATTTAGTTTGCTGAACTGAACCATCAAGCCAAACGTAAGGTTGTCTGTAGGGGTCTCTTTGCATGTGTCCGTGCTGCATAGGACAGACAGACAAAACCTCTCATTTTGAGGACTGGAGTCATTCAGTTGCTTACAGCCTTGTGCTTGTATCTGCCTGGTTGGCAGTGCTGCTTTTGGGGTCAGAAGTACCATTAGAGAGCAGAGAGTGGCTTGTCCCCAGCTGCATCCCTCCTACGACCATACCCAAAGGCACGTAAGAGCCCAGCTGCAGCCTCTGCTGCCTCCTGCCCGTCAGTCCCAGGAGCATTCAGTGTGTCTCCTCTTGATGCCCGTGATGGCTTTAATGGGGAGAGAGTTCAATCAATGCCGGACACTTGAAAATTCAATCCACAGAAGAGATATTGAAGATCAGGGTGGAAAACATCAGTTGGGTGGATTGGAAAGTGATTGACAGTGGGATGAAATTAATAACGTGCGGATCTTAGTTCTTCAGCCGAATGGTTTCAGACATAAGCAACATACCCTCACCTGGAAGTATGTAATGAACAGTGATTTCTGAGGGGGGTTAGAAGCTAACAGGCTTTATTGGATTGAGGCCTAGGACTTTTTTTAGTGCTGTCCTTTTACTGTTGTTCCTGTTCCTTTTGGCAACCAGGTGAATCTCTTGTGCAATAATATTTTGTTACCTCCATAAACATTGATGTTTTGTTTGGGCTTTAGGTGAGGCTGAGTAAACTCTGGGCATGAAAAAAATAAGACCTGTCCACCACTGGCATTTTGGCATGCTTTTCCTCATTTGGGACATTTTATATAATTTGATAGAAAAATGGTCTTTTGAGGAAGTATCTCCTATTAATAGTAATGGTGTCTTACAGTGCACCATGCAGTGATGTGGTATGCCAAGGTTTCCATTCCTGGGTTGAAGGACTGCGTGCATTAGGTTTAGCAATCTCTTGCTTTAGCCTTGGTAGGTAAATTTCCTTCAGGTGCTAAGTTTGTTATGAAAGTGCTAAGAAATCCTTGGTTGTGGCACACAGCTTTAAAAAAAATGATCTTATAACCTTTATATATGTGCTGCAATATAACATGGTCAAGTAATGACACATCTGGTTACCTATTATTAAGGGTTGAGTTATGGTATACTTTTTGTTTTAATTAGTCTGAGATAAACAAAAACTCAGGGGCTGTTCTGCTCTGGTAGTTCTCATTTTTCCTGCAGCCTTCCCTGCCCTTATGGGTTTATTAGTGTAGAAAAAGTGGCATGTCATACTTGCAATGTCTAGACCGCTGTGGTAGACCAAGCGGGAGGCTGGAGACTTGGTCTGAACCATATGTCCATAATACAGTGCTGGGGTGCTCTGGGTAGGTCTAGATTGCATCTAATTTGGTAGCTAGAGGCTATCCCCTTGTCCAAATTCACTACCAGCCCCGTGGGTCTGGAGCCTGAGTCAGGTTGTCCCTTTTTGGGGTGCTCTACAAAGCATGGGGAGAGATGGATTGCTTTGCTGAGGCTGCTTGAGAGCTGGGTTTGTTTTTTTGGGGTTTTTTTGGTTTTTTTTTTCTATTGGTACCTTTTATAAGGGAAAACCAAAGCCAGACTCTACCATGGGCTGGAATAAACTTGGCTGTGTGGTTCTGGAGACCCCTGTGCAGAAGTTACTTTGCTCAGTCCAGCGATAACCAGCAGGGATTTCCTGGCTTTTACAAAGAGATGGCTCAGAGCACAGGTACCAGCGCTCCCTTCCAGCAGTTAATCAGTCCTGTTCTTTGGCTGCTGCCCTCCCAGCGCCTCTGGGGGATGGAGAGCTAGGGCAATGGGTGCTGGGAATGGCCTAGCCCTATGTAGGGTTGTGCTGGGTCTGAAGCAGGGTCTTAAAAAGCCTTTAATGGGTTGGAAATGATCTTCAGTGCAGGGGACATGCAGGAGTAGCCTAGCAGGCATGTTGACAGTTTTCCCCTCGTAACAAATTTGACGCTGCTCTCCTGCAGCATTTGTGGGTATTTGTTGCCATACATCATGGCATGAGTCCTTTTCCAAAGGGGCTGGTGCCTTGGGTCGGTGACAATCTGATCAGCGCTTTAGACCATGACATAAAAAGACCAGCAATTCCTCCTGGCAGGCCTTACAAGCAAAAAGCTTTTTATAAATAAACCCTCTTATGGGAGTTGCAAAAGAAAACTCTGTCCTTAAGATGGTGCAGACTCAAATGCCTTCAACTGCGGGCCAAAAGGAGCTGCTTGTCTTACACGTGTAGCTCCTGTGTAGATCCTTGTGCAAGCGGTTGTTCACAGCCAACTTGGGGATGTGGTCTGCAGATCAGTGCTTGCTGGGACACCCTTGGGCCAGAGACAAACCGCTGCCAAACTTGGAAATGTCACTGCAATATTTGGTCTTTCTCTTAAAGCTGCAGCTGCTGGAAGGAAGAGAACGAGCTGGAGATGCAGTTTTTGTTTGAAGCAGGTTTCTAGAGCTGAGAGAGAAAGCTGAGCAGCATAAAGCGAGTGTGCCCTCAAGGTTCAGGAAGCAGAGGGAGAATGAAAGGCACCTGTAGTGATTTCTTTCAGATCACTTGGTGTTTGACCTATTTGTGTGGCTCCCTGACACTGGTGTCAGGACTTTTGCATTCTTGGGACTGGCGCTGACATGCACAGAGCAAAGAGCAGAGACTGGTGCTGTGGATTGCTCATCTGGGCGTGATCCTAGGCAAATGTGACAGTGAAATGCTGGGCCTGGAGCATATCAGACGTTTGCAACTATGGGTTAAAGACCCAGTGTTGATGAAGCACATAATGCTCGTGGATGCTGGTGGGACATAGCACTGGTGCCTGTTCATGGGGCCAATTCTGTAGCAGCCATTAGAAATTCTGGCTGTGCTTTAATTATGTCCCCTCCCTCTCCCTACCATCCCCACCACCCCCACCCCCCCCACCCCCAAACCAGAAAATATCCATAGAAAATAAGAAGTTAACTTTCATCAGTCTTTCAGTCTTCAAAAGCTTGGGCCTCTCCCTCTGTAGTGTCTTGAATACTGATTACCATGGGATTTATCACTAGTGGATTAGGTTGGACTGTCCAGCTGCCCAAGTAAATCGTGTTGTCTCTGCACATTGGCAGCAAAGCTGCAGGTCCAGTTTACTCAATATCTGCAAAGGCCTGAAAGCTGGGGCTTGTTCCTTGCTCATCCCCAATGTCTCAGGGTTGCTCTTTTGGCATCGATAGTGCAGGAGATCACCAGCTCTCTGGGAGTTCAGCAGCCCTGTGCACAAAGTAAGCAGAGAAATATTGACAGTTTGGTTGTGAACATGTTTGCTTGCTTCGGCGCTTTGCTATTCACATGTATAGCAAGGCTCTGATATATTTGGGATCCTCTCTCTGCAGAGGAGTTACATGTCCATAGGTCTCTGGAGCCTGGAGTTTCCAATAAGGTCACTGAGTGAACTGTGACATTGCCACATGGTTGCATCACTGAAGAGGATTTATGTGGGGTGGGAATATGACCTTGGTAAACCCAGGGGTGTGAGACTCACTTCTTTTGCATAGACAGGGTGATCCCATCCCAGCTATCCAGCGTAAGCTATTTCAATCCTATCCCATGCCAAGGAATTTTGCCAGGGAGCCATGCCCTTCCCTGAATATTGGAGACAGAGACCAAGACCTAAATCTTGTGGGCCACTTCTTGGATGGGCGCAGGTCTGGTTTCTATCCATACTGGCTTTGCCCTTCTGTGCTCTGTTTCACAGGTTATACCCAGAGTTACTTTTCCTTTGCTCTCAGTGACAGCCAAGTATTTCCTGTCCTCAGCTGGATCCTGGCTGTGCACAGTCCTTGAGCTGGGGACTGCACCCCAGAGGAATCCCCTATGCAAAAGAGCCGTGATATGGCTTTAGCAATGGTCACCACAGTTCGTGTTGCACCCTTCCTACATTATGGGATCGGTTCCCAGGACTCTGCAAACCTCGTGCAGAGCCTCAGAAGCATGTTTAAGGTCAGCATGTCAGTCTAACGTATTTATACAAAGACTAGATACTTTAGAACAACTCTATGCTTGTTATAAAGCTCTGTTTTATTTGGCCAGTTTCTCTCTCTTTGTATATTTGTTTACAGTCAAACCTGAAACTTGAACTGCCTTTGTCTTTGAAAAGGTGAACAGAATGATTTTTGCAAACCCAAATTCTCTGCCCGGTGTACAAAGTGGAGGTGTCTGTACCACCATGCATCACAATATGACTTTAGTGTGCATTGATTTTTCCCAAGAGAACTTCTAGTAGGCAAATCCCAAGAGAGAGGGTGGTGAACTTAAACAGGACCTTGGTTGCAGCCAGCAGTGCCTGACTGCTGCACAAAAGAAAGAACAAAATCTGTGTCTTGGTGATACAGCTGCTTTTGAATCAAAAGCTCCTGACCAGTCTGCCTGGGCTGGGACTAGACATTAAGGAGTATCTGGGCCTGGATTTCCCTTCTTGGTGAGAAAAGACCTTAAAATTTCCTATTATATTAACATTTTTATCTTTATCCAAATGGCAAAACAGTTCGGCAAATGGAATCTTTACAGCTGAGAGACTGAGTAACAAGGGAAAGAAAATGTCAATGCAAGTTAAAGCAAATTTAATAAAGCAAATAAAAACAATATACTGACACTGAAATATAATCTTAACGCTCTGACTGCGACTAACTGAAGCCAGGAAATTCTCAGCTAAGTGTTCCCTCAGCCCTCTTAAATCAACCCATTTTGCTTAGGCATTGTTGCACATAAGCGCCTTTATGAGATGGCCCCAAAACACTGGATGATAATATGAACACTAAGAAGATATTTATTTTGTCAGCTGTGTGTTTGTATATATCTGTGATGGATGTATCAGCGCCCATTCTGCAAGCCATTGAGAAATCAGCTAAACTTTAAGTAGATGCTTACACGGTTTGCAGAATCAAGGTCACTGTGCTCCAGGAAAAGTGCAATCCATAAGGTGGTACTGAAGACACGACAGTATTACCAAGGTGCCTTTGTAGATAGCCTAATGCTGCTTCTTGCAGATGCTAAAGAATTGATCTTCACAAAATCTATACGTTAAGGAACCTTCATTTGCCGGATGAGAGGCTGAGGCACTGAGAGATTAAGCAGTCCCGGAGGGTGCATGTGGCAGTGCCACGACTTGAACGGATGCTCTCAGTGCCTCCACACACTGTTTTATCCCTGACATGTCCCACTCATGGACTGAGAAAAAAAAAATTAAAGGTTCAAATCTAGGGGAATCTGAACTGCCCTGCTGGCATATTGTGATTCGGTGTGTTTTACATAGAGCTGAGAAGGGGGCTCACCGTGCCCTGCGGTGGGTTGGGATTTGGTTTTGGGAACTGAGGGCACACAGAGCTAGAATTGCCTGGGGCCCTGCTTGAATCAGAGGCGTAGGATGAGGGTCAGGTTGGAGCTGCTACAGATACCTGCTGGGGAGCTGGGAGACAACTTTGAGATGGGTGATGATAAGAAGCATGGTTTACTCAATAGCGATTTCTTTCCCTATAAGAAAAACCTCTCAGAGAAAATGTAGACCTTGCAAAAAGAGAGTGAGTGCTACTTGGATCTTCTACCCATCTTTCACTGGAAATCTGGCCCTTACAATGTATTTGGAGTTCCGATTCTTCATTCTCATGCAAAAAAGTCTTTCTGACGTGAATAATCTTGCCAAAGCCTTCAGAGTCTGCTTGAAGTGTTAGGTCTATATGTCTTTTGGGAGAGGTGATATAAGCAACAATTTGTGCTAAGTGCTTGTGCGTTTGTGCCCCCACCTCTGAGGAGTTTCAACCTCCTGATACTGTTTGCAGTTAAATAAGCAAACAGTGATATCAGCCAGATATATGCCTTGGTTGTTCTTCTTGCTTATGTTTGGAAAACATGCCTAATATTTCTCTTCCAGAAGCACAGCAGAGACAAATTTCTTGCCCAGATTTTCCTTGCTGCTGGATTCTGTGTCCAAGAAGCTCTGACCCGCTTCTGCCTCTCGAGTCCTCATTGCTAGTCCTGACTGGCTCTTTATTGAAGAGCCTTCACAGCCCATATCCATCCTGCTTATCACTCCTACTCAGTATTGACAAATCTGTGCCCACTTCTGACAGGCCACAACTAATTGATTCTCTACCAGTGAAGTTTTCCAGCAAACACTTTCTCAGTATCTGGCTGTCTGAGTTCCCCATGGACTCTGGAAAAGGTAGTGAATATCTTCAACAATATCAATTTTTGCAATATTTAAACTGTGCTTCCTCTCTTGCTTTCCCACTGTTGAAAGGGGAGCAGTGATGTGATACCAATCAAGAATTCTTCATTGCTTTTACTTTTCCCCCCACTCTGTTTATTTTTCATGCACCATGTTGCCTCTGAATGGGGCTTCTATTTGTCATGCTCAGGCTGTGAAATCTGTGGGACTGGGGCTGTCACTGTGCAGCCCCCAGTATACTGGATCTTGATCTTGGGACTCCCAGAATTTGCAGCAGTATGAGCATTAGATGTTCTCATCCGCTCGTGTGCAGGAAGATCCAGCAAACCCACCTCAGTATAGCTCAGCCCTGCTGTTAATGCCTTGGTGGCTGTGGCACAACACTGTCAGTGGTTGACTGCTTCGGAAAGGCTCGGAGTGCTCCTTCTGCTGATCTTTAGCACACCCAGTGATTTAATGAGGCTGTGGCTGCCATGCTGAAAGGGTTAGATGCAAAGATAAATATCAGCACCTTTCCAGGTTACAAGACAATCTTGGTCTGTTCCTGCAGTCTGTTTTCTTTCCTAAAATCCCATTTATCTGCTGTAGTAATTCAGGGCCTGACTTTTCTTAGCTTTTACCTTCCTTTGACTACAGGACTACAGGGCTGGGCCAAATGACGGTGTAACCTGAGCTGTCAGTCATTTTAATAATTATTATTAACCCCCTGCTGATGCTTTTCCACATGAAAGCAAGAGTCTCTTTGGCACTTTTCTGACTTTTCTTTAAAAGATGGAAGGTGGAATAACAAAGTTCTTAATTAGCCGAGCTGGTGTTGGAAAGCTCAGTGTCAGATTTCCAGGTCAGTGTTTGATGGAGGAATGATAGGGGGAAGTGATGCATCGACATTGATTAAAGAGCAGTGATGAAGCAAGATAAAATTGACATTTAATTCTTCCCAGCTAAAGTAATGTGACTGACAATACTTAAAGGTGAACAGTCTTATTTCTTGAATCAACAATGCAACCTGTAAAAACATCCGTCACAGCAGTCTTTTCTTAATTACTAACATCTAATTAGCCCCAAATCACTGTAGCGCACTGATTAAAATAAAAGGTGCCTGCCACTCTTTCTATTTTGGGTATATCAGAGAAGGGCAGAGGATATGAAATTAACTGGCACTTAGAATTGTTTCATGCAGAGACCTTGCATAGAGTGCTCAGCTTTTCTCTCTGTTCTCCATTCCTTAGTCAAACAGAATAATAATCCCAGATGAGGGTTTTTTTGTGTGGTTTTTTTCCTGGATGCTGGGCAGGGACAACTTGCTGGAAGCACTGAGAACCCCCTAGAGGGGTGTGGGAACACTGCAAAAAAGCCAATCTACTGCCTTTCCTGCTGGTAATAATGGGGAACAATTAATATTTTATAGGACTAAATTTGTCATTGTTTTGGTTTTAAATGTAGTGTGCTTTCAAGCTTCTTTAAACTACCAATTTAATGTTCCCTCACTTTGGTGGAAAACAGCCCAACCCAGCCTCCTTCCTTCAAGTTGACAAAAGGCTTTTGATGATCATTTCCCATCCCTTAGCTTTTTCCCTTGAAAGAAACAAAGGAAGTAACAAATAGAAATCCCCCAATACCTTATTTTCTACGAGGGGTCTGGAGTGTGGCTGATTACTCTGTGAATATGTTCGTATTGCAGAAAAGAGCATCCAGGTGATAACGCTTGAAGTGGCAGTTAATGCTCATTTTCGAGCTCTGATTGAGTTGAAATATTGCTTGTTGCACCAAGGTGACTGACAGGAGATAAGATCCCAGAGAAGTAGCATCCTTTTATCAGTAGATGGTAGTATAACAACATGGAAGGAGTGTAGCTGTGCTAAGGTTGTCCCAAGATCCAGGCTGTTAGACTCACATCTTAAGTGAAAAAACAAGACAAAGAGAGGCAGAGAATAAGTTTAGACTCCTGTTATGTTGTAGTTTTCACCAAATAGTAGTTTACAGCAGAGGAAATTAACGTATGTTTTTATTTATGATTTATGCATGGTTTATCTAGAGCAGTGTGAATAATTGATTATTTTTGTTCTTTGGCAGTGCAAAAAAATTAAAACAAATATTATTTTTTTGCTTTGGAAGCAAAATAAAAAAAGTTTAGGATATCAAACGGTGAAAGGGAAGGAGCAGACTCTTTTGTGTCAAAATAAATGTTTTATTTCTCTCCAAAACAACTGTTTTGTTCCATAAATGCTTTGCTTTTAAGGATGGTTTGAATCATTTAACATAAAATTAAAGGAAATTGCCAAACAAAACAGTTGTAGTTCAGTTCTGGCTTGTACATATCAAAATAATGGGTTTTAAACATTGTTTCCTTTCCTGTCTCAAAGGCAAAGAGTTTGGTGAAACTGGGACAAGCTTCCCACAAGATGGGTGCTGCCAAAACTGAAGTTATCATTTATCATGAGAATGTTTCAACCGAGGTGATGGCTATCCTGGCTCTTGGTTTGGCCATGTGGCATGTGAATTTCCAGCCATGAAAATAAAAATAAAACAAACTAAACCTGCAGAGGGGCCTCATCCCTCTGTAAAGCCACATTTGCAAAGCATTTTTTTTTCTTTTTTTAATTAAAAGCAGACTTTTCCTGTATGTGAGCTCAAAGATCCCAGGGGTTGGATTCGCAACGTAAATGCACTTAGGCTAAAGAGATCTGTATTGATTTGTATCTGTAGAGAAATCTGGCCCAGAAGGATCAAACTCCTCTTTTCAAGGTAGTATTGGGTTGTGTGTGTTGAATTCTGCGCTGTGGAATCAAAATCACGGATTTGATGGCCAAAAAAAAAAAAAACAGAGTAAAGGAGGGATTTGCAGGGCATCCACCGTTCTCACTAGCTGTGTCTTCATGTTAGCAAAAGCTGCTTTGGAGGGGTGATGTTGATGAAGATACAGGGGCCTTTGGTCACAGCTGGTTTCTAATCCAAACCCTACTCCATGTATTTGGTAATGGTTGACAAATGGTGGCTTTTCTTTATGGAGGTTTGAGGGGGAAAAGAAACTATGAAAATTTCCAATTTCAGAGAATCACAGAATGTTTGGAGTTGGAAGGGACCTTGAAAGCTCATCTAGTCCAACTCCCCTGCCAGAGCAGGATCCCCCAGACTAAATCCCACAAGAACACATCCAGGTGGGTTTGAATGTCCTCAGAGAAGGAGATTCCCCAACCTCTCTGGGCAGCCTGTCCCAGGGCTCTGTTACCCTCACAGTGAAAAAGGTTCTCCTTACATTCACATGGAACTTCCTCTGCTCCAGCTTGCATATTCTGACTAGGTCTGTAGCACATTGAAGAGCAATGCTATTTTTCTTTCCACCAACGTATTTTCTCCTTCCCCTTCTTAAATTCTTTACTGCTAAAAAGATATTAGAGAGATTATCTATTTTGAAGGTCATTCTAATAAATGAACACATGAATTAAAACTGATGCTACAGTGCGAGTGTATGAATCAGCAATAGAAGAAAACAGCTAATGGTGTATCCACAAGAATGGAGGTTTTGTCATCAGAAGTCTGAGGTACAGGGGTTTGTGTGTTGTTTTATTGCAAACTTAGCTGCTTTTTCAATTTAAAGTGAGGCTAGGATCTTTGGGGCTGAAGCATCATCCGGGATCAGAGGCGAGAGAGAAAATAAGGGTCAGAAAAGGCTGTTTCCATGGCACATTGTGGATCTGGGCAGCTCCCTCTGGACTGGGATCCATGCTGGGTGCCCTTGGCTGCTGGCAAAGGGCTTATTACCTTCTGTAGAGGGCTGCTTATTTGTCATTGTATTAAAGCTGCGATTTTCAAAGCTTATGCAGTGGGGACTGTAATTTCAGAGCAGGGGGAGCACTGTCTTCTAGTGCCCAGGGTGAAGGATGCTGTAGCCAAGATGAAACTGGGGAGGTCTTGCTGTTTCTCTTTTGTTGATGAACCTGGACTTCCAGGCAAAAGGGTGTCCCTTCAGAGCTGGGGCTCCTATCACACACTGGTTTACAGTGGGATTTTTCATTGTCTTCTACTGGTGAACGTATCTCTGGAGCACGGCTAATTCTGCTGCTGGAGGCTGTGATAGGTAGGGGCATAAGAAGACACAGTTTTTCATCCTCAGTTACTTCAGGGGTTGAGGTCAGTGTATGTGGGTGTGTACACCTATGTGTGCCTAAATATATATATGTATATACACCCCTTATTTATGTGTTTAGTATCCCTGAAGGAAACTCTGCAAGGAAAGCTCTGTAAAAGCTCTTACTGCATTTGTTTTGCTAAATCCTCCCTTTTACTGTCGCTCCCTGTACTGAGCGTTTGCTGCTGGACACGTGACGTGACTGCAGGAGCCATGGAGAGCCAGAGGGGGAAGCAGGGGAGGTCTTTCACCAGCAGCATCATTCTCCCTGCCCAAGAGGACCAATGTTGTGTTTCTTGTAGTGCTGTTGGCCTGGGGTACAGCTCCATTGCAGTGGCTCAGTGCCAGCGGGCCTGCCTGTGTGTCTGTTACCGATACAGAAGTACCACTCAGGGATGGGCGTGCTTAGTGATTTAGGCTGCACATGACAATGCCTGTTAAAACAGAGGTATCTTGGGAGCATGTGGAAAGGGAGAAGGACACACGAAGGCAGGGCAGAATACCAACATGCATAAAGCAGTGACTGCTTGGTACGTGCGGTACGTTCATGGGGACACTCAGGCTGTGTGAGTGGTGTAGTAACAGCACAACTCGCACTGCAGATGCTTTCTGGCTGCATTGCAAGAAAAGCTGTGGCAGGAAACATTCTCTCTGTGCCTTTCTATCTAAAGGCACAAGGCACAGGTCAAGGGTTCTGCTGCCATACACAAACAAGTGCTCTGGCATCTATTAGGTTAATAGTTTTCTGAAAGAATTGTCTTTATGTCTCAGAAAAATCTGTTGAAAGCTCTGATTCTACCCTGATAAAAGCGCAACAAACCGGCTGGCTACAGACAAACTGCCCCCATTCTGATGTGATGTAAATTTGTGTTGTTATGTGTTCTGAGAGGAGAGATGATACCCCAACCACAGCTTCCTCTGGGTAAGATGTGTGGTGTCTTAAAGGAGAACCCCAAGAGATGGATAAGGCTTATAGAATCCCAGAGTAGTTTGGGTGGGAAGGGACCTCAAAGCCCACCCAGTCCCAGCCCCTGCCATTGGCAGGGACACCCTCCACTAGCCCAGGGTGCCCAAAGCCCCATCCAACCCAACCTTGAACCCTGTCAGGGATCCAGGGGCAGCCACAGCTTCTCTGTGCCAGGGCTTCCCCACCTGCACAGGGAAGGATTTCTTCTTTAAATCTCCCCTCTTTCAGCTGAAAGCCATTCCCTCTTGCCCCATCATTCCCTGCCCTTGTTACCAGTCCCTCTCCAGCTTGCTTCCTTTTGTAGTCTTACCTTCCTGGATGGAGAGATGAACACTCTGTAGAAAAAATGCTGCAATTGAAGCAAATAACTCTCAGTAGTTTCAGGTGGCTTTAATCAAGGTGAGACTGGTGCTACTGTGGCTGAGTGCCCGTTGTTTATGTCTAGTACTAGAAGGCCAGCTTCATGTACATGGAGCATCTTGTGCTAATGGATTAAATCCAGCTTGGCAGGAACCTCTCTGTTCCTTTCCAAGGAGCAACCATGCACATGTGTGGGCACATCTGGGACTGACAGTGCTTGGCGAACCTGTGTTATGAAACTGCAGTGTGGTAGAAAGCATGACGGCTACTTGCAGGACCCCAGATGAAGGAGATGCAATAAATTTTGCTTCCTCTTCAGGCAGGAGAAGATTCAGATAACAGAATGGCTAAAACAATTCAGTTCTGTTGTCTCAGTCCTGTTCCAATAAAACAAACTGTCCAGTCCTGTGAAAGACAAGCTCTTCCCTGAGAAACTGTATGAATGGTGTGTGTACCTCTGGATGTACCAGACAGGAGAGGGCCCAGTCCTTCTGGCTGAAGCTGGAGAAGATGCTTTGCAGTGTCACACGAGGGCTTGCTCATCTCCAGAGAAGCTGGCCTTTGTGCATGAGGTGCCAGAGCATGAGCAGGGCAGCAACATGGTTCTATGAATATATAAAAAGCAGGTTCCCAGCAAGCGATGGATGACCATGAAAGGTCTTCTGAGACTTAATGCCTCTGTAGAGTTGTCTGTACGGGGCAGGTTGAGAATGGTGGGATCTCCTCAGCAGGGGGACTCCGTGACTAGATGTTTAAGTCTTATAGACATCTGCTTAATTCAGTGGAAGTTGCTGTTTGAGTGCTTTGGAGATAGGTGAGCAGAAGTGCAGGCTTTCACAGCAGAGAGGAACAAGAAAACCAATACAGAAGGGACACTATAGAGCAGGGAGAGTAGAGGGGAGAAATACGGACCCCTCCATAACTTGTGTAAAAGAACAGGAGATCGTCCTGCTTATGAGTAGTCTCACCTCAGGTCAAGTATCACTCAACAGGTCTGGGGAAAAATGGCAGAAGAAAACACACCAGGAAGGAATAAGTCTGGGGGGACTGATAGTTTTTGTTGGGCTGGATGCTTTTTAAACTTGCTAGAGTTTAGAGGAGATGTCTGTGTCAGGAGGCCCTGGGAAGAGGCGGTTCCCAGGCCTGCAAAGGTGTCCCCAGCTCCGGCAGCACGTTTGCCGATGGAGGGAGAGCAGGCTCCTGGTTTTTATTTGTGCAGCTGTAGCCAGAGCTCTTCCAGCAATGTGGCTGCTCTTGTAAAGGGAGAGGAGGCTGAAACTCAATAGGAGTTTCCGTTTCCTTCCCTTGTGAGCTAGTGCCACTGAGGGGTTTGCACAGCTCCACTGGTGCACTCGCTGACTACCATAATAAATAAAAAGAGATCGCCCAGGTGTATACAAAGCCGAGCTTTCATCTGCAAACTGCATCTGTGATGCTGGGATCATTATTCACTTATACAGAGCTTAGCCAAAGATGAGGAGCGGTTCAAATTCAGGGCAAAATTCCTGTCATGCAGGTGGATGCTGAAAAACAGGGCTGACTTGTGTGCGCGCTGTGTTCAATGACAGAAAGTCTGGGATGAAAGCATTTCTCAGGCTTCTCTGCCTCACCAAAGGCTTGATTGAGAATGTAAAACTCTATGTGTAGACAGAAGTTGTTTAACATCACTTTTGAGTTAGTAACTTTCTTTGTAATTTTTCCAGCTGTTAGTGCAAGGTAGCCTTGGAGAGCACTTTCTCTGCTCTTAAAAACAGGAGTTAAGTTACATTGCCAAAGTAGCTATATTTAATAAAATGTTTGCTTTTGCATCAGAAAGGCTACCCATATTTTATCTGATAATCGCTAGAACATAAAAATATGGCATGCTTATGCAAATTGGGTCTAATTCACTGCCATTTGTGAATCTTTGATGGCTTAGGTGGTGTTCTAGATATATTCTGCCCAGAAGCTTAAGCAACTATAATTTGAGTGCTGTTCATTGATAACCTGTAACCGATCACGTTAATAACAGTATCAGAAGACTTACCTTAGTTCTCCCTGCAGTCATCTGTCTGCCCTTCCCTTGACAGTCAAATCCAAGGACAGGATCCTTTCCGTTTCAGGTGGGATTCCTCTTGTGGTGGACTTCTACAGCTTGAACAAGTCACGAAGGTTCCTGTTATAGTCTTCTGAGAGAAAAAGACACTTCTAAGGTGTGATTAATCTCATCCAAAAATAGGTGTTTAATGGAAGGAGATGAATAGCTTTCTAGGAGTGCTTATTTTGGTCTTGCTGACTACCTTAGATGTAGCATTCACAGCATCTAAATATAGACGTGATGAATTTGATCCTCAGTGTCATTCTGTTAGATCTGATGTAAAGACTGTTACAGTCAATGGAAATACTCTCACGTAGCTGTAGTTATATACTGCATTGATCTTATTCCCGATCCCTCACTGTGCATTTTAATTTGAGCCAGTAGTGTCTTCTCTTTCAAGAGGTGGAGAGAAAACACAGTCAATTACACCATGAAAGCCACGAAGCTCTTTCAGTGATCCAAACTGACTGGGAAGTTATATTTGAAGCCATTCACCCATTCCATTAAAAAAATACCAGGGAGCGTGCATCCCTATAAAATAATGATGGGCAGAATAAACTGTCGGAAAGTATCTCGCCTACTCCATACCATTTAATCAAGAAGCAGTGAGTGGAACTGGCCTAACATTTACAAAGGGAGAACTGACACAATGCATATTTGAACACCATGAGAAATAGCATCACCGGGGACAGAGAGTGAGTTTAGTTAATAATGAATGGCACATCCTATAAAATACCATTACACAGTGTTCAAGGCCCAAGAATGATGACATAATTATTAGGAGACTGGGAGATTAAGATATAATTTAAAAAAACATGACAGGGGAGGGTGTAATTGGGGAGACAAAATACACAGGAAGTTTGTAATTTACATGTCAAAATACCTTTTTCATGTTTTGATTGGATTGGACGCCGCCTTTCCACTTCATTTATCTTGGCTTCAATTAGAGGCAGGAGAAATGACATCTCATGTTCATATTCTTGACACACACTGCTCATAGACACTTTCTAATTCTAACAGACAGTGAGGGGAAAAGGGAAACTCGATTCTGCCTCCGTCATGGACTTCTTAGTTAACCCCTAATTTGTTTCTAAATGAGGCTGTCACTGTGGTTCAAATGAATATGCGCTTAGGAATCAGGGTGTGCATTTGGGTATTAGCTTGTAGGCAGGGCTTCACATGTTACGTGGCTGGTTATACCCAAAAGCTGAGTAGCTGGGGGGAGAAAAAATAAAAGCAAAGCTAATAGCGTTTTACCCCCAAAAGAAAAACTTTCCTATATGAATGGTGCTGACTTTTTTTTTTTATCAGAGCAGCCATATTCACAGCACGCCTGTAATCACGCAGAGCCATCTCCAAAGCAGAGGATGTGAGTTGTGATTTCCCCCTTTGGCAGAATTTTTGCTCTTTTTATTTTCTGTCTGTCTCTTTTATCGGGTGTCACCATGTGTTTCCCATCGAGCTCTGAAGTCTGCTTCCATTTTTTACAGGAACTGTGCTCTGCTTTACACCCATCCCCACCCAAACACATATACTAGAAATGTCAAAGGTGTGTTTGAGATAAAGCCGTGTGTTTCATCAGGGCTGAAATATCTGCTCACCTGAAGGCATGTGCTGAAGTCTTTCCTCTCTTGGCAGCTATAAATACCCTTTTAATTCTTCTTGTGATTCATCTCAAAATCTGAGTTTTAGATTTTTCCAAAGGCTGTTGATTTTGGTTTCCTTTCTTTGCTGAGAAGAGTACACAATTTGAGGTGCTGGAAAGAGGACAAAAGTTTTTCCCTCTGTAGGACTTTTGACCTCTAAATCTGGGGGCCCTTTAAAGCATCCTGAAGTGTCCAGCTGCAAATAGAGGTACTCAAAATCATCAGTCGCTCTTGAAAACATGGGAGGCAAGTTTCAGGCTTATCAGTAACTCTATTCATTGAATTTCCTTATAAAGCAAAATTGCTCCTGGAAATGCTAATCAGGAAATATCAGAGAAATAGCAGTCCTTGAGAGATTTCCTCTGAGAGGGACTTTTGACTCATGAGACTGAGAGAGAAATCACAGCAGCTGTATGAGGTCTCTGCATATTCTCTGTGTGTCCCGAACTCTATCAGAAACCCCAGAAGCAACATGACACTGGATAAAGTGGGCACTGCCACTGTTGCTAATGCTATTGCATTTTGATATCTAAGCCACCCGCAGCTGTGCTGGGATCATTCACCATAAGACTTCCTCTAATACTGGCAGGATTTCACTAGTATTGAGTAGTCAGGTATGAGTGTCTTGAAAATGCCTTCAAATGGATGGTAAAATAGAAGAAGAAAAATAAAAGAAGGTTATGAAATAGCTGGCTTTAATACAGTTTGGAGCAGACCCATCGTTCATCCAGTCTGGATGCCTTAGACTGTCCCCAAAAGATGTTGTCCAGGAAGTGTATGTGGCTCTAGCCACCTTCTGCAGCCCCTTTCCTTCTTATTCCTCCAGCATCCATAGTCATTGGATTAAAGAAGTTAGAGGGTACATTCCTGCCTACCCCTTTGATGGATCTGTTGTCCATTAAGTTCCCCCATCCCTTATAACCCAGCAGATCCTGTTTGCCTCCACAGCCCCCTGTGAGAGCAACTTCCCCAAGTTCACTAACAGTATTGCTTCACATCGTTTTTGCAAGCTGCTTTTCAGTAAAGTAGCCCAATGTGAAATTTACTCTCCAAGCCTAGGGTGGCTGTGTTAGATGCTTTTGGAGTAAAATACTACAAAGCTTTTCAATATATAATAGTTTGAGTCAGAGAAATATCCCATCCCTCTGTGATCTGTATGATAATCTAGTGTGTAGGATAATTCCCAGGGTGTATTGGTGTGTAATGTAAACCATGCAGATAGTCTGTAGGACTGTGTGTAAAAGTTACTAAGGAACATGTTTGCTACTTGGAGTTGTCTAACTTCTTCAGGAAGAATTGTGCTTCCAACATTGGTTGTGCTGTCCCAGATCCCTCCTAAGCAAAGTAAGCAAATAAGAAATAATAACAATAAACCCATCCTGAAATAACTTTGTGTGTCAGGCAGAGCTTTGATGTGGAAAAGGGAGATGTCACAGGGGTTCCACAGTCTAACAGATACTTTGGTAGATGACTTTACGTGAGCAGAATTCAGATCTCTCATGAAAGCGTGAGTGGGTAAACACCAGGAGAAGGAATACAGCTGGAGTAATAACTCATGGATTAGCCAAGGCATCGAATCCGTCTTGAGCTCATGTTAGCCAAGTTGGATAAACTCTGAACAATTTCACTCACCCCTTTATTTGCATTTATTTTAATAAAACCAAGATTCTAGATTTATGGAATATGTTAAATTTTAGTGGTGTTATGGGTTCTCCTCCGTGTTCAGTTTGCAGTGTGCCCATCTGAAGGTTACCTGGCAGAAAAAAGACTTTCTGTATCTATGGTGCTGCACAAGTCTTCTGTATTAGCAACTTGTGCACTAATGTGCACCTGGAATAACCAAAGTAAAACACTTCTAGTTGATGTGGTGCTCATGTGGATTCACGCCGTTTCTGCTGCGCACTGACGTATACATCTCATGTACTCAATGTCAGCACTTCCTGTGGCTGATTTTTTTTTTGCAGCTGCCTTGTTTGATGATACTTGAAACATCAGTACAACCATACATTGACTGTTCTAATAAGGATTACACGAAAGAGGAGCGTAGCTGCCAGTAGACTATCCTGAGGGACCACAAGTTTGCTCTCAAGAGGTTTGTAGTACGGAAGATTATGTTTGCCACTGTGTTGCATAACCCACTTTAGGCAGGGATAGATTGATCATCTGGAGAAAAAAAAGATCCCAGAACTGGCTAAAAGAATTAATGTGCAATAGAAGTGTGTATGTTTTTATTTCAGTATTTATCATGAACAAGGACAAAATGGGAAATAAAGGCCGAGGGCCTTAACTGGATGCTGCAGTACCCCAAAGACTCAGGCTAGCGCGCACTGCACACATCATTAGGCCACTGGCAACAGCACACTGAAGCCCTGCCCAAATTTCAATTCTTACACTTCAAATATTCTCAGCTCTCACCAGACAAATTAATATTTAATGCACAAGTGCACGCTGTAATATTCCCAACTGTGCAATCTAATATTAACAGCTATTTCATAAACCAACACGGCCTATTCAATTGGTGACCATTTAAACTATAACACGCCATTAAACCATAAAAGCAGCCATGAAAACACGATTAAGATACATGTTTGTCAGTCCATCACTAGAAAAGGGAATGTGGCAATGTCAGTGCAAAAACTGAGCTTATAGTTCCAGCAAGGCTGTTGAGAACAATAAAGGGAGTCATGAAGCAGACTCCTCCTTGGGGTTACAGTTGGGGTCTTAGACCAAAGCAGATCCACAAGAATATATAGCTTTTAATAACCTTAAATGAATCCATGAGAATATGTGGCACCAGCTAGCTTTCATTTACTTGTGCTTCTCTATGGATGTGTCTAGAGTCCCTCTGTGTCTGTGCTAGTTCTGCAAGGGCTACGTGATTCATGGATATTTAATCAGGGTGGCCGTGAAGAGGAGTGGAAAGGCAGCTTCACCCCTGTCTTTAGGAAGCCAGTGGTCCTGCACTTTATCTAATTCTTCTAATGCTCATGTTCAAAACCAAATATACTGGTAAATTGGAGAGGATGCAGAGGATGCAGAAAAGAGATGTCTGGAATAATATGAGGGCTGAGGAAAATGCTTTGCTATGAGATACTCTCAATCTTCTTAGCTTATTGAAAAGAAGATTGAGAGATGACTTGTCTTCAGCGTTAAGTGCCTCTGTGCCTCCACAGCAGGAAAACACTAGTTTGTAAGAGGTTCTTTAATCTATCGATGAAGTTGTAACAAGAACCAGTGTTTGGATGCTGAAGTGAGATGACTCAAGTGTATGTTTATCTCAACGAGGGTACGTAAACAGTGGCAAGTTAAGAGTGATGGTGAATATTTTTTCTTGTGTCTACATCAGGACAAGAAGCTTTTCTGAAAAACATACTTACTGTTTGGTGTTTTGTTGTTAGGTACGGGAGAGAGGGGCCCTGTGCATCATACAGCCTGAAGTGGTCATTCTCTTTTCTCTTCTTTCATAGTTCAGGCTTTCAAGTGAGTTTGACCCAAGTCCACAAAGGAATTTGGAGTTTGATGGTGAAAGTATTGAAACACAGTTGAAGGCTTTGGCCAAGGCAATTAAACTCCTTTTTTTTTTTTTTTTAATATCATTAAGCAAAGGGTGTCATATAAAGTGGTGTCAGATGATTGAATGAGTTTTCATTTTAGAAATGAAGGGGAATAGCATTAGGTAGAATGGCAGTGTGAGACACTGAACCAAGACAGAATGTGATGTCAAGGGTGATGACAAAGATCCAGAAGTGAAGAGATCTAATTGCTGTAGCCAGTTCTAGGAACAGGTCCTGGAGCAGCCAGTCATGAAAGCAAGGCAGGTCTGTGGCACCATCATCACACTAACTTTTCTGGGCCAGTATTAACATGGTAATGAATGAATGCTGGGCAAATAGGACATTGCAGGTACCTACTTCTGTATTGTAATAATTTTCTGAGTTTATCAGCTTCTAAATAAGTCTCAAATCATTTAACTGGATAAAGCCACTATTGCATTCTTCTCAGATTTGTGATTCTTGTTGTGCACAGTGCAGGCATTTCTTACATAGGCAGGCATTACATCTCTGCAAATACTCACTTTTGGTGCTCTGGTGCTCTCGATTCCCTTAGTTTGCACTTACTGAAGGAGCTGAAAGCAAGACCTTGGAGGCCTGTCTGTGCAAGTCCTTTTAACAGAGGGCCATATATCTTCTGTATAAGCAAGGGGAAAAAGGTCTGAACCACACTTCAGTGTTATGTTACCATATGTTATGATACCACACTTCAGCATTACGTTACCATGAGTTTTAGGAGCCTTTTAAATATTATTTTCTTCTGTTTATATTAGGTATTTATTCAAATTCCACCCCTTCCCCCATGGAAATAAAGCATCAAGTTTGTTGTGAAGTAGTAGACTAATAAAAAGAGCACTAAGGAGTTTTGTTAAATATCCTCCTTCATCTAACCAAGTATTGTAAAATATACAAGAGTTCAGTCTGGGGTTTACTACGTGCATTTTTGAACTCGGTGTTTCTGGAGGTAGGAGCAACCTGTTATTGATAGATGGCTTGCAAGTGACAGGTTGTAGTCAGATTTGACCCAGGGCAGAAATGACCAAAAGCTGGTGAAGTTTGATGTCTAATCTGAAATGATCTATTTGTCTCGTTGGAAGTCTGAGAAGTTATTCAAATCAGAAAAACCAGAGCTGCAGATGGTACCAACTGTCACTCCGTGTTGGCAATCACATTAGAGAGGGCAAGAACCTGAGAAGAGCTTTTCAGACAGAGGATTGCAGCTATCTGTCTGCTTGTCTGGTGGAGCTGGTACAAAAGGTAAACCTGTTTTATGAAAAAAAACAAAACCAAACCAAAAAACTTTAAAAATGTTCAAAACATGCTGATTGCTTATGAAGAACAAGATTTTGAAACATCTTTCTGGCCTGGTTTTTCAGTTCTTGTTTTTTCTTTCTGTGCACTGGCTCTTTTTTCAGGGGGTGTGTGTGGGGGAACTACTTTAATTCTGAACTGAAGCGTAAAAGGAGCAATAAACCTTCCAGCTCAAATTCAATAGTACCAAACATCCTCTCACAGACTTTATGCCTGGATTAAAGTATGTCTGTTTTGGTGTTTTATTCTACTTTTTGAATAACTAGAAATTATCTAAAAAGTCTTTTTATGGACCAAAGTTTGCTCCTTAGCTGTCTGTCTAGCTGTGACCCTTGTATAGGAAACTGCCCAGGCGTGGGAATGACCTTGGTGAGATCCATGGTCTTGTGCTGTTTTCTGTGGAGCAGGGATGTGTCTATTGTGACTACGTGTCACAGAGTCACAGAATGTTAGGAGCTGGAAGGCACCTCATAAGCTCATCTAGTCCAACCCCCCTGCCAGAGCAGGATCACCTAGACTGAATCACACAGGAACACATCCAGGCAGGTTTGAATGTCTCCAGAGGAGACTCCCCAACCTCTCTGGGCAGCCTGTCCCAGTGCTCCATCACCCTCACAGTGAAAAAGTTTCTCCTTATGGAACTTCATCTGCTCCAGCCTGCACCTGTTTTCCCTAGTCCTGTTACTGGCCATCCCTGAGAAGAGCCTGGCTCCATCTTCCTGCCTCTCACACTTTGCATATATGTAAATGCATACATATGCAGTACATGCCTATTGCAGCTACAGTAGGATAGGAGGATAGAATGGAGAGTCATCAGATTAATCTATTCCCTTCTGAGAAGTGCTCCTCAGAGGAATCACACTGCGAGCTTTTTCACCCTTTGTGGGGTGCGTGTCTTGGTGTACCTTGACACAGGCCACAGGCATAACCAAGGGTCAGCTCCTCGAAGTCAAGTCATTTGACCTCAGATCCAGAACAGTCTAGGAGCTGTTGGATGGACTGGGATGATATACATTGTACTGAAAATACAGTGATCGAATTCCTCTGCATTCAACCTCAGACACAGCAAACTAGAGTGATTCTGCAGGGGAAAAATGTGTAGCTCTCTATGGACCAGCCCTTGCTAGGATGAAGGCATGTTATTTCTTTACATGATGGAGCTGTAATGGTGATAATGATATCACTGACTGGTAACAGCCTGGATTTTCATATCACTATGACAAGTAGGAAGAGACATGCCTCAGGTAAAGCAAACAGTGAGTCAGATGTCTCTTCAAATCAGACAAGGCAGCTTAAGGGATATATTGTTGGCCAGCGAACTGCATGGAGAAGCAGCTGAGAGGCATCACCCAGCCTACAGAGACCTGGGAGTGCCTCCGGGCTGCCAGGCTTGGGTGTGCTTTCAGGCTGCTTATGGGGGCAAAGCCATGCATCACTCTCCAGGCCTTCTGTCCCTACCTGCACTTTGCTTTCTACTGAATGAGAGAAATGTGAGTGCGTGAATTAAAAGCTGTAACATGTCCTGGTCAGGTGCCTTAGATGGATGAGTGGAGATCAGAGCCCTACAATACTTGAAGATTTCCCTCTGAAAAGTGCAAAGTAATAAGCAGGAGTTATTACTCAAACGTATTTTCTGCTCCTGATTGGCATTACCTGGGTTAATTTTGAGCTGTCAGTCCATTCCCTGGGAGATGGTCTTTTGCAGACTTCATAATATTGCTGCAGGAAAAGTGCTGCCTTTTTGTACAGTATTATTATTGGCTTGGAAATAACCAACACAAAATGATTTCTTTAGGTTTTCTAGCAGGAATCCCAGTTATTCTCTTCTGCTGCATTACACACATATGCAACATGTGATGCTACCCAGTGATGGGAGACAACAGCTTTATAAAGAAATGCAAATAGTAAACACAGGAGCATTCTGTAGCACTAAAAGCTATGCCTCTATTGGTATTAGTAGGAATGGATGGCTTTATTTTCACCTGCACACGAGAGTGATACTAGAATTTTTAAAATATGTGAGAGAAAAAGGGAGTTTGTTAGCTCTAGAAGTCATGTGTGAAAATTTGGCTTGGAGTCTTAAAGCCTGCAGTTTTGGGGACTGTTATTTATGGGCTAAGGAAAATATTTCCTTTTTTTTGGCAGTTGAAGCTTTTCACTGTTCTTTGGTTACATCCCCGTGCTGAGCTACAGACCCCAGTGTGCAGTCAATTATACACTCATGCTGCTTTCAGATTCACTTACCTAGCGATGATGACTGTCTGTGAGCAAAATCCATCAGAGAGTTATTATCTCCAAAGCAAAAGCCTCAAATGCTCAGGTATCTAATCTGCCCCTGAAAATCAGTTCCCGTTCTCGAAAACACAAGACCTCAAATGGCTTATTATTTTGGATGCTTGAAGGCTGGAAACCCTTCCAAAATCTCTTGTCTGTGCTTAACAATTCAGTGGTGTCTGGGGTCCGCTGGCCAGTATTAGACAGAGCCAGAGGTGCAATGTATTTTACCTGTGGTACAAAAGGTCATCTGGATCATGTTATAATTACATGAACCTTTTCATTGTACACCGTGATACCCACAGTAATGCGAGATAATGGTTTGGTAGCATGCTAATGGGCTGTATAAGATGAGTGTTTTAAGCAGTGAATCTCTGGCTATCCCATATTTATGATGTGCACATGATTAGTGAATGGGTTTAGTTCTTCTAAACCCATCATTCTAGCCACTGCTTTGAGCCTGGTGTTGGGTTTCCTTTTTCTGGTTCAGGACTTGGGGTATCCAAGCTTAGGTTAGTTCTCTGTGCCTGTTTTCCCTCCTTGCCCCCAGCATTTACTTGTTCATGTCATAGTTTAGAAGCAATTAATCTTAGTCATGGTGGGCGATGTTGCAGGACTAAGTAGACAGTATGGCTGCTCTTGCAGTGTCATGGTGAAACTTTTGCTGTTCAAAGAGTAACTTCTGTCTTGAATGAATGTCTAAGAAAGTGTAAAAATGTAAAGCTCCCGATGAACTCATCAGTTTGTGTAACTGAGGTCCTAGTGCAGCATTTTTTATCACAGTTTATCAGCATAAAGATGTTTATTTGCCACAGTTCCCAAGTCTTACAACAGTCTTGAGTGTTGTTGGGCCATTGAGTTCAGCACCCACACAAGAACCTTGTCTAAAAGTTGGCATCAAGTTTGAGCTGTTCATCCAGGCTTCACCTATTGGCAGTTGAGAGAAGGGGAGAGGGCTATCTGGAGGTTCGGCTAGTTATTTAGGATGAAGTACCATAGGCAAGAGGCCATTAGACTGAGCTAAAGTTAAGTGAGATGAATCCCATCTATTACAAAGAAAGGTCAATGCAATGTCTTCACTTGCCTCCACAGGCCAGAATATATTTCCCAATAACAAACCTGGTACTGAGCAGCAGTGAGATTCTCTCCTATGTGGCAGGAATATCACTGGAGGGAGCAAGCTTTGTGTCCCCTGTATTCCTGCAAAGTTGGGCTATTTTGCAAAGTACACTGTCAGTGCACCAATATGCAGAAAAACTTCTTCACAGTGAGGGTGAGGGAGCTGCCCAGGGGGTGTGGAGTCTCCTTCTCTGGAGATATTCCAGACCCGTCTGGGCGCCGACCTGTGTGACCTGTCCTAGGGACCCTGCTTTGGCAGGGGGTTGGACCTGATGATCTCTGGAGCTCCCTTCCAACCCCTACAGTTCTGTGATTCTCTGATTCTGTGATGCAATTGCCAGGGACAGGACTCAAAAGCTCAGCTACTTCTCTTCAGAAGGCCACCTACCAGCACTGCTGCTGCTTTGTTACTGTTTATGAAATGACCAGGGAAAAAGTTTGTCCAGAAATACTGTTTCACTGTTGTGTCTGCTCCTGTTATGGTGTAACCTTTTATGGCCAGGGCAACTTAATCTGAGAATATTAGTGAAGATTTTACAAATGAGTAACATTTTCTCTACAGATAAGTTTTTTAGAGTGACAGCTAAATTCATATGTTAATGAAATTGAAGGTTCAGTCATTGTTTTAGTCCTTAAAAACAGGTTGGCCTTTTGGGGCATCTTCCTGTGCTCCTTGTAGCAGAGGAAAATTTCGTACCTACTGCATTGACTTTGCAGCAGTGCAAATGACTGTGCATGTCCAGCGTTATGGGGACAGCGATGCAGGAAAGCCAAAATCCATATCGCTTTCCATGGGCTTAGGATTTCTTGCTGTTGGGCTGCCCATGCTGATGTGCCTGTCCCCTTCCATGTACCTTTTGGAGCACTCTTTGAAATGTGGCAGTCGGTACAACGAGCAGGGCGCTGACAGTCCTTCCATGCAGGACTCCAGAACACCTACTGGGACTCTGTGACAGTCCTGTTAGAAATCAGGATGGGATGGCACAAAACAGGGACATCTGGCAGGTTCAACAGAATGGATCAACTGCAGATTCCCCTGTTGGTGAACTTGGCCGGCGAGCTATTTCAGCAGATGTTTGTCCTTAGGCATTGAACGCTTTCTGGATGCCTCTTTCCTCTGCCTCTCAGGAGCAAATGCCAGCACAATGGAAATTCACATAAGCTCACTGACCAACATTAGGAAGTGTTGACCTGACGATGGGCTTCAGCATGTAAACTGGGCTCCTTGAAGGAACAGAAGCTAATGCCTCCTCCAGGGAGTTATAATGAAAACATTCAGAGTGTAAGGAGCATTTGTGTAGTGTTTGTCAGTGGCTGTTAGGTACAGTCTCTTTTATTTTTGGAACAATTTCATCTTTCCTGACATCTTTGATTCGAATGCTATATTGACTCTGCTCTGTATACGTTCAAGCAGGTATATTAAAAATGCAAGAGGAACTGCATTTTAAAGGGGGGGGAGGTGGGAGAAAAGAAAGAAAATAATTATTGTTACACATTGGAGCATATTAATGAATACATTAATAATTGATCCACTGTTATGTTTTCCCCTAATAGTCATCAAAATCTGTATAAACCTGCACTACAATACATAACATCTCATTACAACGTTTGCTCAAAAAATCAATGCATATCTAAGTTATTTGTGTCAAAACTCATTTATTTCCACAATAACATGGACTGTCAAACCTTGACATCCTGTTAATAACATCCAGTGCATTTGCATATTATTCAAATATTTCCTTTTATGAAATGGGGGACTTTTACTTACACCGTCCTACTTGCAGTGCTTCATATATTTGCACATTAGCTCAATTCACACAGTTATAGAAGGGTTACCTGTGGCAACTAATTATACTGCACTTTATGCATATTAACGAGCCTTGTGAGCAGCCGTCCTCTGTTCTGTGGTGAGATGAGGAGGGAAAAAATAACAGTGTAAGTGGGAGACCTATTACAGGCAAAATGCAGGCGAGTGGAAGACAGATATTTTATAATGTTTTCTCTTTGATGCCCACAGCCTTTTAGAACAGACTAACTTGAGTGGGAAAAATACCTCACAGCAGTCCCAGCAGCTCTGAGGTCAGATGTGAAAAATTATTGCCTTTCTGCCCTCCCCCCTCCCCTTATTTCTTTCTTGTCTTTTTTTTTTTTTCTTTCTTCCCTTTCTTTCTTTTCTTCTTCTCTACCCCCTCTGCTGCTCCCTTTACTTTATGGACCCTGCCTTTGCAAGGTGCTGAGTGCTTCCCTCAACCCCAGCGGCGCTCAGCCTCTCACAAGATCAGGCTTTGAACGCGTAGCCTAAAGCTGCCATCTGCCCTGTGATGAAGCAATCTCCAAAAAAGGCCTTTTCACCTGCATGGATGTATTTTGTTTTGAAGGAGCATTTCAGCAGCACGTGCCAGCAGGAACAGGGACCCGGCTGCAGGTTGTTCAAGTTGTTCCCGTGACCAGGTGTCACAGGGACAATGAGAAGAGTCAAGCCATGAGAATGGGAAGAGTTGGCTGCAGTACAGCGAAGGGCCGCATCCTGTGCATGCAAATGCACACCCAGGGATAAAGCTTTCTTCCCTGCTGGAAAAGCAGGTGATCTGTCAGCCCTAGAGGTCTTGCAAAGGGCAGGAACCACGGGAGGGTGTGTCAGAGCATCCTTAGAGGGCATGCAGAGCTAAAGGCTGAGCTGTGCTTCCGTGGTGGGGTGTTTCTTGAGATTGTCTCCACCTACTTTGAAAAAAAGAGAAAAAGCTCCTGTGTTGACACAATGGAAGACAGAGAAGGAAGATTTGATTTTATGCAACAGCAGATGTCTCCTAAGCAGTAATCACAGTGTCAGATAGAAAAACTAATCATATTTCAGTAGCTTGTTCAGATCTCTGATTAAAATTCAGTGATACCATTCCTGGATCCTAAAATGCAACAGTCATCAGAAACAAAAGAGAATGTATCATAATTAATGCAATTAGAAGAGTCCTTTCCTTTCTCTCTCTGTTTCTGGGTAAGCTATGCTGACCTTACCAGAGATTAAAATCACTCTCCTCAGGACTAAGGTCTGATTCGGTGTGACAGTAAGAAATCCCAACTCCTTATAACCATCTCCAGGGTGTGAGTACATGGGGTCTTGTGCACACAGGAAAATGAAGAGGCTTGGTTGCTTACTCCCTTCAGGAGAGGGCAGATGGAGCTCTGCATCCAACCTCCCTTATTTTCTGCTGCATACAGCTTTGTCAATGATACAGTTATTTCCACTTGCAGATCTAGTCAGGGCTGGCAGTTAGCACCCCAATCTACTCTTTCTAGGACAAGCCAAGTCTCCAGATTCTGAATTTTTTCACAGTCAGCCCCTGGGCCACCTGCCATGCAAACCAGCCAGAATTTGCTGACTAAATCCCATCTAAAATGAGAGAGGGGTCTATAATTTGAGTGTCAATGCAGTGCTGGAGAGATTCAGACATGGATGGTGCTGGGTAGCCCCAGGGCAGTTCCCTTGCCATCAGCTGGTCTAGGCAGATTGCCGAATCAAGAAATGAAGATGTGCAGGTTGAAGAGTGGAATCAGGCAGTGCCATTTCATGTTGATTGCGATTTCAGGTCTGATAATCAGTGAGTCTTCACAGGGAACGCTTTCAGTGAGGATTTATTTGGCTTTGGATATGAGCTATTTTTGATCAAAACCAGAATGAAAAATATTTGAATGATGCACAGTAAAAATAAATATAAAATAGACAAATGTTTATGCTATCAATGTAGGAGAATATTTTTGTAGCAAAACAGCAATATCAATCAACAAAGGGAATGTTTGATCTCCCCTTCCCTATTTATACCAGCTGGAATTCATTTAAAACAAGACGGTACCAATCCCTTTTTACTTTACAATGGTACTTGAAGACTTTTGTGGACTGGATATGGTTTAATTCACTAACTTGGATAGGTGGAACACTCTATTTGCTTGTTGTTCTGAGAGTTCTGCTCTAGTGGAGGTCTTCAGAGTGATTATTATGTGCTCTGTATCACATCCCAACTCTGAGAAAAGTATTAGGAGCATGAGTGAAAGGCTAGTTAAGGGATACAAGCATTTATTTTATTCCAGAGCTTCTTAACTGAGTTGCTACTATCAGGTGTTAAAGAAATTCTCCAGTACTTCACTAATAAAGCTGACAACCTGCTGTCTTATTAACATAACTCTAATGTGTCTGAGAGATCCAACACAGCAGATTGATTATGTTCATGTCTCAGCCGCAGTACTCATGATGATACACTGGTAAATATATCAATGCATCACAAGCTTCATGCTCAGGAGTCTTTCTGTGACATTTTCTGAATGAGATATGAAAATGAGAATGGTTTGTGTGTCTACTCAAGTAGCTGAGTCGAGAAGGAAGCAGCGTTAGGCAGAAGCATACCTGGCAGCGATGATTAACTGCGGTCTTGGTGGTCTCTGTGTTGTAGAGGTGTCACTCAGACAAGCAATGCAATAGCTTGATCTGCAGATCCCCAGAATAAGAAGTCAATTTACAGAGATTGTTTTATTCCTGAAGGAACAATAAGTGAATTGTGCCTAAGCTGAGAGATTGGCCATGCTGCTTCTGTTCTGTTTCTGGTGGGGGGGGGGGGGGGGGGGGGGATGAGGATGGGTAGGCCAGGAGAGGAAGTGGATAATTATTGCCTTGAGGCAGGTTAATTAGCAAAGGTAAGGAGCATGGCTACAATCAAAATACCTGTCTTTACTTCCTTTCTTTTATGGATTTGCCATGTGACAAGAAGTCACCTAGGATTTTTTTTGAACCTAGATGCGAATTGGGAATTATGGTGCTTGTTTTCTTCTGTCCCTTGTCTGGGTACCCATATGACGTCTAGCACAAGGGAGCTCTGAGCTCAGCTGGTCTCTCTGTGTACTAAAACAATAAACTGGAAAGGTACAGTAATAATAGTTTGGGGACATCGTGCACAAGTTATTGCAGAAAGATAACCCAGGAATGAACGTTTCAGTCAGCCAAGGCTTGACTCTGAATTGTCAGGTTTGAAGTCCCAAAAGACTTTGTGACCAAGCTTCAGACAAGGAGAGTGGCAGGCAGGCCTAGTTCAGGGGTCCTATGTCATTTTTCACTTGTGACAACTGAATCATTCCACAAACACCATCTATTCTTTGGACACTCATGCTTAGTGAATTAACTGTGGGTATTCACACACGTTAACTCAGGGCTCCCAGTGAAATACTGAATGTATACAACCAGTTTCTCTAGCATCTTGGTACAAGCAAAGCACAAAGCTAAAGGGTTTTTCTGATTTGTTTTCAGGAACAGTTTTTCTGTCCAGCAGCTACCAGAGCTCTGTGGGAGATCAGGCTTTTAACTTCGCCTCAGCTCTAGCAGATGTGAACCCTTCCAGAGCTTTTGGGATGATGGGCAGCTGCGTTTGACCCCGTACCAAATTCTTTGGACAACTTCACCCAAAGAGGCAGTCAGTGCAGTAACCAGTATCCTCACCACTGCAGGGGTGCAAGGGGGCAGAGCACATATGAGACTGAAACATCATTTAAGCTTAGAATTTCTTTTGACACAGAAGCTAACATCTCTCTATGTCAATGACAGTGGGAGAGGAAATAAACTCCCTCTTCTTGCTGAGAAATGTGGTAACCAAGACAGGAAATCGAAGACAGACCAGATGCTGAGATCATTTGAGGAGTTCATGTGTGGTCTCATCTAGCAACAACTCACATGTGTCCTTGCAGGAGTTCACTCTCTGTTTTGGCCTGTGCTGCCGAGGACGTGTTGGTTCTCCAGACTTTATTGCAGCCTTGGCTTTTAGGGGAACTGAGAGCTTCTGCAAGCAGCACCACTGGAAGGCTGACACTTACGGGATTTTATTGCCCTTGGCAGCAGTTCCTTCCTAATGTAAAACTGAGCTACTGTATCTTACAGGAAAGGACCTAAACAATGATGTATTCAGGCTGATGGGACTGGATTAACCCATTAATAAATAGGAGGTGAAGAGAGCAATCTTGTTGAACGTAATGTATGCTAATGATGTGACCTGGCTAATGGAGCCCTTTTCTATATTCTGTCATTGCGCACATCAATTATGCAGCCTCAATTATCGTCCTGTTTTTGTATCGTGTGGCTGAGAAATGAGAGACTTAATAGAGATGTTTCACCCAGTAAAATGCCTGATTAGGTTATGAAAGCAGAAACTCAAGGAAGAGAAGGAAAAAAAAAAACTTTGTTACATTATATCCTGATTTAATTAGCCAAAAGATATTATTCTGGGTAAGGGCCTTTGAAGTTGTAGAAATATTGCTGTAGGCTCGGCAGCGGAGATGATGAACTGTCTTAATACCTACAGCAAATACACTGACATAGCACTTACAGACAGACAGATCTTAGCTAAGCGTTGCGAATTAGGCCAGGATCTTTGTTTACTCTGTGTGGTTAAGGTTCCTCATGAAGGGGAAAAGGAGAGGAGGGACTTCTGAGAGTCAGAGCTGTGGTTACATCTAGGTGGAAAGAAAACAACAGCAAGCTCATGCTACTAGTGACACCGTGGTGGATTGCAGGGTGTGTGCTGGCTTTGGATGGCAGTTCTCAGATAAATATGTTTCCCTTTTTCACTAGGTGGTCCTATCCCTCTCTCTTCCTTTTGGCCTTTTATTTTCTTTGGTTTTTTACATGTAAGTTATACCAAGTTACTTGAAGTTTTGCTGGCCTTGGGATTTTGTGTCCCTGTCATAACCTCAGTGACGGGGACATAGCAGGTTCATTGAAATCTGTCAGCTTCACTCCTTGTTGCCTCGGGACGGTTGCAGGTAATTCTTGTGTTTCTGACATGGATGCAAATGATAGTCAGCCCTGAGGGACAGGCGAGGACCTTGGAAACAGCCCAAAGTGTGATGAGAAGTTACCAGAGCGAAAAAAGAGGAAAAAAAAGCCATTGTTTTTCAGTAGCTGGACCCCTATGGGGAGCTGTGACCCTTGACTTGTGCTGGCTAGTCAAAAGCTGTAGCTTCTGACAAGGTGGGGAAAAAATGTGGTGAAGAAGCAACTAAGCAGTGGGATGAGGGTGGTCTGGGTGAAGTCATCTCTGCAGTCCTGAAGGCAGATCCAGGCTCCATTGCCTTCAGCAGCATGGTGACTTTGCACCAAGGGAAATCTGTCCCTTTCAGACCTGGCTTGAAGACATCTTTCTTGAGCTTTCTCCTGCAGGAGTATAACTCCAAACTCTGGTTTATTTTGGTTTGGAAATAGCCAGCCAGCTTGATCCCTGATAAAAATCACAGGTCTGATTCCTCTGTTCTTGACTGAATTGCAGTGGCATGGAAAGCTGGTGTAAAGCCAGGGTGAGTCAGGTCCTTGGTATGTGTCAAAGCTGTTAGTTCTTTCCTTCCTTCAGGGTCTCACCTGCTGTGATAAGAAATGGTGTCATTCTCATTGAGAACAAGATTGGAATGACAAAGTGTCCAGAGTGCTATATTTAATCATTTGTTCTTGGCCAGTCCATCTTGTAGGCTCAGTAAATAAATCAGGATGCTCAGGGAGAAATAAACACCTGGGCCAAATATCCAGCTGTAGCTCTTGGGTTTGAGTGCCTCCACTTTTGGGCGCCTGTCAGGAGAAGCACATTTATGTTTGGCCAGACTCTGAACAGCTGAGTTTGTAGCTGAAGCTCCTCTTCACTGCAGATGTCCATTGCTTCTAAGAGTGTTTGATGCAGACCTAAGTTTATAAATGCCTCACTTTGCACCAGAGCCAAAGAAAATAGCATTGAGCCTGTGATTTGGTAACTCAGCAGCATGGTGTCGCAAGCTGCGCTTTGTCACCCGTGCTAGCTGGCTACGTAATGGCATCAAGCTTCCTTGTTATCACGTGCTTTATGGACAGTGAGGCAATCTTCAGATGCCTTGTTTATACCACCCTGGTAGTATGCATCTATGATCTGATGTGCACAAGAGGTACTACCAAGAATCATCTGTCTTAGGTGGCTGAAATTTGTCAGGTCACTTGCTATCTAAGGAATGGTATTTAAAGACTGGGGGCTATGGCAATATCAATTTAATTGGTTTTTATAATGTACCTTGAATTGCCCCCAGCCTCCATGAGCTAACTTTGTGCAGAAAGGAGATGTCTGAAACTTTTGAGAACCTGTAAGAACCTTAAATTTGAAAACAAAATTTAAACAAAATCAAAAGACTTTGCATTAAGAAAGCTCTTGTTAAAAGCAGTGAGGTGGATTGATTCTTTTCTCCTACAGATTTTTGAATAGTGACATTTAAATACCAGAAAATGGTGGGTTTTAATGTCTACATCCCCCCTTCTTGCAGACATACACTCCTCACAAGTTTTACTGCAAACTTCGGTTTTAATTTGTGTGCCTTTGTGGACAGGAGTGGGGTCATGCTTTGGAAGTATATGCTTCGTTATTGCTTTGTGTACTTTCCTATTAACTTCAACACAGTATCCAGCTTATCATCGCTTGATCCTTCATGCATCTCAAATGCAACACTAACTGTTAGGCTGCATGTGTTCCCTGACCTTCTTTTCATTTCTATACAATGTCCATATGATCTGTCGTCGCTTTGAAAATTCAACTGCAGGGTAGAGATTTCTTTGCCAGAATTGATCCTTCTCTTTCCCTCAGAAACTACCAGATAAAGGAATACTTGTGACAAATAACCATGAGAAAGATCACCACATTAGAAATCTCTTGCTTTGTGCTCTGCAAGCTCTGTGTAATTTGGACGGGTCCTCGGTTACTTGTCTTTCACCTTTGGGGTAATTATTTGCTTGCGAGTGACGAAGATTCTTGATCCCATTTTGACCTGCAGAACTTCTGATAAGGAAAGATTTGCCTTCAGGCTTCAGTCCACAAAAGCCTGATATTCCTTTTTTTCACCGTCACATTATATTAGTTGGAGAAGCTGTACAAGATGAGAAGCTCATTATAGCTTTAGGGTCATCGCTGAGTGACTTTATCCAATGGCCTCCAAGCACTTCCACAAGGGCTTTCGTACCATCCCTATTATAATAATTGTGTATACATTGTTTTAATTTCTATATCCTTTTCATCTAGCTACTGAGGGAAGAGTGTTTTACAATTATTAATGTATTTAGCCTCAAAGCTTGTGAGTTAGAGAAAACTTCATTATGCCCAGGGCAGGGGTGGGTGAATTGAGGAGCAGAGAAAGGGAAGTGTTTGCTAATGGTCCTGGAGCCTAACTCGCGCCTCGCTAGCTCTGCGTGTGACTCAGTGATGAATGAAAACAGGGCTAATATGGCTTGGAGCAGTTCTTTCATATGGTGTTTTGCTGTGTGATGATATCATTACTGTTTATTTAACTAAGGCGGACTTGCTCTGTGCCTCCTGGCTGGAAGAGGTTGAGTTTTACTGAGTGTGGACAATTCGGATTTTTCAGTTAAAAAAATATCCACAATATATAAGAGGAAAACCAAAATGTTGGGATATTTAAATGATTAAGACTGAAATTCAAAAGAGCTGTAATTCAGACACTGTACAGTCCCATTCTATTCCCTGGGGGGCTCTCCCATCATTGCTCTCTCATGACAGGCTGCAGTCCCATCATGGGTAGATGGCTCTCAGGGATCATGGAAATTGGACTTGGGATCTGAAAACCTGGCAGGTGGAAATGGGAGAGAGCTCAAGACCTGTTCATTGCATCCCTGCTGAGGCATCTTGCACAGTAAGCAGCCCTGTGTCATGAGAGATGTTCAGTTAAAACTACGCTTCAGTTGAAACTTCTCACCAGCTCCACGCTTGCTTTCATTTCCAGTTTCTTCTAATGTTTTGCCCACTGGGTCTCCGTGCAATGAAAAACGCCTCCTAATTCAGTGCTGACCGTTAAAACTGTGTGTTAACCAGGCAGCATCATTTACAGACAGTGCTGCAGCATCCAAACAAAACTGCCTTAAGTGTAACCATTAGTGGTTTGCAACAGCGCTGACTGTGTCAGGATAGGTCATTTAAAATTCAGCCCATGCGCTCTCCATTCCAGAGAGTCTTGTGGTTTGCAAAAGAAGGGTTATTGATAGTTTATCCAAATGTTTTTTGACAGACCCTTTCACACGTTCCTCCTAGGTGGTACAGCACACAGGGCTGCTTTTTATCACTGTTGGTTGGATGTTACCCAAGGCGGCTGTTCTGCCCTTGTTCATCACAAAATGATCCATAAAGCAAATTGGGATATCTAAATGCACCAGGCTGTTCACAGATCCCACAGCAATTATTTCAGAGTGTTAGATGTAGAAATGTTTGCCAGAGGTGGAAAGCAAGTTGCAAATTGTATGAAATCTGCTCTTTGCAAGTAGTGGCTGGTCTCAGTCCACTCTCACTTGCTCGAGAAGAAACATGGTCTTGGCAAACCATCCTAGCACTGAGTACAGGGCATACTCAGAGCTGAAATATTAAGTGCAGCCCATCATAGGTGGTCCAGGCTGGAAGCTGGACCAAAGGACAAAACTAATTTATTTCAGCCTCACTGTTTACACATTCTTCAGCCCTTGTCACCCAGCCTGAGAGGTGCTGGGCTAAACCCCCTTTGGTCACTGGTTATCAGCTGGTGGTGGGGGTACGCTGGACCCACTGTCACTGATGATTCTCAGCTTGGCAATCAAGCTGAATTTTTGGTTTTTTATTTCCTACATAGCTCAATTACCCAAATCACCAGTCAGGTCTCTGCAGGCCACAGCCAAGAAATACTCAGACCACACAGGATTGTGGTCTGGGAATGAGGGATTGGGACTCTGAATGCCAAAGCAGACAGATATATGTGCCTATGACATGGGATCAGGTGTTTATATATACTTTTTTGTGTGGATGTATGTTTTCATGCATGTGCTGCATGTAGAGATGGTTATTTGACAGCTGTCACTCATGAGCGACACGGGTGATGTGTCCTCTGTTTCTGTGCCTGTCACAATGTACACATGTGTACAGTGAACGCTCTTTTTCCACCTGGATACAAAGGCTGGGCGAGCTGCCTGTGACTTGGAACTTTGCTTTCCTGTAAAACATTATCAGATCATTCCTTTGCTGAACTGGTTGATCTGATTAGAGGTGGCTTTAAAAAAAAAAGTGAAGTGAACAGGTGGCAGACATAAATACACAGCTGTGCATTATTGCTGATTTTATTGCTATTTTATAATGTTGTCCGCGGTTATTTTACAACAATTTTCTCTATTCGTGACACTGCTGTAAATCTCACTGTAAAACGGCCCTAATGTGCAATGAATACCATTAAGCAAAATTGAAAAACTTAGGGGATCGCTCTTTTGTTACAAAAAGAGGGACAGGGAGGGAGATGCTGCAGGGGGAATAGCGGGAAAGCCATGGGGAGAGAATTAGGGGACTGAAAGGCTTGTTACGTAAGGCGGGTAAATCTCTGCCTGCAATGCCATAAAAGCATCGCGGGATAAAGCAATAGCTGGTTTGACCCACTAGATGGAGATGGAAAGAAGCATTTTCTGCGTGATGATATTCCTGGTAGCTGCCTGCTACCTACTCTGCTTCTGTATTGAATGGCTTTTACTTACAGTATCTTAAGCCTGTCCTTAAAGCAATTACAAGATTTCTCCAGAGTAACATTTGGCATGTGCAGGCTATATCTAGGCTTTTAGCACTGGCTAATTTGCTTGGTGTAATTTTGTATATGTTCCCATTTATATTCATGGTCAGTATCTATTGTAGTTACAGGCTTTTTCATATAAAAGGCACCTCATTCTCTTCTTAATTTTATTGAGAATTAATACAGCTTCTTGTATGTCAGCAGGAGGCTAGAGAATTAGAAATACTTCTCCCTCTGAAAATCAATATCTCAGTGGCTCTATCCATCATCAACTTTGCTTGCTTCTTTAGTACCTACAAAGTCTTTTGGGGTTGAGTCCTCTGACTACAAAGGACTGAAATACAGAATTCCCTCTCCTTTGAGAAGTCCAGCACTAGCGTTCACTCCAAAATGTTTCTGTTGGTGATGAGTTCACCCCCTTTTCCTGAAAGTTGATTTGATCACAAAATGACACCAGAACTTTACAAACCCAGAAGTTTTGGAGTTGAGGGGGGAAAAAAACCCAAAAGATGGTGGGGCTGTTCTCCAGCGGGTGATGCCCATGCTGTGGCAGCCTGTGTGCTGCACAGCTCCACAGCTGTGCTCGCTTACTGCAGTCACACCTGGAATGCTCCCAGCTCCTGTATGCTCCTGTGGCACCACCACTGACTGCTTTCCCAGACATTCTGCTTTCTGATGCAGGCCCTGGAAGCCCAGCTTTGCTAACAATACCTGAAGAGAACAGGATTCCCATCTGTGGAATCCATGCCCTTGGGCACACTGCGATGTGTTGGAAATTTACAGGGTCTTTCTGAAAAATTCTTTTGAATCCAGCAAAAGAGCATCTTCCACTGAAATGGTGTGTTGCCTGAAATTTCTGACCAGCTGATTGATTTGGGATGTGGGGAACCGTTCAATGAAATTTCAGTGATCAGAAAGTCATGGAGCATCTTCTGTGTCAGGAGCTGACCTCGTAATGTTCAGGAGCTATAATGGCCGTTGCTGTGTTTTCTGTGAGTCTCTTTTATTGAGGTTGAGCTAACAGAGTTTGTTGTGTGACCAGGGCCAGCTAGGAGCCCATGGTTGAGTACTTGTGGTGGCTCTGCTGATGGATGGAGAAGCACAGAGCTGCTGTGATTTGTTTGCCCTTGACTGCATGACTCTCTTGAGTGCTAGGCTGGCTTACAGCCTCCTTCCACTGTGCAATAAGCTTTATTCTTACAGCGTACCTGCTCTGTTGCTTGTAAAGACTCTGATGGTTGAGCAGATAAAGCATGTTTGAACATGGCTGGGAGTATTGTAGAGATCATGTAATACCACCCCACAGGGCTGTGCTCCAGGTGTTAAGGTTGTGTACCTCCATGCATGGTGGCACCTGAAACACTTCCTCCAGTCTCTTGCAACCCCCAAAGGACAGGCAGCTCCAGAGCAGCACTCACTCTTTCATTCTTTGCTTTCCTCTCTCTGCGTGGGGCAGAGACGTGTGTACAGATTTCTGCACCCCTCAGAGAGCAGCCATCCGTTTGGAAACATGGGTCCCAGAGCTCAACGTGCTCCACACCTGCAGGTCTCAGGCTTGGCAGGGCAGAACCTGCAACACTTGTTAAGCTGTTTATTCAGTGTTACTGTCACTTTTCATTCTTCAAAGGAGTGAGATCAGCAACCACTTCAGCAGACCCTTCTCTCTCAACAGCCAACTTCATGAATCACTTTCCAGTCTGCCAAATGTCAGCGGTGTGACTGGGAGTTAGAACACTTGGGGCTGCTCTTGCAGAGGAGCTTTTCTGTACACAAGCTTTGGCCTCCATACAAGATTATGGGTGATTTTTAGGAGGTGACAACATACAGATGTCAGAGTGAATGCTGAAATGGTCTGCTGTGGGCATGAACTGGACGTACTGCTTCTCTCCTTTGGGAACTTTCAGTGTCACTCCTTTAGTAGGGGCCACAGTTTACCAAAGGGATGGGGGATTTGTCCTGATCATGATCAGGAAACCTCCATTAGAAGAAAACAAGGAATGGGTCTTGATTTGTGGAGTTACCTGTAGGCTTGAAATGATGCTGAGCCGCAGTTAAAGTCAGGTACTGCTCCTGAGTGACTAGCACTTACCGTGGCTTAGCCATGCTGTCTCACAGACCACAGCTCTGGGCAATTGCCCTGGTTGCTTGTCCCTAAAACTGCCTCGGGAGGCTTCCTGCAGTTAGCAATCTGTTTTAATCCCCAGAGAGATTATTTACTCTCATACTTGGGCTCTTACAGCTGAGCCTGTGCCTGGCCTTCGTTTCAGAGCTGCAACAGCTGCCTTGTCGGAGGTGAATTTTCAGCTGTGCCAGAAGAGGTTTGCAAGGAAGTTTGTGTTATACTTAGTCATGCTGCTTGGTTCCAGCAATGTTATTTGTCCCACAAGGCCACAAATGCAAAAATCACTTACAAATATATAAAAGCCCCCAAACCACTGAGCACCAAGCAGAAACATGCTTTTACAAGCCACTGATTGCTCCCAGGGTCTCCCTGGCATTGCAAGCCCACCATTTGTTGGCCTTTTGTAACCAAATATGCAAACTATGTCTCTCAGGTGGCAGGAGGAGTTTGTTTCCAAATCTAAGTGCTGTTGCCAAGAGTGTGTTAGAGTAGTGGAAAATAAGTATTTGTTTAAAGAGGGATTACACTTACCAACCCAGAAATGTGTAAGGTTTTTCAAACTGATTGCGGCTCTCTCTCTCTGGAGAGGACAAGTGTGTTGTCTGGCTGTAAACTGAAGTGGAAGGAAATTGGAGTAAGGGTTGGGGTTTTTTTGATGATATTTGAACAATGTCTTTTGAAAGCCCTCAGATAGGCAGCAAATATGTCCCTGCGAGGGATGGTCAGGGCTCAGCAGCTCTGCAAAATCCTGCTTCCCCGCCGGGAACCTGACTTGCCATGCTGGGGACTCCACGCACCAGCTGGTTTTTCTCTGCTAGGTGGGTGCTGTATAACAGCAGAAATGAAGTTTGTACACCCAGTGTAGGGCTGCAAGAGGCAGACTGCTTGGCTCACTTTCTGTATCCGAAGGGCCACATACTGAGTATGAATCTAATCCTTCCATGTTCCAAATTCCTGTTAACATGTATTTTATACCTTTTATTTCTCTACTGGAAGTGACTGGGCACTGTGAGCATTCTTTCTGCCAAGGTGAAGCTGTGCTCCTAGTTCCTACCACAGCAAAGCACTGAGGGGGAAGCGGGTAATGTATGGTTGTACAGGACTAGGACGAGATGTTGCTGTGTGATGAGAGCAGCCCAGAAGATTTCCCCTGTGTTTAAATGGGTGGAAGTACTCCAGTTGAAGCATTGGGTTGGCTGGTGTCATGTGTGGAAGTGTGAATGTGGAAAACGTCTTGTGTGAGGACATGGAGGGAAGGGGAATATTCTGCCCTGCGTGATGAAGTGAGAGGGAAATCGTTCTCAGCGGCACGAGCCCCCCTGCGTGTGAGGCAGGTCTCAGGCAGGAGAAATAGCCCTCTGCTAAAGTAAAAGCATTTGGAAGGGAAACCCGTGGGTCAGTCTGACCTCCAGAAGTGGCACAAAGAAACAGTAGTTTGGTCATCTTCCTGTGTGGTGGCAGTTTTCTGTGCTGGTGAGGGGGACACACAACCCCGGACATCTTTAACGTTGCTGGCTGTGATAGAGACACGGGTAACGTGTTTATTGAAGGATCTGTCTTTTGCATGTTGTAAACCCGTGTATCTATTTCAGGGTAGAGCAGCTTCATTTAAACTGCCTGGAAAGATTAAATTATATTATTCTCTTAAAATGACAAGAGGGTGACAGACGCCGGTTTCCCTGCACAATGGTACACAGCGAAGCGGAACTTTGAACATGTACCTGCTCCCTCCCGGGGAGGAGCATATCGATTGAAGAGCCGTGTAGTGCATTAGAAGGATGAGAAAGTGGGGATTAATTTCGACAATCTGATGTAGAACACGAACATCCCCTTCTCGAGCTAAATCACAAAAGGGGGCTTGGGAACTGTCAGGTGTCACAGCGCAGGCAGAGCAGGGGACTCCGTGGTGCCGAGGGGGACCAAAGACCAGCAGAGGAACAGCTTTAGGGCTTTCTTTCATCTTTGTTTTGTTGTCAGCTTCTGACCTTGCAAGAAATAAGCACAACTTTGCATAAAACAAAATAATCCACCTTATTTTCAAGATGGGAGAAAGAACTGTCCCTCGTTTGGAGATTAGCTTAGGGAATTATCAGAGTTTTGCTTCCCAGTTCTTCTCCCTGCCCTTTGGCAGATCTGCACCGGTAAACTTTGATTTTGATAGCAGTCTGGCACAGATCATCTCTGGGCCTCCTTTTCCTGTTTGCAAAACATCATTCCCCTACCATACAGGAGTGTTGTGACAATTCGTGCATTAAAAATTGTGAGATGCTCAAGTTTGGGGGTAATTCATAAAGGTGACTTAGTCAAAGATAGACTGCTTTGCAGGGCATGAGACAAGGTAAGCCAGGCATGTTTTGAATAGAAGATCAAACGTGATCCAAAGTTAGATAGATATGCAGTGGTTGGCAACATAAATATCAAAGCTCTGGTAGAAATACATGTTTGCCTTGCAAATCTGCTCTCCCCAGTTTTGGCAGGACCTTTGTCTTGATTTTGGCTATCATAATTAATTTTGACAAGAAGCTGGAGGAGCCACAGCCCAGATAGCTGACCCAAACTAGCCAAAGGGGTATTTGGTACCATGACGTTGTGCTCAGTATATATGGGTTGACCGGGCTGGGGAGGAGGAATTGCTGCCTGGGGCTGGGCTGGGCATCAGTCCAGAGGCTGGATAGTCACAGTTGGCATGGCAAGATGGACATCATCAGTTCCTAACGATGTGATCAACAAAATAGCAGCCATGTCTCCACCAATTATCAAAGAGGAAGCACGTGCTTTCTTAAGCATTGTGGGTGTTTAGAGAATGCATATCCCAAATTACAGTCTGATTGTAATCCCTCTCTGTCCTGTAGAGAAGGAAGAAGAATGATTTTAACTGGGGTGCTGAGCAATAATAAACCTTTCAACAAATCAGAGCAATAATAAACCTTTCAACAAATCAAACAAGAAATTCTCCCTGCAGAGAACCCTTTGGTCACGTCAGGCAGGGCCAGATGTTAAGAACGTGCTCTACACCACAGCTGGGGAGAATGGCCCTAACTGCAGTCTCTGGCTGAAAGCCCCAGGGGAGACTCGAGGTCGACCCCTGGGGTTTGGAGTCAGGGATGCAGAGGGTCTGAAGCCTGCTACACTCTAACTGAAAAGGAGATATTGGCAGCTTCAGAAGGGATTGGTACTCAAGCCCAGCTCCTGCCAGTGCTGGGCTGGATGGTCAAAGGGAGATCCCCTCTACACACCACACAACTGATGCTACATGGAGTAAATGGGTTGTGTTGATCACAATGCAGGCTTGAGTAGGAAATCCCGATCACTCAGGAACTGTGGAAGTGATCATGAACTGTCCAGAAGGCAAAGATTTTGGAGGTAATGCATGCTGAGGAGGCCCCACTGTATAACAAGCTACCAGAACACAAGAAGCAATATGCTCTGCTCACTGATGGGTCCTGTTGCATTGTGGAAAAGCATTGGAGCTGGAAGACTCTGGTATGGAATCCTACACAACAAATTGCAGAAACTCCTGAAGAAGAAGGTTATTTGAGCCAGTTTGTGGAAGTGAAAGCTGGCTGGCTGGCTTTAGACATTACTGAATGAGAAAAGTGGCCTGTGCTCTATCTCTACACTGACTCACAGATGGTGGCAAATGCCCAGTGGGGTGGTTACAGCAATGGAAGGAAAGCAACTGGCAATGCAGAGGCAAACCCATCTGGGCTGCCCCATTGTGGCAAGATATTGCTGCCTGGTTGTAAAGTACGTCACATTGATGCCCATGTACGCACGAGTCAGGCCAGTGAGAAACATCAACCTGCAGTGGATCAGGCTGTAAGATTTAAGTGGCTCAGGTGGATCTGGACTGGCAACTGTCATATATATAGATGGGCTCGTGACTGAGGGGTGGACCTCACCAGGGAGGCTACTGTGCAGGTTATTCATTAATGTGAGACATGCACTGCAATCAAACAAGCCAAGTGGTTTAAACATCTGTGGTATGGAGGACAATGGCTGAAATATAAATATGGGGAGGCCTGGCAGATTGATTATATCACTCCCACAAACCCACCAAGGCAGGTGCTGTGTGCTTACAATGATGGAAGAAACCACCAGATGGCTGGAAATATATCCCATGCCTCATGCCACTGCCCAGAACGCTATCCTGGGCCTTGAAAAGCAAGTCCTGTGGTGACATGGAAAGAACTGAGTCAGCCAATGGAACTCATTTTCAAAACAACCTCATAGTCACCTGGGCCAAAGAGCAAGACATTAGGTGGCATTCCCTATCATGTACCGGCCTCTGGGAAAATCGAATGGTACAGTGGACTGCTAAAGACTACACTGGAAGCAATGGGGCGGTTGGGACCTTCATATGTTGGGATACACATTTAGCAAAGGCCATCTGGTTAGTCAACACCACTCTGGGTTTTCTCCCAGGTGGACACATAAGGGTCTAACTTCTGCACAATAATCGTAAAGCTCAGAGCATGAAGCATTTAGGAACAATAAGATCTTCTTTTCTATTTTCTGATATGAGGTCGCTTCATGACATCAGGGGGAATTCTGCTTAAAAACTCACCTCACCAGACCGCTTAGCGACTACTGGCTCAACGAAATAGCTACCATTGGTACACGTGAAAGCCAGTTTGTTTCGGAAGGTTGAATTCCTAAATACTCAAATCATACACACAACTGCTTACACAAAGCATTAGTTATGCTTAGTTCACTAACAAGATTTATGTGTGCGCTGTGCTAGAGGCAGTGAGACCATACTGTGCAACAAATGCCGCTCTCCGACAATGGCGACCGGCGCTCCAGGTTAGATACTGGTAATTTATCATAAAGGCTTGACAAGTTTAACAATACATCAGGTAGATTTCCTCTCACTTTGAGCTTAATGTTCCTCATTCTCTTACGTTCTAGAAATGATCCTTCGGTGAGGTCCGGAGGCTGGGAAGCTGGCTTAGAGGTGTAATGGGACTCACTCGTGGCTATCGTCAAATCTGAAATTGTTCCTTTGAATACTGTCTGCAGCCTTTAAGATGCGGACTGCAAGACTTTAATGCCACCATAGGGTTTTTCTTGGTAGAGAAAAATCTTCCTCTTGATATTCAGCAGCTTCTTTATGGGGTTGTTTGGTCTCTAGACACGAGAAAATCCTGGCAATTTTGATCATTTGAAGAGAATGAGTAATGCGTAGTGCTTAGTACAGTGTGTCGCTCTTCAAATCACTGATTATGCTTTATTTTCTATTATGTTGAATGGAGTGATTCTATTATGGACTATCATTTTCTCTTTTTACTGCGGTTTATTTCAAGGATTCCTGCTGGAGCCCTATCTACAGAACATTTCTAGATTACAATTGACTATCTAAGACTGTTTCAGGAATACTTAATGGGCCAACTCAAATTAGCCAATCTGAAGAAGTGAATTTTGGCCTTGAGAGCTTATCTGAATACATGCCATTCTGCAAGCAAAGGGAAAAGGCTGTCTGCTGTCAGAATTTCAGTAGGTGTCAGTGTGGATTTTAAGCTGGATGCTGAGCCTGAGCATTTAGGTTCGTTTCGTTGTGAATTTAATACAATCCCATTCTCAGTTATAAACCCTTGGTTCAATGTAACCTCTTCTTTCCACACTCTGATCAAAGATTGCTGGTGATAGATGGTCACTAACTTAGATAACAGAGTGAGGACTAAGAGGAGTCTTTTGCTCCTGTGGTTGTAAATCTCCACAAAACCATGACCCGAAAATCCTGCCTGTGTAGCTGGGGACTGTAACGGTGCCACACATCTGGCTGAGGCATGGAGATACTTAACATCTGTCCTCGTGCAACCTTCAGCTTCCTTATCTGGCAGGAAATGACAAGCCTGCATGGGAAGATCAAAAGAGCTCATCTCATCCAGCTCATCAACATTTGGGCCTAACTCCAATTGCTGTCAAGAGTACATCAAAGGTAAACACAAGAACAGATAGGCAAATAATGGCTGAGAAGAAAGGTGGGCTGCCAGTGAGAGGCTGCCTGATCCTCAGGGAATGATATTCAGGAACAGCCTTCAGAGGGGCCATTGTGATGGGTGAGAGCAAACACAGAGCATGTAGAAGGCAGCAAGCAGCCAGTTTATGGCAGTTTATTCCAGATTTTGGGCAGTGCTTCTGCACATTTCTCATTTGATTGGTTTACCTGACTCTAATTACTACATTTTCAAAACTTCTGTGATACATACTGTCAGAAGATCCACTGCTTATTGATGGGACTGAATTCCAAAGCATATTCTTCAAGTTACAGAATTATCTACTTTATGATATTCTTTCTCTTTAGCTTGAGGAAATTATAAAAAGAAAAAGAGCAAAATTAGAGGCTGGAGGCATATCTTTTCCCCAAAAAAACCCTCTTCCTTCCCTAGTTATTAAATCTTGCAAAGGTTTTAATTTCATAAACTGAGATGGATACAGACGCGCTGATTCAATAAGTTGTCTTTCAGGGATCATTATTAAAATATCAAAGAATGATTGAATTTTCACTCTGCTTTTTTTTTTTCTTTATTTCTTCTGAGTGTGTGAGACAATTGTTTGTGTGTACGTAACTCACAGCTGAAGGGTGCACTGAGACAAGTGTCAACCTGGACCCAAGTCTTTCTCGTCTGTTTTCTAGGTGAGCTTCCTTTGAGTGGCATTTATCAAATACAGAGAGGATCAGGGGGATTGATATCCATTACAGAGCAATGCAGAAGCCCTCAGAAAATTAGGACAGTGACTACAGAGTGTAAGGCACATCCTGACCAGTGATTTTTGTATCAATTAAGTTTCTTACCCTTGCAGAAGGATGTGGGTTAGTCTGGGAGACCAAGGAGGTCTGTGTGAAGCTCTGAAGCTCTACGTTACTGCTGCCTGCTGTGACAGTGTACCTAGCCAGCAGCCCTGGGATGTGTTTCCATCTCCTCACTGCTGGCCAGAGCTGTCACATGTTTGTTAAGAGATGCCTTTTGCTCCAGAGATGGAGGATTTCAGGTTTTTTTTTTTTTTATTTGGCACAGCATTCCCTTCTTGGGGAAATGTGTAACTAGCTACTTCAGTAGGGGTTATGCTTACAGTACCTGAAGCACGAGCATTTTTTGTTTGTTTGTTTGCTTGTTTAAATGAAGATGGAGTTAAGTGCATGCTTAAGTGATTTCCTGGTGGAGGATCCAAGTTAAGACTTTGTGATGATCATTAAGGGGCCATTAGAAAGAAAAGAAAAGAAAAAAACCCAAGCAATAAGGTTAGCCATGTTTGATAGCAGCTCAGAGAAGAATGTGAGTAGCCCTCTTCTTTTTAAAATATTCTAGTGCATTCCCCGGTCACGCTTTCATTGGGAAATGGCACTTCACAGAGAGGCCTCAGTGCGTGTACCTGTAAAATCTCTTGTGTGTTTGATGTTGGCACTTCTCTGAAGATGTATTTTTCCAACACAAGCCTGAGTCAGTAACAGACAGCTCAGAGGAAAGGCTGGGCTCCAGGAACAAATACAGCTTTCGTCTTGTCTCTTTGAGGGCTTTGGATCGCAAAAAGAAACGTAACCTGGCTGTTCGGTGTGTTTCTGTTCTGCGTTCAAAAGTCTGATGTGGAGGAGACCAAGAGCTGGTAATCGGTATTGAGTTAATTCCTGCCTTCATTGTTGCTGCCTTGCAAACTTCAAAGCGGAAAAGCTACTCTCTCTTTACACCTACAAGGATAATTTCCAGAGCTGAAGCAGGGTAATTTTCACATGCAAATTCAAGAGGCGAGCCTGCCTTATCTGTGCGGGTGGACATGCTGTTTAATGGGACAACAGGACCTCTCCTTTCCTTCCCAGAAGGGGAGCAAGGCAGCAGAAATAAAAGGGTTTCTTTTGCTCTTGTTTTAGAGGGAAAGATGTGCACCTTTACAAAAGGGTAAAAATGCCACCTTGTGCTTTGGTTTTTATGCTTTGAATTGTGTTGTATGCTGGAAAAAAACCAAAATTCAGTTTGCCATCTAGAGCTTTATATTACATTTTTCATAAGCTGTTGGAAGCATAATGCAGAAATCAAAGGTTTGGCAAAGGAACAGGTCAGCTTTACAACCCCCCTTATTCTCAGGCATTTGAAATACACAAATTTGTGCACATTAATCCTAACATTATTAATGTAGTGGGAAAACAGGGAGCAAATTTATAGTGTTTACAGTTCTCACTGTTGGCTTTTTTTTTTTCATATTCTCTTTGGGACAGTAATTTCTCTCATTTGTTATTTCAAAAGCCTTCTCCTTGGTCTTGAATATCAGTGGCTTGGGGTTTTTCCCCATTGACTCTAAAAGCACCATTACTGGAAAGAAAAGTTATTCAAAGCAGAGAAGAGTGACTGCCTGGGGACCAGGCAGGGTAGTAACTGCCAGTATGGTTTAGGCAGGTCACTTTGCTAGCTGAGGTACTCATCTCTGAGATGACTTGAGTGTTTGAGTGGCTCAGGTTTTGAAAACATCTGGAATCTGGGGTTTTTTTTAGCAGTTCCTCAAAGCAGGCTGTGGTTTCTTGGTGCAGAAATGTGGTTCTCATGCTTCCTTTGCTTGATTGACTGTGTTTGATTTGGGCTTTAGCTTGGTGACATGTTGGTGAAGCAGGCACATGGAGCAGGTCTGCAAGCGTGGCCTCAGGTGGTGCAGGATCACAGAATCGTAGGGGTTGGAAGGGACCTCAGGAGATCATCAAGCCCAACCCCCCTGCCCCCCTAGGACATGCTATCTGTAAATATATAAATAGCTAAAGCTCATAAATGTGTGGAAAGTTGCATTTCCCCCATGCATTAGTTTCCTGGGCAGGTTGTCGGGTGTGTGGGCAGCTTTTTACCATGCTCAGCACAGAGTGTTTTTGGGTGAGGGCAGTGCTTTTCACTGGATGGATCACTGCTGAGGCTTGCTCTCCTCAAACAGCAAGCAGGGAGCATATTGCTGCTCCCTGATCCATGCACACAGGCCACATCCCTGCACCCCACCACGTCTCTCCCAGATGTCTGAGAGAGAAACAATGGCTGATGACCTCTGCAGGAACTGAGGACTTCATTGTTAATTGCTATGGACTCTAAGTCTGATTAAAATCAACCTTTATTAAATTAAATATGCTCCATCTGTTAATAGTGTTAATCTGAAGACAGAGAAAGCAAGTCAAAGGGAGCATTTTTCAGATGATGGGGTTTTTTTCAGATATTATTGTTTCAGTTAAGGTGCAGAATAGAGAAGTGACTCAGTCCTTGATGTCTAGGCTGGGTCACCCCAAGTCTCACATCTTTAATGAATCAAACCCAAACCCCAGAATCACACCACACCTTCAGTGTTGGTGTGAAGTGGGAATAAAAATAAAAATTCAGATTCAGTGGAATGATCCTCAGTGGTTTGGGCCCCAGTCTTTGTGGCTGATGATAAATGTGAGCCAGGAAGGGACCTGAAATGATGCTATGGGTGAAACAGACTTGTGGGTCCCTTCTTATTCTTCTTTTAAAGAATTAAATGCATTGGGATGGATTTTTTCTTGGGGTTTTCAGGTACCTCTGTGGGAATCTTAGTTTGAAGACATGTAATTTGGCTGGATGCTTTACTCCCTTGATTACATTCTGCTTTTTAATGCCACTCAGATCCCTTAGTCAATGAAATACAGAGAACTTGCCATTTGTGCATGTATGTATCTGCCTAACCACTTGATGCAGCTTTTAACTCATCCTTTGAAATGCAAGAAAATTATGCAGAACTGAGGTCTAAGTATGGAGGAACCTTTAGTAAAAGAAACCAAACCCTAAGGAGGGGAGCTTGGCAGACCTACAATACAGCTGATAAGATAATGGTGCCTGATCTCCATATCTCCATTCCCTTCCTGAAACAGCTTCTTGGTGTATTCAGATTCTGGGTCTGAAAGGGCTGCTTAACACTATTTACAAATCAGCCAGATGAATTGCTGCTACGAATGACCCCTGGGCAGCTTTCTGATAGACCTGATATGCTTAGTAGCCTTTGGGAGGATAAAAGAGAGCTCTGGAGAGAAAGAGGCATCACTGGGTCAGTGATGCTGTTGCTTATCTTCTGCCATCTTGCCTTTTGTGGCATTGAGCAAGCAACATGGAAACTGTGTAATGCCTGGATGAGGAAGGCAACTCAGTATCCATCCATCCATATGGTACCTGAGGCAGTCTGTGGTCATGAGGGATGCTCTGGCTTTTGGATGACTTGTGTGGAGCAAGAAGCTTGAGGAACCAGAGGGTATCTGACTCCCTCATAAGAAACAACGAGGAGATGCCATGTGCTTAGTTAGGTATGAATTGAGAAGGATGTGCATCTTACCTGATGTCAGAACAGGATTTTCCCTGCAGTCATGCACCAACCCTTCTCCTACAATAGTTTTCAGGGAGCAGGGTTTTTTTTTCTCTTAAATTGAAGATTGTGTTCATGCTTTTATTTTTCATAGGGAACAACTCAACTCTGTCCATGTGCTGCAAATCCAGCTCACCTCTAGAGACTGGAGAATCACAGAAAGTCTATTTAACGAAATGCCCACTTGAAAAATCCTGCTTCCATTGACATCAGTGACAAAGCTCCTACTGATTTCATGTAGGCTGTTATTTGCCAAAGTCACAAGACAATGTGGTTGTCAACAACTGATTTGTTGATTGAAACTTGAGGCTCTATAAAGGCAGTGGTCCTTCCCAGATTTAGCTGTGTTGAAAATATAACAAGGACATCCTTTTATGAAGTATGTTATATTGTGTCCCTTGACTTTGGTCATGTGAGTAAAAACGAATTTTTATGTGCAAGTAGCAGAGGTAGACATTAAATAATGTTTTGAGGAGATTAATTTTTAGAATTGGGAAGAAAATGCAAAAGGTTTGCTGTATATTCTGTCTCAGTAAAAGAAGAGCAACTTCTTTTACAGTGAGGTAAAGAGCCTATAAAGAGAGAGAGGATATAATTAAGAGAAAGTTGAACTTCAGCTGAACGTTTCACCAGATACTGAAATACTGTCCCAAAGGATGTGGTGAATGCCTTACAGTCTGAGTCACTTCTAATACTGTTAGATTGAATTTATGGTCACTAAAAAAATGCACAGCAGTTAACAGGACTAATGCCCTTCCTCCAAACTCCTTGGTTTATTTTGTGCTCGTTCATGTGATAGCATCCGGCCTGTTTTGACAATTCCCTTATCAGAGAACAGCCCTGCCCTCCCTCTCAGGTCTTCCAAATCAGTAAGGCTTGGAGAGAAAGGTCTGTTCCCTGGCTAAAGTCAGGTTTCTATAGCCAAGAAAATTTCTTTGCTTTTGAATTTAGGATGAAAGCTCCCTGCTTTTAACAGAGATCAGCACCTGTGGTCTTGGAAGATGTGCACCTCATAAATCCTGACTAATATTAAGGTTTGAAACCACAGGCAGAGAGTTCACTGGGTAGTCAGAGAAGAAACCACAAGTGTAGTAAGCAGTGAACAAAACAGCCCAGCATGGCAAGTAAGCAATGCCTCCAGTGCAGACACTGGGAAAACAGGCAGGAATCTTTCCCCAACACAATT